>NC_030686.2:51305703-51605703 GCF_000004195.4 Xenopus tropicalis
ACCCCCAAATGTATCCCCTGTACCCCCAAATGTACCCCCAGCCTGCACCCCCAAATGTATCCCATGTACCCCCAAATGTACCCCCAGCCTGCACCCCCAAATGTATCCCCTGCACCCCCAAATGTATCCCCTGTACCCCAAATGTGCCCCCAGCCTGCACCCCCAAATGTACTTTATGCCAGCGCCCCTGGGTACCCTGCGCCCCACTCACAATCTCTCATTCTCCTGAATGGAAACTCCATGCCAGCGCCCCTGGGTACCCTGCGCCCCACTCGCCATCTCTCATTCACCTGAATGGAAACTCCATGCCAGCGCCCCTGGGTACCCTGCGCCCCACTCACCATCTCTCATTCTCCTGAATGGAAACTCCATGCCAGCGCCCTGGGTACCCTGCGCCCCACTCGCCATCTCTCATTCACCTGAATGGAAACTCCATGCCAGCGCCCCTGGGTACCCTGCACCCCACTCACAATCTCTCATTCTCCTGAATGGAAACTCCATGCCAGCGCCCCTGGGTACCCTGCGCCCCACTCGCCATCTCTCATTCACCTGAATGGAAACTCCATGCCAGCGCCCCTGGGTACCCTGCGCCCCACTCACCATCTCTCATTCTCCTGAATGGAAACTCCATGCCAGCGCCCCTGGGTACCCTGCACCCCACTCACCATCTCTCATTCACCTGAATGGAAACTCCATGCCAGCGCCCCTGGGTACCCTGCACCCCACTCACCATCTCTCATTCTCCTGAATGGAAACTCCATGCCAGCGCCCCTGGGTACCCTGCGCCCCACTCACCATCTCTCATTCACCTGAATGGAAACTCCATGCCAGCGCCCCTGGGTACCCTGCACCCCACTCGCCATCTCTCATTCACCTGAATGGAAACTCCATGCCAGCGCCCCTGGGTACCCTGCACCCCACTCGCCATCTCTCATTCTCCTGAATGGAAACTCCATGCCAGCGCCCCTGGGTACCCTGCACCCCACTCACAATCTCTCATTCTCCTGAATGGAAACTCCATGCCAGCGCCCCTGGGTACCCTGCGCCCCACTCGCCATCTCTCATTCACCTGAATGGAAACTCCATGCCAGCGCCCCTGGGTACCCTGCGCCCCACTCACCATCTCTCATTCACCTGAATGGAAACTCCATGCCAGCGCCCCTGGGTACCCTGCGCCCCCACTCACCATCTCTCATTCTCCTGAATGGAAACTCCATGCCAGCGCCCCTGGGTACCCTGCGCCCCACTCACCATCTCTCATTCTCCTGAATGGAAAACTCCATGCCAGCGCCCCTGGGTACCCTGCACCCCACTCACCATCTCTCATTCACCTGAATGGAAACTCCATGCCAGCGCTCCTGGGTACCCTGCGCCCCACTCGCCATCTCTCATTCTCCTGAATGGAAACTCCATGCCAGCGCCCCTGGGTACCCTGCGCCCCACTCGCCATCTCTCATTCACCTGAATGGAAACTCCATGCCAGCGCCCCTGGGTACCCTGCACCCCACTCGCCATCTCTCATTCTCCTGAATGGAAACTCCATGCCAGCGCCCCTGGGTACCCTGCACCCCACTCGCCATCTCTCATTCTCCTGAATGGAAACTCCATGCCAGCGCCCCTGGGTACCCTGCGCCCCACTCACCATCTCTCATTCTCCTGAATGGAAACTCCATGCCAGCGCCCCTGGGTACCCTGCGCCCCACTCGCCATCTCTCATTCACCTGAATGGAAACTCCATGCCAGCGCCCCTGGGTACCCTGCACCCCACTCACCATCTCTCATTCTCCTGAATGGAAACTCCATGCCAGCGCCCCTGGGTACCCTGCACCCCACTCACCATCTCTCATTCTCCTGAATGGAAACTCCATGCCAGCGCCCCTGGGTACCCTGCACCCCACTCGCCATCTCTCATTCTCCTGAATGGAAACTCCATGCCAGCGCCCCTGGGTACCCTGCGCCCCACTCGCCATCTCTCATTCTCCTGAATGGAAACTCCATGCCAGCGCCCCTGGGTACCCTGCGCCCCACTCACCATCTCTCATTCTCCTGAATGGAAACTCCATGCCAGCGCCCCTGGGTACCCTGCACCCCACTCACCATCTCTCATTCACCTGAATGGAAACTCCATGCCAGCGCCCCTGGGTACCCTGCACCCCACTCGCCATCTCTCATTCTCCTGAATGGAAACTCCATGCCAGCGCCCCTGGGTACCCTGCGCCCCACTCGCCATCTCTCATTCACCTGAATGGAAACTCCATGCCAGCGCCCCTGGGTACCCTGCGCCCCACTCGCCATCTCTCATTCTCCTGAATGGAAACTCCATGCCAGCGCCCCTGGGTACCCTGCACCCCACTCACAATCTCTCATTCTCCTGAATGGAAACTCCATGCCAGCGCCCCTGGGTACCCTGCGCCCCACTCGCCATCTCTCATTCACCTGAATGGAAACTCCATGCCAGCGCCCCTGGGTACCCTGCGCCCCACTCACCATCTCTCATTCACCTGAATGGAAACTCCATGCCAGCGCCCCTGGGTACCCTGCACCCCACTCACCATCTCTCATTCACCTGAATGGAAACTCCATGCCAGCGCCCCTGGGTACCCTGCGCCCCACTCACCATCTCTCATTCACCTGAATGGAAACTCCATGCCAGCGCCCCTGGGTACCCTGCGCCCCACTCACCATCTCTCATTCTCCTGAATGGAAACTCCATGCCAGCGCCCCTGGGTACCCTGCGCCCCACTCACCATCTCTCATTCTCCTGAATGGAAACTCCATGCCAGCGCCCCTGGGTACCCTGCACCCCACTCACCATCTCTCATTCACCTGAATGGAAACTCCATGCCAGCGCTCCTGGGTACCCTGCGCCCCACTCGCCATCTCTCATTCTCCTGAATGGAAACTCCATGCCAGCGCCCCTGGGTACCCTGCGCCCCACTCGCCATCTCTCATTCACCTGAATGGAAACTCCATGCCAGCGCCCCTGGGTACCCTGCACCCCACTCGCCATCTCTCATTCTCCTGAATGGAAACTCCATGCCAGCGCCCCTGGGTACCCTGCACCCCACTCGCCATCTCTCATTCTCCTGAATGGAAACTCCATGCCAGCGCCCCTGGGTACCCTGCGCCCCACTCACCATCTCTCATTCTCCTGAATGGAAACTCCATGCCAGCGCCCCTGGGTACCCTGCGCCCCACTCGCCATCTCTCATTCACCTGAATGGAAACTCCATGCCAGCGCCCCTGGGTACCCTGCACCCCACTCACCATCTCTCATTCTCCTGAATGGAAACTCCATGCCAGCGCCCCTGGGTACCCTGCACCCCACTCACCATCTCTCATTCTCCTGAATGGAAACTCCATGCCAGCGCCCCTGGGTACCCTGCACCCCACTCGCCATCTCTCATTCTCCTGAATGGAAACTCCATGCCAGCGCCCCTGGGTACCCTGCGCCCCACTCGCCATCTCTCATTCTCCTGAATGGAAACTCCATGCCAGCGCCCCTGGGTACCCTGCGCCCCACTCACCATCTCTCATTCTCCTGAATGGAAACTCCATGCCAGCGCCCCTGGGTACCCTGCACCCCACTCACCATCTCTCATTCACCTGAATGGAAACTCCATGCCAGCGCCCCTGGGTACCCTGCACCCCACTCGCCATCTCTCATTCTCCTGAATGGAAACTCCATGCCAGCGCCCCTGGGTACCCTGCGCCCCACTCGCCATCTCTCATTCACCTGAATGGAAACTCCATGCCAGCGCCCCTGGGTACCCTGCGCCCCACTCGCCATCTCTCATTCACCTGAATGGAAACTCCATGCCAGCGCCCCTGGGTACCCTGCACCCCACTCGCCATCTCTCATTCTCCTGAATGGAAACTCCATGCCAGCGCCCCTGGGTACCCTGCGCCCCACTCACCATCTCTCATTCTCCTGAATGGAACTGAGGGCCGCCATTTGGGGGCTCTAGGACAAGTGGGATCCTGCGTGGGTAGAATCTCTGCTCAGTGGGGGGGTTCCTTGCATAGTGGGGGCTTTTGCCAAGAGATTGTGTGCTGGAAGTCACTTATAATGGCAGTTTCTCATTATACAATGTGGCATTTGGCTCTGGGTTTAGGCACATGGGTGGCTCTTGGCTGGAATTTGCCAGCTTGCCATGCCCACTGGCACCCACCTCTCATCTGCCGGCAGCAATTATTGGCCCAAAACCACTGGTAAAACCCAATGTGCCACAAGCCATAGGTTTATATGGGTGAGAGTCACATACAGGAGCCGCTGCGGGACGAGCCAATGATAAGGGTCGGTACATTATGCTGCGCGCTCTGGAACGGAACCAGAGTTGCCTCCAGTGATGTGACTGGACCTGTGCATTTCAGCCTGTGGGCCCCTGCGGCGCTGAGCGTGGGCATGAGAAAGATTCTTTGTTTTGTCTGCCAGAAGCAATATTGCCCTGTTCCTTTTAGTCAAGGGGATGTTCCAATAACGGGGGGGTGAGAGCCATGCCAGGGCTAGGCCAACATGGAGCCATTCGTAGCATGGTAACCGTGCCAGGGCTAGGCCAACATGGAGCCATTCGTAGCATGGTAACCGTGCCAGGGCTAGGCCAACATGGAGCCATTCGTAGCATGGTAACTGTGCCCATTCAGCTGGGTGCTGGGGGGGGATACTCATTACATTGCAGAGGGATCCCCCTTGTTACTGAGATGATTGGTTCCCGGGGGGGGGCATATACGCTGCCAGTAAGAGCTGCAGGTTTAGCCATTGAGCAGGCACTTCCCTGTATAAATCTGAGAGGTTTGGGGGGGGGGGGGGGGAAATGTAATTAATGCTCTGATTGTTACATTATAGTAATAGAATTTACAGTGGGTTTTTGAGACCAGTTTGCTCCAGGTTTGTGTAGCCCCCCCTACAGTACAATGCACTCGAGACCAGTTTGCTCCAGGTTGTGTGTAGCCCCCCCTACAGTACAATGCACTCGAGACCAGTTTGCTCCAGGTTGTGTGTAGCCCCCCTACAGTACAATGCACTCGAGACCAGTTTGCTCCAGGTTGTGTGTAGCCCCCCCTACAGTACAATGCACTCGAGACCAGTTTGCTCCAGGTTGTGTGTAGCCCCCCCTACAGTACAATGCACTCGAGACCAGTTTGCTCCAGGTTGTGTGTAGCCCCCCTACAGTACAATGCACTCGAGACCAGTTTGCTCCAGGTTGTGTGTAGCCCCCCCCTACAGTACAATGCACTCGAGACCAGTTTGCTCCAGGTTGTGTGTAGCCCCCCCCTACAGTACAATGCACTCGAGACCAGTTTGCTCCAGGTTGTGTGTAGCCCCCCCTACAGTACAATGCACTAGAGACCAGTTTGCTCCAGGTTGTGTGTAGCCCCCCTACAGTACAATGCACTCGAGACCAGTTTGCTCCAGGTTGTGTGTAGCCCCCCTACAGTACAATGCACTAGAGACCAGTTTGCTCCAGGTTGTGTGTAGCCCCCCTACAGTACAATGCACTCGAGACCAGTTTGCTCCAGGTTTGTGTAGCCCCCCCTACAGTACAATGCACTCGAGACCAGTTTGCTCCAGGTTTGTGTAGCCCCCCTACAGTACAATGCACTAGAGACCAGTTTGCTCCAGGTTGTGTGTAGCCCCCCCTACAGTACAATGCACTCGAGACCAGTTTGCTCCAGGTTGTGTGTAGCCCCCCCTACAGTACAATGCACTAGAGACCAGTTTGCTCCAGGTTGTGTGTAGCCCCCCCTACAGTACAATGCACTCGAGACCAGTTTGCTCCAGGTTGTGTGTAGCCCCCCCCTACAGTACAATGCACTAGAGACCAGTTTGCTCCAGGTTGTGTGTAGCCCCCCCTACAGTACAATGCACTAGAGACCAGTTTGCTCCAGGTTGTGTGTAGCCCCCCCTACAGTACAATGCACTAGAGACCAGTTTGCTCCAGGTTGTGTGTAGCCCCCCCTACAGTACAATGCACTCTTGACCAGTTTGCTCCAGGTTTGTGTAGCCCCCCTACAGTACAATGCACTCGAGACCAGTTTGCTCCAGGTTTGTGTAGCCCCCCCTACAGTACAATGCACTCTTGACCAGTTTGCTCCAGGTTGTGTGTAGCCCCCCCCTACAGTACAATGCACTCTTGACCAGTTTGCTCCAGGTTGTGTGTAGCCCCCCCTACAGTACAATGCACTCGAGACCAGTTTGCTCCAGGTTGTGTGTAGCCCCCCCTACAGTACAATGCACTCTTGACCAGTTTGCTCCAGGTTGTGTGTAGCCCCCCCCTACAGTACAATGCACTCTTGACCAGTTTGCTCCAGGTTGTGTGTAGCCCCCCCTACAGTACAATGCACTCGAGACCAGTTTGCTCCAGGTTGTGTGTAGCCCCCCCTACAGTACAATGCACTCTTGACCAGTTTGCTCCAGGTTGTGTGTAGCCCCCCCCTACAGTACAATGCACTCTTGACCAGTTTGCTCCAGGTTGTGTGTAGCCCCCCCTACAGTACAATGCACTCTTGACCAGTTTGCTCCAGGTTGTGTGTAGCCCCCCCCTACAGTACAATGCACTCGAGACCAGTTTGCTCCAGGTTGTGTGTAGCCCCCCCCCTACAGTACAATGCACTCGAGACCAGTTTGCTCCAGGTTGTGTGTAGCCCCCCCCTACAGTACAATGCACTCGAGACCAGTTTGCTCCAGGTTGTGTGTAGCCCCCCCTACAGTACAATGCACTCGAGACCAGTTTGCTCCAGGTTTGTGTAGCCCCCCCTACAGTACAATGCACTCGAGACCAGTTTGCTCCAGGTTGTGTGTAGCCCCCCCCTACAGTACAATGCACTCGAGACCAGTTTGCTCCAGGTTTGTGTAGCCCCCCCTACAGTACAATGCACTCGAGACCAGTTTGCTCCAGGTTGTGTGTAGCCCCCCCCTACAGTACAATGCACTCTTGACCAGTTTGCTCCAGGTTGTGTGTAGCCCCCCCTACAGTACAATGCACTCGAGACCAGTTTGCTCCAGGTTTGTGTAGCCCCCCCTACAGTACAATGCACTCGAGACCAGTTTGCTCCAGGTTGTGTGTAGCCCCCCCCTACAGTACAATGCACTCGAGACCAGTTTGCTCCAGGTTGTGTGTAGCCCCCCCCTACAGTACAATGCACTCGAGACCAGTTTGCTCCAGGTTGTGTGTAGCCCCCCTACAGTACAATGCACTCGAGACCAGTTTGCTCCAGGTTGTGTGTAGCCCCCCCCTACAGTACAATGCACTCGAGACCAGTTTGCTCCAGGTTGTGTGTAGCCCCCCCCTACAGTACAATGCACTCGAGACCAGTTTGCTCCAGGTTGTGTGTAGCCCCCCCTACAGTACAATGCACTCGAGACCAGTTTGCTCCAGGTTGTGTGTAGCCCCCCCCTACAGTACAATGCACTCGAGACCAGTTTGCTCCAGGTTGTGTGTAGCCCCCCCTACAGTACAATGCACTCGAGACCAGTTTGCTCCAGGTTGTGTGTAGCCCCCCTACAGTACAATGCACTCGAGACCAGTTTGCTCCAGGTTGTGTGTAGCCCCCCCCTACAGTACAATGCACTCGAGACCAGTTTGCTCCAGGTTGTGTGTAGCCCCCCCCTACAGTACAATGCACTCGAGACCAGTTTGCTCCAGGTTGTGTGTAGCCCCCCCTACAGTACAATGCACTCGAGACCAGTTTGCTCCAGGTTGTGTGTAGCCCCCCCCTACAGTACAATGCACTCGAGACCAGTTTGCTCCAGGTTTGTGTAGCCCCCCCTACAGTACAATGCACTCGAGACCAGTTTGCTCCAGGTTGTGTGTAGCCCCCCCTACAGTACAATGCACTCGAGACCAGTTTGCTCCAGGTTGTGTGTAGCCCCCCCTACAGTACAATGCACTCTCCCTGGCACTGACTGTTGGGCTCGTACAGGAAAGGGAACTGCATCTCTTCTCTCTGATTGATATATGGGGGTGTCTGGGGGGGTGGTTGTGTCCTGCCTGGCAACCCATTGGGGGGGCAAAGCCCCATATGCACCCCCACTTCCCTTGCCAATGCCGTTATTCCCAGGAAAGCTCACACTAAAGATTCTTCTTCTAATAACGTTTTTCTGTTTTCCCCACAGGAAGGCGAAAACCTAGAATTCATCGCCCCCGCTCTCCAATATTTGAGGAGAAAGACATCCCTCCTTTGGAATTGCCCAAGTCCTCGGAAGACTTACTGTTGCCCGGCGAGCACTTACTGAATGTGGTTGCCATCTACGAGGTGCTGAGGAACTTTGGCACCGTGCTGCGCCTCTCTCCTTTCCGCTTTGAGGACTTCTGTGCCGCTCTCGTCAGTCAGGAACAATGCACTCTAATGGCAGAGACTCACGTGGCGCTTCTGAAAGCCGTTCTGCGGGAGGAGGACATGTCCAACACCACGTTTGGGCCTGCGGATCTGAAGGATAGCGTGAATTCCACGTTGTACATCATCGATGGTATGACGTGGCCGGAGGTGCTGCGAGTGTACTGCGAGAGCGACCGAGAGTACCACCACGTGCTTCCATACCAGGAGGTAGAAGAGTACCCCTACGGACCAATCGAAAGCAAAGTGCAGGTTCTTCTTTTTTTAGTAGATCAGTTTCTTACAACCAACATGGCCCGCGAGGAACTCATGTCCGAGGGGGTGATCCAGTACGACGATCACTGTCGGGTTTGTCATAAACTGGGCGACTTGCTTTGCTGTGAGACCTGCTCGGCCGTCTACCACTTGGAGTGCGTTAAGCCCCCTCTGCAGGAGGTCCCGGAAGACGAATGGCAGTGTGAGGTGTGTGTGGCACATAAGGTGCCTGGAGTGAACGACTGCGTGGCTGAAATCCAAAAAACCAAGCCGTATATTAGGCACGAGCCTATTGGCTATGACAGGAACAGACGGAAATACTGGTTTCTCAACAGGCGGCTCATTATGTAAGTACCACTCTCCTGCCACTGTGTGCCAGGGCTAGCTGCTGTGGCATCCCCTGTAAGTGCCTGCGTGCCAGGGCTAGCTGCTGTGGCATCCCCTGTAAGTGCCTGTGTGCCAGGGCTAGCTGCTGTGGCATCCCCTGTAAGTGCCTGTGTGCCAGGGCTAGCTGCTATGGCCTCCCCTGTAAGTGCCTGTGTGCCAGGGCTAGCTGCTGTGGCATCCCCTGTAAGTGCCTGCGTGCCAGGGCTAGCTGCTGTGGCATCCCCTGTAAGTGCCTGCGTGCCAGGGCTAGCTGCTGTGGCATCCCCTGTAAGTGCCTGTGTGCCAGGGCTAGCTGCTGTGGCATCCCCTGTAAGTGCCTGTGTGCCAGGGCTAGCTGCTGTGGCATCCCCTGTAAGTGCCTGCGTGCCAGGGCTAGCTGCTGTGGCATCCCCTGTAAGTGCCTGCGTGCCAGGGCTAGCTGCTGTGGCATCCCCTGTAAGTGCCTGTGTGCCAGGGCTAGCTGCTGTGGCATCCCCTGTAAGTGCCTGTGTGCCAGGGCTAGCTGCTGTGGCATCCCCTGTAAGTGCCTGTGTGCCAGGGCTAGCTGCTGTGGCATCCCCTGTAAGTGCCTGTGTGCCAGGGCTAGCTGCTGTGGCATCCCCTGTAAGTGCCTGTGTGCCAGGGCTAGCTGCTGTGGCATCCCCTGTAAGTGCCTGTGTGCCAGAGCTAACTGCTGTGGCATCCCCTGTAAGTGCCTGTGTGCCAGGGCTAGCTGCTGTGGCATCCCCTGTAAGTGCCTGTGTGCCAGGGCTAGCTGCTGTGGCATCCCCTGTAAGTGCCTGTGTGCCAGGGCTAGCTGCTGTGGCATCCCCTGTAAGTGCCTGCGTGCCAGGGCTAGCTGCTGTGGCCTCCCCTGTAAGTACCTGTGTGCCAGGGCTAGCTGCTATGGCATCCCCTGTAAGTGCCTGTGTGCCAGGGCTAGCTGCTGTGTCCTCCCCTGTAAGCGCCTGTGTGCCAGGGCTAGCTGCTGTGGCATCCCCTGTAAGTGCCTGTGTGCCAGGGCTAGCTGCTATGGCATCCCCTGTAAGTGCCTGTGTGCCAGGGCTAGCTGCTATGGCATCCCCTGTAAGTGCCTGTGTGCCAGGGCTAGCTGCTGTGGCATCCCCTGTAAGTGCCTGTGTGCCAGGGCTAGCTGCTATGGCATCCCCTGTAAGTGCCTGTGTGCCAGGGCTAGCTGCTATGGCATCCCCTGTAAGTGCCTGTGTGCCAGGGCTAGCTGCTATGGCATCCCCTGTAAGTGCCTGTGTGCCAGGGCTAGCTGCTATGGCATCCCCTGTAAGCGCCTGTGTGCCAGGGCTAGCTGCTGTGGCATCCCCTGTAAGTGCCTGTGTGCCAGGGCTAGCTGCTGTGGCATCCCCTGTAAGTGCCTGTGTGCCAGGGCTAGCTGCTATGGCATCCCCTGTAAGTGCCTGTGTGCCAGGGCTAGCTGCTGTGGCATCCCCTGTAAGTGCCTGTGTGCCAGGGCTAGCTGCTGTGGCATCCCCTGTAAGTGCCTGTGTGCCAGGGCTAGCTGCTGTGCTAACCTACAAGCACCTCTGTGCATGTATTATACGGGATAATGTACCCCCTACTGTAAATGATAAGGATATTAGCAGTCACTGAGGGGTTCTGTGCCCCCCATATAAAGGCACAAGGCTGCAGGCTGAGTTATACAGGGAACTCTGAGTATCACTCATGTATTATAAGGGATACTGTACCCCCTACTGTAAATGATAAGGATATTAGCAGTCACTGAGGGGTTCTGTGCCCCCCATATAAAGGCACAAGGCTGCAGGCTGAGTTATACAGGGAACTCTGAGTATCACTCATGTATTATAAGGGATAATGTACCCCCTACTGTAAATGATAAGGATATTAGCAGTCACTGAGGGGTTCTGTGCCCCCCATATAAAGGCACAAGGCTGCAGGCTGAGTTATACAGGGAACTCTGAGTATCACTCATGTATTATAAGGGATAATGTACCCCCTACTGTAAATGATAAGGATATTAGCAGTCACTGAGGGGTTCTGTGCCCCCCATATAAAGGCACAAGGCTGCAGGCTGAGTTATACAGGGAACTCTGAGTATCACTCATGTATTATAAGGGATAATGTACCCCCTACTGTAAATGATAAGGATATTAGCAGTCACTGAGGGGTTCTGTGCCCCCCATATAAAGGCACAAGGCTGCAGGCTGAGTTATACAGGGAACTCTGAGTATCACTCATGTATTATAAGGGATAATGTACCCCCTACTGTAAATGATAAGGATATTAGCAGTCACTGAGGGGTTCTGTGCCCCCCATATAAAGGCACAAGGCTGCAGGCTGAGTTATACAGGGAACTCTGAGTATCACTCATGTATTATAAGGGATAATGTACCCCCTACTGTAAATGATAAGGATATTAGCAGTCACTGAGGGGTTCTGTGCCCCCCATATAAAGGCACAAGGCTGCAGGCTGATGTATTATGTAGAGCAGCGGTTCTCAACCTGTGGGTCGGGACCCCTTTGGGAAACACATATTTCCGATGGGCTTAGGAATAGTTTTATGGCTGGGGGTCCCCACAACATGAGGAACTGTATTAAAGGGGCGGGGCATTAGGAAGGTTGGGAACCACTGACTTTTTAGGACAAAAACCATCTGTCATGATTTCTATTAATGTATTAAGTGATTTCTTCACTGATAATGATATTATTCTTTCAGCAGAAATTGTTAAAATACAATGTAATACTGTTATGTGGGCAGTGCTACACTGTATGGGCTCCTTCACTCATGCTTAAAGGACAAGTCAACCCCAAAAATAAGTTTTTCCAACATTCCAATATACATATTGTCATACAATATATATATATATAATGGCTGTTTAAAGCAGTCTTTTTTTATTTGCTGTCCTGGTGGCTCTGACAGACCTGACTCACTGGGGGAGACTGACCCCTGAAACAGTGTAACACAGGGCAGCAGCCTGACAGACCTGACTCACTGGGGGAGACTGACCCCTGAAACACTGTAACACAGGGCAGCAGCCTGACAGACCTGACTCACTGGGGGAGACTGACCCCTGAAACAGTGTAACACAGGGCAGCAGCCTGACAGACCTGACTCACTGGGGGAGACTGACCCCTGAAACAGTGTAACACAGGGCAGCAGCCTGACAGACCTGACTCGCTGGAGGAGACTGACCCCTGAAACAGTGTAACACAAGGCAGCAGCCTGACAGACCTGACTCACTGGGGGAGACTGACCCCTGAAACAGTGTAACACAAGGCAGCAGCCTGACAGACCTGACTCACTGGAGGAGACTGACCCCTGAAACAGTGTAACACAAGGCAGCAGCCTGACAGACCTGACTCGCTGGGAGAGACTGACCCCTGAAACAGTGTAACACAGGGCAGCAGCCTGACAGACCTGACTCACTGGGGGGAGACTGACCCCTGAAACAGTGTAACACAGGGCAGCAGCCTGACAGACCTGACTCACTGGGGGGAGACTGACCCCTGAAACAGTGAAACCAGGGCAGCAGCCTGACAGACCTGACTCGCTGGGGGAGACTGACCCCTGAAACACTGTAACACAGGGCAGCAGCCTGACAGACCTGACTCACTGGGGGGAGACTGACCCCTGAAACAGTGAAACCAGGGCAGCAGCCTGACAGACCTGACTCGCTGGGGGAGACTGACCCCTGAAACACTGTAACACAGGGCAGCAGCCTGACAGACCTGACTCGCTGGGGGGAGACTGACCCCTGAAACAGTGAAACCAGGGCAGCAGCCTGACAGACCTGACTCGCTGGGGGAGACTGACCCCTGAAACACTGTAACACAAGGCAGCAGCCTGACAGACCTGACTCACTGGGGGGAGACCGACCCCTGAAACAGTGAAACCAGGGCAGCAGCCTGACAGAGCTGACCCGCTGGGGGAGAATGACTTTTGCAACATAACCAGGAGTTCAGCAAATGCTGCTTTTAATAACAATTATATTTACTAAAGAAGTAAACTTTTTTTCCTCTACACTATTACTCTAAACAACCCCCAGAATAACCATACTCTGCCTGCCCTATGCTGCCTGTGTGTGCCATACTCTGCCTGCCCTAAGCTGCCTGTGTGTGCCATACACTGCCTGCCCTACGCTGCCTGTGTGTTCCAAACTCTGCCTGCCCTATGCTGCCTGTGTGTGCCATACTCTGCCTGCCCTACGCTGCCTGTGTGTGTTATACTCTGCCTGCCCTATGCTGCCTGTGTGTGCCATACTCTGCCTGTCCTACGCTGCCTGTGTGTGTTATACTCTGCCTGCCCTATGCTGCCTGTGTGTGCCATACTCTGCCTGCTCTATGCTGCCTGTGTGTGCCATACTCTGCCTGCTCTATGCTGCCTGTGTGTGCCATACTCTGCCTGTCCTATGCTGCCTGTGTGTGCCATACTCTGCCTGTCCTATGCTGCCTGTGTGTGCC
The DNA here is from genome assembly GCF_000004195.4 of Xenopus tropicalis. Classification (NCBI taxonomy): domain Eukaryota; kingdom Metazoa; phylum Chordata; class Amphibia; order Anura; family Pipidae; genus Xenopus; species Xenopus tropicalis. The sequence goes on from NC_030686.2 coordinate 51,319,114, forward strand.
ATACTCTGCCTGCCCTACCCTGCCTGTGTGCCATATTCTGCCTGCCCTATGCTGCCTGTGTGTGCCATACTCTTCCTGCCCTATGCTGCCTGTGTGTGCCATACTCTGCCTGCCCTATGCTGCCTGTGTGCGCCATACTCTGCCTGCCCTACCCTGCCTGTGTGTGCCATACTCTGCCTGCCCTATGCTGCCTGTGTGTGCCATACTCTGCCTGCCCTAAGCTGCCTGTGTGTGCCATACTCTGCCTGCCCTACGCTGCCTGTGTGTGCCATACTCTGCCTGCCCTACGCTGCCTGTGTGTGCCATACTCTGCCTGCCCTACGCTGCCTGTGTGTGCCATACTCTGCCTGCCCTACCCTGCCTGTGTGTGCCATACTCCACCATGTAGGCCAGAAAAATTCCAGCCCTCAGTACCACAGAAGTTGGGCAGCACTGGGTAGTGGGAGAGCCCTCTATGCAGCCTTGTGGGAATGCACAGTGAGTCCGGCACTGGTGATTGGGCACAGAAACAAATCTGCTGCCACCGCCCACTGGCTCCTCCTTCTCTGTGTATTCCCACAAGGCTGCACACAGGGCTCTTCCACGGCCCCCTGTAGTCAGAGAGATCAGGGGAGCGGAACAGGAAGTGAAGGTGGGGCTTCACTCTGTACCAGGAAGTAGAGGAAAGGGGCTGGAGATTTCAGCTTATAAATGAGAAACCAGATGAGATGTTTTGAGTAATTTTAAAAAAGAAAAAAAAAGGTTACTTCTTCCTTAAAGCACTGAAAAATATTTTTAAAAAAATCCATATTGGAAGCAAATACTGAACTGAATCTGAATTATAATGACCGAATTATATTAGGATATGGAAGGGTTAAATGTCGCCGTGCACACAGCAAACCGTTTTCCACTTAATAGCCCCACGCACTAGCCCCACGCACTAGCCCCACGCACTAGCCCCACGCACTAGCCCCACGCACTAGCCCCACGCACTAGCCCCACGCACTAGCCCCACGCACTAGCCCCACGCACTAGCCCACGCACTAGCCCCACGCACTAGCCCCACGCACTAGCCCCACGCACTAGCCCCACGCACTAGCCCCACGCACTAGCCCCACGCACTAGCCCCACGCACTAGCCCCACGCACTAGCCCCACGCACTAGCCCCACGCACTAGCCCCACGCACTAGCCCCCACGCACTAGCCCACGCACTAGCCCCACGCACTAGCCCCACGCACTAGCCCCACGCACTAGCCCCACGCACTAGCCCCACGCACTAGCCCCACGCACTAGCCCCACGCACTAGCCCCACGCACTAGCCCCACGCACTAGCCCCACGCACTAGCCCCACGCACTAGCCCCACTGCACTAGCCCCGCACTAGCCCACGCACTAGCCCCACGCACTAGCCCCACGCACTAGCCCCACGCACTAGCCCCACGCACTAGCCCCACGCACTAGCCCCACGCACTAGCCCCACGCACTAGCCCACGCACTAGCCCCACGCACTAGCCCCACGCACTAGCCCCACGCACTAGCCCCACGCACTAGCCCCACGCACTAGCCCCACGCACTAGCCCCACGCACTAGCCCCACGCACTAGCCCCACGCACTAGCCCCATTACATTGTGGGTAGCATTACCGTAGCGTTGGGCATTGTGAGAGCTCTCTGGCAGGGATATACCTGTGCTGGGTACAGCTGCCCACTTTCCTATTTCTTTGTGCAGAGAGGAATACTCCGAGACTGACAAGAAGATCTGGTACTATAGCACCAAAGTCCAGCTGGCAGAAGTGATGGAATGTCTAGATGGCAGTTACTGGGAAGCGGATCTCAGTAAAACCCTGGAGGAGCTGCAGCAGGAGATCTACAGGCACATGGATATAACCGAGGAGCTGACTAACAAAGCTCGGGGAAACAACAGGTCCTACCTGTCTGTGGCCAATGGTAAGAGCCGGAGCTTTGCTGCTGCCGGGGGGGATCCTGCACAGTGTGGGGTATTCGGGGCAGGCTGCCCTATGGGGGCTCAGTATGGTCGGGCCAGGGAACCTTCTCTATCCTTACTGAGTACTTCCCAGGGCATCAAATAAAGTGATTAAAGCCCCGTCACTTGCACTGTACATTTCTATATATTATACTTGTACCCCAAATCCATTTCTGCCTAATGGATCTTTCCCCTCGCTTCCGTGTGATCAGCACATTGGATTGTTAGGGAGCACGGAGAAACCTGTTTCTTTATCCTGTAGAGGAAATCTTGGAGAGAACGAAGGCCAGGCAGAGTTTGTTGGAGGAAAAGAAACCTTCCGAAGAAAATGGTGCCGGGGCGATTGTGAAGGGTAAAGAGGAGGGAAAAGCAGAGACAGAAGAGACAGAGGCGATGGGCCCAGCAGGTGAGTCTCCCCCAGTGAGTCAGGTCTGTCACTTTCATGCCATGTGGCCCTTGCCCACTGCCCCCTGTGAGTGAGTAGTTGAGCCCTGTATGCCAGTGATAGAGCGGGTAGCACTTCATTGTGTGTGGGGCCACCAATAACTTTCATTTCCCAGGGCCCGTTTGTAGGGTGTATCTCTTTGTTCCGCCTTGAATTCCGTATTTCCCCTTAGAGCCCATTGATGGAGACAAAACTGCTGGAAAGGAATCTATAGAGCCAGGTTCCAACTCGGCTGAAGCTGCTGCTTCTCCTGCAAAGGCGCCACCTCCAGGGGCATCAGAAGACTGCAGCAAGGTGGCAGAAGCTGAGAAGGGCACAGATAAGTCTTCCTCTGCTGCTCAGCCAGGTACACACTTGTACATGCAACAAGCTGTCTCTTACGTATATGTTAGGTGCTTCTTTCCCTCTCTCTTTCCCACATTTAGGGTTATTTATCTACAGTTTCTCAGACCGCTATTCCTTGGCAACACTTGATGTATGACCTGCTTTTCTGACTTGCTTTGATATATAAGCGGGGCACAGAAATGTAAATGTTGCTGCAACCAAAACTTAAGATTTTTGAATTTTCCAAAATATCCAGCCCCTAAATAACTATTAGTACTGTAGCAGGGCGGCTTTGGAGGCTATAGTTTACATGGTTGTACTGCCCCCCGCTGGTCATTTCAGGGATCCACTTGCTTTTCTGGTTGAAAGTGGCTGAAATAAACATTTTTAAAGGAACAGTAACACCAAAAAATGAAAGTGTATAAAAGTAACTAAAATATAATGTGCTGCTGCCCTGCACTGGTAAAAGTTGTGTGTTTACTTCAGAAAGTCTACTATAATTTATATAAATAAGCTGCTATGTAGCCATGGAGGCAGCCATTCAAAGGAGAAAAGGCACAGGCACATAGCAGATAACAGATAAAACACTATTGTAATCTACAGAACTTATCTGTTATCTGCTATGTAACCTGTGCCTTTTTTCCAGCTTGAATGGCTGCCCCCGTGACTACACAGCAGCTTATTATATAAATTATAGTAGTGTTACTGTAGCAAACACACCAGTTTTACCAGTGCAGGGCAACAGTGCATTATATTTTTATTACTTGAAAGCTCTTTCATTTTTTAGTGTTACTGTTCCTTTAATAAGGAGGATTTTAGCTTTCGGTTTGTGAAAGACAAAAGGATTCGTTAAAAAAAAAATATATAACTACTATATTGAAACCTCTTGTCCTGTCTGGTTATTAAATAAGTCCCTCTCTCTGTGAAATATTCTAGATAAATTATCTTCCCTTTTGTATGAAGCCAATCTGCCTGATGCAGTCTCCAGTCCAAACATTCCTCCAGCCTTTCAAGCTTGCAGAGAAGATGGCAGCAGCGGTACAACCCCCCAGGATTCACCCTGCACCAAGAACGAGCCCAGGAAACAGAGTGACAGCAGTGAGAGCGCTGAGGGCAGACAGAGCCCTGCTTCCATCAATCCTGATGAAACAGGTAACCTAATGATCTCTCTTGCTTTGTGGCATTTAGTGGCCACAGACCTTTTCTATGTGCAAGCTGTATGACCTAATGTCACCGCAGGGGATAGCCTCTGACTCTGCAGTTAGGCTAATGGGAGCTGCAGGGACACTGCTAGCCATCCTTTTGTTTACGGCATTACCTTTCTTTCTCAGCACCAACAGACGTAAAATCGGAGAAGATCAGCTTTGAGTACAGTGATTGTTTGGGCGCAGGGAAAGGATCCTCTCGCATGGTGACCAGACTAAGGAACCCAGACAGCAAGTTAAGTCTGCTGAAGAACCATCAGGTGTCATCTGCAATCCATGAAGCAAATAAGATTTTTAAGGAAGGCAGAGAGGTTTGTGTTTGTTTTGAATCGGCCACATGTGGACCAAGCTGCACTCCGTGGACTCCTAACTTGCCCTTTTGATTTTCTTTTAGTTATTATTGGGTAAACCTTTTCTCTGCTGCTTGGCTTAGCCTCCTCCTTTCTGGTGGCACTTAGACCATTCCAAAATATACCCAAGCAACTGGTAAAACTGGTGAAGGATCCATTCAGAATTGAGGTTTGACTCTAAAAGAAACTATTGAATACATCGTGGCATTTGCTGCCTTATTATTTGCATGCCTTCACATGGAGCCTTGGTTTTTGGCTGCAGTACCTTTATGAACGTAATATTCATTTGTTTGTTATCAGTGGTCAGAAACTGGGACTCTTTGAGTTTCCTTGAGTACTCAAGGATTGTAGAGTTTTCTGCTTTGGGTTCGTTGATTGCAATATATCCCTGTAACAATTACTCCACTTGTGCTTCACTGGTGTTTATGCTTCATTAAACAAGAAGAATATACAGAGAAACATTACAGAGCTTCTTACTCTCCCCCCCCACCCCGACTCTGTCAGTGGTTCAGGTTCAGCTCAGTTGAAGATTTCTAATACTGACCTCTAGAAACCCGATCAGCTAGACATTTAGGGCTGGTAGCATGGTTTCCCCGTGTCTTTCCATAAGCTGAAGAAAGCGCAGTTAACTCTTGTCTACTCTGTTTTCATAGATATCAAGTCACATGTAGGAAAGTAGCTGTAGGGGGGTGGCTTATGTAGGAGCAGCATTTTACTGTATTAATATGTTCTTGTTTTGCTGTAACAGGTTCTGGTGGTTAATTCTCAAGGTGAAATCTCCCGTCTCAGTACCAGGAAGGAATTGATCATGAGGGGCACCCTGAGTCATTATTTTAAACTGGGCCAGGAGGGCAAATACCGTGTGTATCACAACCAGTACACCACCAATTCTTTTGCACTGAATAAACACCAGCACAGAGAAGACCATGACAAAAGAAGGCACTTGTCGCACAAGTTCTGCATGTCACCCCTGGGCGAGTTTAAATGGAATGGATCCGTGCATGGATCCAAGGTACTGACAGTCTCCACATTGAGATTGACCATAGTACAGCTCGAAAATAATATCCCAGCGTCCTTCCTTCACCCCAACTGGGCCTCGCACAGGTAATGCCTTTACTGGATCGGCACACATGGTTGACTGTTAAACCAACAAAACTGCCTCCTAGTCTTTGCATTTTTGGTATCACTGTTGTATACTGTGTTTCTTTTATTTAGGTCAAATTGGATAAAAGCAGTTCAGATGTGTAGCAAACCCCGAGAGTTTGCGCTTGCCATAGCAATCCTGGAGTGCGCCATCAAACCTGTTGTCATACTACCAATATGGAGGGATTGTTTAGGCCACACAAGGTAAGATCAAATCTTATTACAAAACTTGCATTATTTCCCTAAAAATAGTATTGTTTCCCCCAACCGGATTGCCTGCTCTATTAGCCTGCACCTCCAGTGGGGAATACAATTTGGCCCCAGTAGGTTCCCTTTAACTGCCTCCTTGCCTGGTCATCTTCCTGTATTAAAGCCTCCTTCTACTCCATAATGGGTCTGAGACTGCAGCTGCCTTGCATTTGGCAGAAGTTGGAGAACTTTTGCATATCAAAGGTTCCACCTACTTCTTAGCACCACGCTTGCAACTAAAGAGAAGTATTATGGTAGTTTCCTTGAATAGAAAATTATACATGAATAACTCTAGATTCCTTGTGCCCTTTTGCAACCATAAGTATCTGTGTTTTGTTCTTTGCATTCTTAGGTTACGTAGAATGACCTCGCTGGAGAGGGAAGAAAAGGACAAGGTCAAGAAAAAGGAGAGAAAGCAAGAGGAGGAGGAGAGTATGCAACAAGCCACGTGGGTGAAGTATTCATTCCCCGTGAAACACCAGGTACTGCTGCAGGATATTCTGCGCTTTTGCTCTCATGTTGGAGGCCTGTGTTGCATCTATTCAGTGTAGGATAAGCACACAGATTGCATAACCGTGGGCTGGTCTGAGATACATGGTCTCCTCACCGGAAATTTCCTACCAAAGAGATTCATTTTGTTGTTCATCTGCATCTTCTTTCTTTTGGTTTCATGTTTCTTTAAACAGATTCAGAATCCTAATCAGCTCAATGTCTTTACCAAACAGGTTTGGAAACAAAAAGGAGAGGAGTATAGAGTCACTGGCTATGGAGGTTGGTGCTGGGTCAGTAAAACACACGTATCTAGGTCTGTTCCTCGCTTTCCTGGAAACACAAATGTCTCCTATAGGAAACACCTTGGTGAGTTACTTCTGCTGCTGCTTCCTTGTACCCCGAATCACTTTGCTCTTTGTGTAGTCATTTGTTTATTGTAGTAAAAAGCCCTTTAATGATACTGACACGAAAAAACTACTTTTCAAAATATAATTATACATAAAAAGCTTCCTATAGGTCATGTTGACGGTTTGGTTTTGTAAGTAATTGTTACTTGAAGTTCCTAAACCTGACTGTTTTGCCAACCTGACTGTCCCTTCTCAGCCTGTCGGTTACAGCTTCTAATGGTAACAGACAAATATGGCCGCCCCCTCATAGAGGAACACGGGGCATCAGACAGGTTATGTAAATGCCTCAGGCAAATATTTTTATGGCAGAATTATAAAGTTCTTGCAAAGACAATGTTATGATAGATGTAAAAAAAGATTTACTCTCTGGTGTCAGTATCACTTTAATCCACAGCCAGGCAATTGAGTTCTGCTGCTGTAGCAAGCAGTAATATTTCTCCTGCTATATTTTTACTGCAGTTAAGGGAGGAGAGAACGCTGAAAGTCTGCCATCATTAGACAAAAGGAACAGCTTGGAAAAGGTTAAATTAGAAGACAACTTAAAGCCTGAGGAGTCTGACAATGGTCTAATAGAAAATTCCAAAGCTATACCCGATTCAGTGAATGTAAAGGACCAAATGAAAAAAGAGGAGAGTGAAAAAGACGAGAAGATGGAAGTTCATGCAGAGAAAGTTCCCATAGGTGACAAAGGTAGGTTTGCTCTGTGCTAGTCTGGGCCCAGTCTTAGTGCTCTGTGCTAGTCTGGGCCCAGTCTTAGTGCTCTGTGCTAGTCTGGGCCCAGTCTTAGTGCTCTGTGCTAGTCTGGGCCCAGTCTTAGTGCTCTGTGCTAGTCTGGGCCCAGTCTTAGTGCTCTGTGCTAGTCTGGGCCCAGTCTTAGGGCTCTGTGCTAGTCTGGGCCCAGTCTTAGTGCTCTGTGCTAGTCTGGGCCCAGTCTTAGTGCTCTGTGCTAGAAGCTTTATACAGATAAGCGTAGGGATGTGGTCACTATTGTGTGCAAGCCGTGCAGCAGGGAGGGTATGTGTAACTGATGAATGGCAGATACAGACCCCAGTGATTCTGTTCTCAGATCAGCACATAGCATGTGAAAGCTTTGCTGCACAGTTACATACCTATAATTTGTATGTTTTCTCTGGGCATTCTTTTTTTTTTTTTTTAATAATTTTTTTTTGCAGTTGGTATAACATTGTACAAAGGTGCACCTTTTGGGGTTTCCCATGGTGCAGGGTTGGGATGAAATATAACTCAAGTACATATATGGAACCAATCAAAAAAGGAAAGGAAAGGGGGGAGAGGAGAAAAGAAATAAAAAGGAAACATGGGTATAACTTGGGGATAAAGTCTTGTGGATAGTTCTTTTATCAGTCAGCATATTTTATAGGCCTGAGGCTCGGGCCATACTGTTAGGGATAGAAGGGTTGGAGAGGGGTATTCTTGGAGGCTAATGTGGTTAGCCATATAGGTTTATAGGGATATTCTGGCAAGTCATCCAAGGGGCCCAAATTTTATTATGGCATTTTAGTTGTCCTGTTAAAATGCTTGCAAGTCTTTCCATAGTTAGCATGTTGTCCAGCCTGGATTTTACAGAGTTTATAACCAGTGGTGTTTTCCAGGCTTTAGCTATTGTTTGTTTCGCTGCAGAGAAGATATGGGTAATTAGTTTCCTTAAGTGTTTATTACTACCGGAAATGTTTTTATGCAATTGAGCTTCTGCTGGGGTCTACCGAAGTGATAGGCCTGTGACGGCCGTGATTAAGGTGTAAATTCTTATCCAATAGCGAACTGGGCAGTCCCACCAAGTATGTATGAAGGTGCCTTGTTGGTTACATGCTCGGAAACATAATGGTGATGTGGAGATGTGTACCAGTTAGATATTTTGGTAAGTACCAAATACCATTGGTGTAGGATCTTTTGAGAAGTCTCTTGTATCAGTACATTTATGGAGCAAGGTACTGAATCCTGCAGTGGGAGGAGGGTAATGTTTGTCTTTATGTAAGGGTCTGATGTAGCTTGCCATCTGGTGATAGTGGAGCCATTCATTATGTGGGGTTTGTAGGTATCCCGAAGCCTTGGCCATGGCAGGAGTATATTAGAGCTGCTCAGTGAATGTATAGTGCATAAGTTAGATTGTTCCCACTATTGAAATCTTGCCGGTGGCAGGCCTGGTTTGAAGTCCATGTTATATATGAGACATGCAGCAGTCTTATGTGGAGAGCAGAGATTATAGGGGTCTTTTGATCTGTCCCTAAGTTTTATCAGGTGAGTTACTATTGGATTATTTTGCACCTGGGAGGTGGATTAGGTAGTCCTGAGTATATTTCTTAAAGAGATATTCAGTGGAGAGTTTTGTTCAACGATAGCCCATAGTGGCTTTCCTTCTGTTAAATGCCAGGGTATTAGATGAGTCAATTGAGCTGCGGTGAAATATCCCTTCAGGTTAGGGATGCCCAGTCCTCCTAAAGTTGATTTGTGGTCTTTTCCCATTCTACACAGTTAGTGAAAGTTTTTTTGTAATTTCTCTATATATAGTTTAGGAGGGGAGGTTGGGAATGTGCGGAATAGATAGAGTAACAAAGGTAGAGCTGACATGTCCAGAGCCAGAACAGGTCTTTCCCATGACTTCATTTAAACATTTTTGTCCTATTTTGGGATAATTATCTATAGCTAAGGATTTATAATCGGCTGGTTGTTGTACTCCTTAGTATTTGATAGTTTTAGTTTGCCATTTAATTTCAAAATTAATCTCCAGTAAAGCCCCGACATTTTGGTGATACTCTCTCCAATTCCACCAAAATTTCGGGGCTTAAAATTAATGCCTCCAAATCAGAAGCCCTAAGCTTAAACCTCCAGCCCCACCTCAAAAATTACTGGAGATTAATTTTGAAATTAAATGGCAAACTAAAACTATCAAATACTTAGGAGTACAACAACCAGCCGATTATAAATCCTTAGCTATGGATAATTAACCCAAAATAGGACAAAAAATGTTTAAATGAAGTCATGGGAAAGACCTGTTCTGGCTCTGACATGTCAGCTCTACCTTTGTTACTCTATCTATTCCGCACATTCCCAACCTCCCCTCCTAAACTATATATATATATTTTATATTATGTAATTAAGTTCACAGAGTGTATACGTCATTCTGACACGTCACTATCGAGTTTCCCGCCACACAGGGTATTTAAGTTTAGATGTACTGTTTTTTGGCAACTTTGAGAAAGGCTGCAACTAAGATATAATTACCCCTTATTGGGGCAGAACAGCCCTATTGGGTTTATTTCATGGTTAAATGATTCCCTTTTCTCTGTAATAATAAAACAGTACCTGTACTTGATCCCAACTAAGATATAATTACCCCTTATTGGGGCAGAACAGCCCTATTGGGTTTATTTAATGGTTAAATGATTCCCTTTTCTCTGTAATAATAAAACAGTACCTGTACTTGATCCCAACTAAGATATAATTACCCCTTATTGGGGGCAGAACAGTCCTATTGGGTTTATTTAATGGTTAAATGATTCCCTTTTCTCTGTAATAATAAAACAGTACCTGTACTTGATCCCAACTAAGATATAATTACCCCTTATTGGGGGCAGAACAGCCCTATTGGGTTTATTTAATGGTTAAATGATTCCCTTTTCCCTTTGGCTCCGGCGCCTACAATGGTGCCTGATTAATATCTTCTAACCTGCCCGATCAGCGAGTCGACCATTATCAGCAGCCTCCTGTGATATCAGTTGCCTCGCCGAGTTGCCATACACGCACCAAATATTGTACAAAATTAGGTTTTTTGCGATATTATCGTTGCGTGTATGACCAGCTTTAGTCATCGACTTTATCCTCGATTGCTGCTGTGCGTTGGCCTAAGTCACATAGTTCTTGGGTTAAATGGTCTGTGATTGTTGTGGCCACTGCGTTGAGCTCAGCCTGTAGTAGGCGTTTAAATCTGCCCATTAGGATAGAGTCTCCCGAGTATTGTGGGTGAGCTTCTGGGTCTGAGTCTGCCGTGTCTGAACCCCAATCAGATTGTGGTGAAGCTGTGGGAGTAGAATTGATACCATCCGCCATATTGTTACTGCATGAAATTGTAGGCCTCGTGTGTAGGGTTCCGTGCGGCTTACCCTGAGATTGAATTTTTCTGCCTTTGCTGCCTGTCGTCATAGTTACTAGCTCAGGTGATTAAGAATAGTGGTTGTAAATCCGGTATTTCTGTGAGCTTAGTGGCTTAATGAGTCCTCCAGGAACGGCGAGATGGAGATGTGCGTCTGTTCAGAACCACCGCATGACCCGGGCATTCTTTTATCTGCTCGTATAGTGCTCCTTAGGGGCTGTGGCAGACGGGGAGGTTAGTCGCCCCATGACAAATCTTTGTTTCCACGGGCGACTAATCTCCCCACAATTCCATCCCAATTGTCGGTGGGATGGCATACGCATCACTGTGAAGTCGCCCGAAGTTTCCTCTCAAGGCTACTTTGCTTTGGGGATTACCACTTTGCTGTGCACTGCGTCACTATGTAGATCTAATATGAATGCAAATAATTGAATCCTTTGTGCTGCAAGATAACCCCGTTGTACTTACTTCTCTGCATTATGTACTTACAGATCAAAAAGACCTGCCCTGTGAAAGCAATAATACAATTAAGGAAGAAGCAATGGAAGTTGACAAAGTCAAATCTGAATCTTGTAGGAAAGAGACTTTTCCAGATGCAGATTTAATCAACATTAGTGAGGGCTTCCAGGCCAGAACATGGTATAAAAAGAAGGTAAAAACATCCCGGCTAGATGGGCTACTTGAAAGACGCGTCAAGCAGTTCACACTGGAAGAAAAACAGCGCATAGAGAAATTAAAACTGGAGCATGCTGCCAAAAATGGCACAAGTATCTCATCCTCTCAGCCACAAAGCATTTCCAGTAGCAGCAACTTAATCAGCAGCCAAGCTAACAAAGTATCGGCTATTCATGGGGGTAGCTTAGACAAGACTGAAATTCCAAAACCTAATGAGAACTGTACTGGTACTGGTGGTGCTAAACCCAACACACTGCCCTCAGGTATGCTCCCTCTAACTGAGGCCACAAAAAACCATTCCTTATCTGTTCCTAGCCTGGAGAGCCAGCAACAAACAGAGAGTATTGGCTACAACCAAGCTAATGTAATTCAGAGGGAAGGAAAGGAGAGATGCTCAGAAGCTCTAGGGCCAACACAGGCAGCTGCATTGAATTCTGCGCAGTCAGATAATCCCAGGCAAACAGGGGACTGCCATTCTCCTCTAACTGCTTCAGAAGGTAAAGGATCAAATAAAGACATTTCTGCAAGTTTCTCAGTGGGAATTGATGCCAGAACTAGTAGTGTCCAGCCTTCTCCTGTGGTTCTTGCAGGAGATCTAGACTGTCCTGAAAGCTGTTTGGCCAGTAAAGAAGCAGCTGAAACCCATTGTCAGACAGTGGAGCATTTAACTGAAAAGCCCAAATCCCTCTCTGGGGGGGAGGAGAAGGACTGCAGTATAGCAGAAAGGAAAGCGGTTAAGGGAAGCAGCTCGTCCGATGACTGGAGTAGCAAGGATGAAAGGATCAAAAGCCAACTTGCAAAATCTGAGCCTTTAGCAGAAAAAATAAATTGCTCGAAATCTGCAGCCAACAAGTCACTGTGTGATGGTTTATTAGATTCCCCAAACCCCACAGCTAATGGGAAAGATGAAAAACTGGGTAGGGATGCTAACTCTCTGGAACATACCGGTGACAAACACTGCAATAAGTGGGACAAACATGTAAAGCAGAGAAATGGCACAGAGGACATGGCAGCATCTCAGGTCAATGGGAAAGATGAGGATTCTAATGAGGGCTTAGCCAGTGATATAAAGGCTGAGATGAGGAATGCTCGGCCCATTGAGCCAAAGGCAAACAACATCTCAAAAATTGTCTCTGAACATGATATTAAATCAAAGGAACCCACCGACAAACCTCTCATGAATGGGGACATTAGCACTGAGGGTGCACAAGAGAAACACTCTAGGTTCTTTGATGGGGAGTTAAAAGAAATGTTGAATGTGGGCGACGGAAAGTTGGCATCTCATTCAGAAAAGTTTGTGTCTGAGGAAAAATGTCTTGATTTTACGGGAAAAATCTCTCCGTCCTCAAGCACAAGAGACAGTTTGCCTGTTGCCACGGAAGCCATGGACACCGACGAGGTGCAGAAAAGAAACCTTTCTTCCCTCACATCGGGGGAAGATTCTAGTGTGAGCAGTGATTTTGCTGAGCATAATGGTGTGCACACCGACGCCAGCGGGAAGACCCAAATTACAACTGTCGTCACCCAAGTTACCACAATGTCAACCACGTCCGTATCTAAAACAATTGTTGAAGTGTCTTGTCAGTCTTCTAACCGTGCAGAGACCACTGTCGTTTCATCCACAGAGAACACTTCTATTTCCAGCATCACCAAAACCACTACCGTGACAAAGGCCACTGTCCCCGACCCAAGCACGGATACTGAAGCGGTGTCTGTAAAGGAGCACAGTAAAGCCACAGTGACCACAACTGTTAAAGATTCACTGACCACTGCTGCTGGCACCATTCTGTCCTCTGTAACCGTCAGCAAAGAATATTCCACTAAAGACAAAGTTAAACTCATTAAATTCACCCGGCCAAAAAAGATGCGCTCAGGGACCGCTCTCCCATCTTACAGAAAGTTCGTTACCAAGAGTAACAAAAAGAGCATCTTTGTCCTGCCGAACGACGAACTGAAAAGGCTCTGTCGCAAGGGAGGTATACGGGAGGTTCCTGGCTTCAATTATAATGCCAAGCCTGTGCAAGATATTTGGCCCTATCCCTCACCCAGACCTACCTTTGGAATTACATGGAGGTTAGTAATACTTACCTGCTCTCGGTTCCTTTACAGGTTAATATTACACAAATAAGTAGCATAGCTGCTGTATCTTGTTAATGTTTATTTAACTTTCTTACCCTTCTGTGTCCTAAAACTTCCCTCCAAAACTGCTGTAGCGCATTCTGGCAATGCAGTTTACACTTGTTAGCCAACAGATAGCATTGCTGTGTATATGTATATAATATTAGTGACCAGTAACTGCACTTGCCCACTCTGGGACAGACCGTACATAGCGTATAAGGGTATTGTGTTTGAGCTACATTGGGAATCATTTCCAGTTTTCTAGTGCAAATGTTATTTAGCGTGTCTCTAAGTCACTATAAGAGTCCTACTAAGTGTATCTCTTGCAGGTATCGTCTTCAAACAGTGAAGTCATTGGCTGGTGTGAGTCTCATGCTGCGCTTGCTGTGGGCAAGTTTACGATGGGATGACATGGCAGCTAAGCCCCCTCCAGGTGGGGGGATAACAAAGACAGGTATGTCCTGGTGGCTTTCTCTGGTTGTTGGGGCTACTTTGTGGCAGTCCTGAAAATAATTTCTCTGAAGTGCATGTATGTGTTAAGCATGTTCAGTTTGATCCTTCCGTACCTTTGGTTTTGGCTCCCAGATGAAGTGGGGCACTTACTGCGGAAGTTGTCGCTGTAGGAGTCCATTGTGTGGAAAGTGGAATATAACATGTCTGTGTTTTTCCAGAAACCTCTGAAAGTGAGATTACAACTACTGAGATCATCAAGAGGAGAGATGTTGGTCCATATGGGATACGATCAGAATATTGCATTAGGAAGATCATTTGTCCTTTGGGCATTCCAGAGGCACCAAAAGGTATGCTGAATTCCATATCCATCTTCTTGCACCGGAAGTTCTGTTTTTCCCTCTCTAGCCTTACCTGTGTGTAGCATCTGTTCCTGCTGAATTGTGTTTAGTACAGGGGAATCATTACGTGCCATAGTTTTATGGTATCTCTCTGTACAGGCTATGAGCAAACTTAGGGGGCTGTTCCTGCTGAATTGTGTTTAGTACAGGGGAATCATTATGTGCCATAGTTTTTTTGTGCCTTTGCTTTTTCCAGAATCACCTATTCCCCAGAGGAAGGGGCTTCGATCAAGTGCCTTGAGGCCCAAGAGACCAGTAATCCCCAAGCAGACAGGTCCTATCATTCTAGAGACTTGGGTCCCCGAGGAGGAACTGGAGATATGGGAGATTAAATGCTTTTCAGAAAGGTAACTATTGGTTCCGCGTTCCCTCAGGGCCACACCTAGCACGGCACGGACAGGTCGCACATTATATGCACAGTTATCAGGAGCTGTTTTCTGTGCCTCTTCTTTTCAGGGTGGAGAAAGAAAAGGTCCAGGCTGTGGAGCAGCAGTCTAAGGTTAGTGATCAGAAGAAGTCAGAGGAGATGAAGGCCCAAGTGGAGGCTCAACTAAAGCAACAGCGCTTGACCGCTCAGCAGGTGACAGGGACAAGTGCTCCCACCTGTTAGAATAGCTTGGCATGTGTCTGTGCTTGTGGGGAATGGTGGGGTGTGCATATTAGGCATTTGTATTTCATGTGCTTAGTCTTGGCTCAAGCATAAGTACAGGGTGCCTAGCTAGTCCCAGCCCCTGCGCCCATCCTTTATAGTCTGCCCTATACCTATAATAACCACACTTTTTACTGATTCTCTGTACTTCCTGCTCCTGGGCTGCTCTCTTTCCCATGGTCAGGCAGGAACCTCCCCCTGGGTAAGCGAATCCAATCTCCCCCCAGTACTTACCCAGGTACAGAGCTCTGATTCCCTGTACTTCCTGCTCCTGGGCTGCTCTCTTTCCCATGGTCAGGCAGGAACCTCCCCCTGGGTAAGTGAATCTTATCTCCCCCCAGTACTTACCCAGGTACAGAGCTCTGATTCTCTGTACTTCCTGCTTCTGGGCTGCTCTCTTTCCCATGGTCAGGCAGGAACCCCCCCCCTGGGTAAGTGAATCCAATCTCCCCCCAGTACTTACCCAGGTACAGAGCTCTGATTCTCTGTACTTCCTGCTCCTGGGCTGCTCTCTTTCCCATGGTCAGGCAGGAACCTCCCCCTGGGTAAGTGAATCCAATCTCCCCCCAGTACTTACCCAGGTACAGAGCTCTGATTCTCTGTACTTCCTGCTCCTGGGCTGCTCTCTTTCCCATGGTCAGGCAGGAACCTCCCCCTGGGTAAGTGAATCCAATCTCCCCCCAGTACTTACCCAGGTACAGAGCTCTGATTCTCTGTACTTCCTGCTCCTGGGCTGCTCTCTTTCCCATGGTCAGGCAGGAACCCCCCCTGGGTAAGTGAATCCAATCTCCCCCCAGTACTTACCCAGGTACAGAGCTCTGATTCTCTGTACTTCCTGCTCCTGGGCTGCTCTCTTTCCCATGGTCAGGCAGGAACCCCCCCCCCCCCGGGTAAGTGAATCCAATCTCCCCCCAGTACTTACCCAGGTACAGAGCTCTGATTCTCTGTACTTCCTGCTCCTGGGCTGCTCTCTTTCCCATGGTCAGGCAGGAACTCCCCCCTGGGTAAGTGAATCCAATCTCCCCCCCAGTACTTACCCAGGTACAGAGCTCTGATTCTCTGTACTTCCTGCTCCTGGGCTGCTCTCTTTCCCATGGTCAGGCAGGAACCTCCCCCTGGGTAAGTGAATCCAATCTCCCCCCAGTACTTACCCAGGTACAGAGCTCTGATTCTCTGTACTTCCTACTCCTGGGCAAAAGGGTGACAGATTTGAAGGGTTAAACTACTACAGCTTCTTTTTATCCAGGGAAAGGGGACATTGTGAGATTAATGTAAAGCAGTTGATGAAATGACTCAAGCAGGTAAAACCCACATTAGTTAACTCCTCCTTATCTGTAAACACAAATGGGCAATAGATGGTATAATTCATTATAAGCATATTTCTAGAAAAAAACAAGGATATATTTGTAATTGATGATTAAAATAAAGCAAATTAGTATTTTAATTGAATGATTTGACAAGATATCTTTTCAGCACAAGTTATGATATGATGCTTGTTTTGCCCTCCAAGGGAATGATCCCCAGCCAGTGGCTCGGGGGGAACATGTTGCTCCCAGCGGCCTCAAAACAGGTTCTTAAATTTGAATTGTCGGCTTTGAGGGAAGTTTTATCTGCAACAAAACCAGGCGCACTGACAAACAGAGCCTCCTATTGGCTGCCAGTCCATTAGGGGCTACCAAATAGCCATTTACAGCCCATATTGGGCTCCCCCCAGAAACTCTTACACTGGTGTTGCTCCCCGACTCTTTACATGTGAATGTGGCTCATAAGTAACAGAGGTTGGGGGTCCCAAAGGTAAATCTATTGTTCCTTTAGTGTTAATGTGACTTCACTGAAATGACCTGTCCCTCTAACAGAAACGCCTGGAGCAGCAGAAACAGCAGCCTTGTGTGAGCAATATCTCCTCCAGCAGCCCTGCTACTCCCCTCTCCACTCCCCACAAAGTGATGGTGGGCTCCGTCACCCCCGGAACCAAAGTTGTTCTTGCAACAAAGGTCGGCTCTCCAGCAACCGTAACATTCCAGCAGAACAAGAACTTTCACCAGACGTTTGCAACTTGGGTTAAGCAAGGCCAGACCACTACAGGTAAGTGGGCCCTGGATCTCTGCTGCTAGCCCTTAGCCCTATCTGCCCTGGATCTCTGCTGCTAGCCCTTAGCCCTATCTGCCCTGGATCTCTGCTGCTAGCCCATAGCCCTATCTGCCCTGGATCTCTGCTGCTAGCCCATAGCCCTATCTGCCCTGGATCTCTGCTGCTAGCCCATAGCCCTATCTGCCCTGGATCTCTGCTGCTAGCCCATAGCCCTATCTGCCCTGGATCTCTGCTGCTAGCCCTTAGCCCTATCTGCCCTGGATCTCTGCTGCTAGCCCTTAGCCCTATCTGCCCTGGATCTCTGCTGCTAGCCCTTAGCCCTATCTGCCCTGGATCTCTGCTGCTAGCCCATAGCCCTATCTGCCCTGGATCTCTGCTGCTAGCCCATAGCCCTATCTGCCCTGGATCTCTGCTGCTAGCCCTTAGCCCTATCTGCCCTGGATCTCTGCTGCTAGCCCTTAGCCCTATCTGCCCTGGATCTCTGCTGCTAGCCCTTAGCCCTATCTGCCCTGGATCTCTGCTGCTAGCCCTTAGCCCTATCTGCCCTGGATCTCTGCTGCTAGCCCATAGCCCTATCTGCCCTGGATCTCTGCTGCTAGCCCATAGCCCTATCTGCCCTGGATCTCTGCTGCTAGCCCTTAGCCCTATCTGCCCTGGATCTCTGCTGCTAGCCCTTAGCCCTATCTGCCCTGGATCTCTGCTGCTAGCCCTTAGCCCTATCTGCCCTGGATCTCTGCTGCTAGCCCTTAGCCCTATCTGCCCTGGATCTCTGCTGCTAGCCCATAGCCCTATCTGCCCTGGATCTCTGCTGCTAGCCCATAGCCCTATCTGCCCTGGATCTCTGCTGCTAGCCCTTAGCCCTATCTGCCCTGGATCTCTGCTGCTAGCCCTTAGCCCTATCTGCCCTGGATCCTGCTGCTAGCCCTTAGCCCTATCTGCCCTGGATCTCTGCTGCTAGCCCATAGCCCTATCTGCCCTGGATCTCTGCTGCTAGCCCATAGCCCTATCTGCCCTGGATCTCTGCTGCTAGCCCTTAGCCCTATCTGCCCTGGATCTCTGCTGCTAGCCCTTAGCCCTATCTGCCCTGGATCTCTGCTGCTAGCCCTTAGCCCTATCTGCCCTGGATCTCTGCTGCTAGCCCTTAGCCCTATCTGCCCTGGATCTCTGCTGCTAGCCCTTAGCCCTATCTGCCCTGGATCTCTGCTGCTAGCCCTTAGCCCTATCTGCCCTGGATCTCTGCTGCTAGCCCTTAGCCCTATCTGCCCTGGATCTCTGCTGCTAGCCCATAGCCCTATCTGCCCTGGATCTCTGCTGCTAGCCCATAGCCCTATCTGCCCTGGATCTCTGCTGCTAGCCCTTAGCCCTATCTGCCCTGGATCTCTGCTGCTAGCCCTTAGCCCTATCTGCCCTGGATCTCTGCTGCTAGCCCTTAGCCCTATCTGCCCTGGATCTCTGCTGCTAGCCCTTAGCCCTATCTGCCCTGGATCTCTGCT
Organism: Xenopus tropicalis; assembly: GCF_000004195.4. NCBI lineage: Eukaryota > Metazoa > Chordata > Amphibia > Anura > Pipidae > Xenopus > Xenopus tropicalis. Next base: position 51,337,675 of record NC_030686.2, read on the forward strand.
GCTAGCCCATAGCCCTATCTGCCCTGGATCTCTGCTGCTAGCCCATAGCCCTATCTGCCCTGGATCTCTGCTGCTAGCCCTTAGCCCTATCTGCCCTGGATCTCTGCTGCTAGCCCTTAGCCCTATCTGCCCTGGATCTCTGCTGCTAGCCCTTAGCCCTATCTGCCCTGGATCTCTGCTGCTAGCCCTTAGCCCTATCTGCCCTGGATCTCTGCTGCTAGCCCATAGCCCTATCTGCCCTGGATCTCTGCTGCTAGCCCATAGCCCTATCTGCCCTGGATCTCTGCTGCTAGCCCTTAGCCCTATCTGCCCTGGATCTCTGCTGCTAGCCCTTAGCCCTATCTGCCCTGGATCTCTGCTGCTAGCCCTTAGCCCTATCTGCCCTGGATCTCTGCTGCTAGCCCTTAGCCCTATCTGCCCTGGATCTCTGCTGCTAGCCCATAGCCCTATCTGCCCTGGATCTCTGCTGCTAGCCCATAGCCCTATCTGCCCTGGATCTCTGCTGCTAGCCCTTAGCCCTATCTGCCCTGGATCTCTGCTGCTAGCCCTTAGCCCTATCTGCCCTGGATCTCTGCTGCTAGCCCTTAGCCCTATCTGCCCTGGATCTCTGCTGCTAGCCCTTAGCCCTATCTGCCCTGGATCTCTGCTGCTAGCCCTTAGCCCTATCTGCCCTGGATCTCTGCTGCTAGCCCTTAGCCCTATCTGCCCTGGATCTCTGCTGCTAGCCCTTAGCCCTATCTGCCCTGGATCTCTGCTGCTAGCCCTTAGCCCTATCTGCCCTGGATCTCTGCTGCTAGCCCTTAGCCCTATCTGCCCTGGATCTCTGCTGCTAGCCCTTAGCCCTATCTGCCCTGGATCTCTGCTGCTAGCCCATAGCCCTATCTGCCCTGGATCTCTGCTGCTAGCCCATAGCCCTATCTGCCCTGGATCTCTGCTGCTAGCCCTTAGCCCTATCTGCCCTGGATCTCTGCTGCTAGCCCTTAGCCCTATCTGCCCTGGATCTCTGCTGCTAGCCCTTAGCCCTATCTGCCCTGGATCTCTGCTGCTAGCCCTTAGCCCTATCTGCCCTGGATCTCTGCTGCTAGCCCTTAGCCCTAGCTTATCTTGTTGAGTGTAAGGAAACCTGAGTTTATTTTACCTTTTACTGAGACAATAACCAGACAATGTTGTTTGCAGCTTCCAGCACAACTGTTACGTCCAGTCCTACCATCACCACATCGGGCCAGAACTACCAGATTACAGGCAGCCCAGTTACTATGGCTGGCAAAGTCATCACAAAGCTTCCTCTGCCAGTGAATAGTAAGCTAGTTGCAGTGAATGTGCCAGCAACCCAAGGAGGTAAGGCTTTTGTCTGGGAGGGAATATTGGCCTTTATGAAGCAGCGCTCACACTTTGCCTAACACCCCATTGCCTCTCGTTATGCAGTAGTTCAGGTGCAGCCGAAAGTATTGGGACTCATTCCTACGAATGCAGGAGGGCAGCAGACTTACAGCACCTTCCAGCCTCGGACGGCAACTGTTGCTATTCGGCAGAGCTCACCAGGAACTACTTGTGCTACAACCACCAGCCAGCAGGTACGCATTTGCCTTGGCTTTGGGCGGGGGTGGGCAAGTATGGTGAGACGTAGGGATATTGCAGCCCTTTGCCTGACCCACCCTGTAGCAGTGCCACATTTGCCTTGGCTTTGGGCGGGGGTGGGCAAGTATGGTGAGACGTAGGGATATTGCAGCCCTTTGCCTGACCCACCCTGTAGCAGTGCCACATTTGCCTTGGCTTTGGGCGGGGGTGGGCAAGTAAGGTGAGACGTAGGGATACTGCAGCCATTTGCCTGACCCACCCTGTAGCAGTGCCACATTTGCCTCTCCCTGTGTAACCTAGGTAATGGCTGAATTTTGACTCCTCTACAGGTAATAACTGCAGGGGCCCAGATAAGACCAGGGGTGGCAGTTATAAGGACCCCCATACAGCAATCTGCAATGGGAAAGAACTTTATACGGGCACCGCTTGTTGTACAGCAGGGGATCCTTCCATCAGGTAAGCAGGTCCCTTCCTCTCTGTAGAATGGCGGTACTATGCCTCGTGTGGATGAAATACCAGAAGGGACAACGGGGCATGGAACAGATTACACTAAAATAGATTTTCTTTTACAGGGCAGCCTCAGCAGGTTGTAACTCAATTTGTAAGAGGCCAGCCTGTCTCCACCACGGTGGCCGCTGGCACTACTGTTTCTAGTGGGGCACAGAAGGTTGGCACACCCATACAGCAGCCTCAGCCACAGGCCACCACCCCTCAAGCTGCCAAACCCCAGCAAGGACAAGTAAAGCTGACAATGGCACAGCTAACGCAGCTTACCCAGGGCCAGGTCAGTTGTTACCGAGCATTTGTGCTGGAATGTATGGCTGATGGTTCCAGGCTCACGGGTACAGTCTCCCAGCACCACATTTGTATCTTACATCTTTGCATCCATTTCACAGGGTGGTGGGCAGAGCCTCACTGTTGTTGTTCAGGGACAGGGACAGACTACTGGCCAATTGCAGTTGATTCCTCCGGGGATGACAATCATTCCAACCCCAGGGCAGCAGCTGATGCAGGCAGCCATGCCAAACGGCACCATCCAGCGGTTCCTCTTCACTCCATTACCTGCCGTGTCCTCGGCAACCAGCACAACCCAGATATCGACCCCCTCCGCTTTCTCAGAAGGTATGTGTGTATGCATTGCTACCTTTCAACTGGTGATATCACACTAGTTGGGTAAAATCAATTGAAAATGGGAGGATTTGGGGATTAACCTCAAAAGTCAGAGGTTTGAGATCCATGGGGTAACGGTAACCTTGTCCTTGCTCTCCATGGTTTACTTTTTTATATTAAATGGCTAATATTTTTGGTGATTTTGCTTTCTCTCCAGCCTCTGGGCAGAAACCTTCCCCCCAGAATCTGGTGCAGAACAGCCAACCTCCACCTCCTCCATTGGCCCCTTCCAAGGCACCATGCCCACCACTGACCTCTGACCAAGAAAGGTCTGCCCTGGATCCCTCTGAAGCAGCAGTCACCAAGGCTCAGATCCCAACATCCTCTCCAGCTCAAGTGTCGGTGCTGGCTCCGGCCTTGACCCATCCTAGCCCGGCATCTCAGTCTGGGCCACAGCCTCCTCTCACCCCTCAGCCCCTGTCCCAGCTGCCGCCTGATACACTGCTACCTTTGGAACAGCCACACACACTTTCAGCAGCTGAGGCCTCGCAGCCCAAGGAAGCTCAGCCAACCATCTCTGGCCAGCCTGAAACCAAATCTTCCTGTCAGGCATCCGTATCACAGGCTCTTCCACAAGTCGCACCCCAGTCACCAATTCAGAGCCGGCCTCAGACCCAGACTGCGCCGCTGGTACAGGGCCAGGTTCCACAAACTGTCCATATGACACTGCCAGCTTCCTTCAAAATCCAGTCACCAGTACAACAGCTGCAAGCATCAGGCCCAGCGCAGAGCCACATGCAGACAATTGCGACTGGGCAGTCCCCTTCCCGAGCACAGTTGCACATTCAGCCGCCCCACACCCAGGTAATAACTGTCCCTCAGCTCCAGCAGCAGGTGCAGGTCTTTTCCCATTTGCAGTCCCATGTGGTAGCCCAGATACAGGCACAACCAGGAGGGATCCCCCAGCAAATCAAACTGCAGCTGCCTTTCCAAATCCAGCAGGCCGCTGCTGTTCAGGCGCATCAGATCCAGAATGTCGTTGCCGTTCAGGCAGCTAGTGTGCAGGAGCAGCTGCAGAGGATGCAACAACTCAAAGAGCAAAAGAAAAAGCAGCAAGACGTGAAACGAGAGCAGAGCCTTCATTCCTCCAGCCAGAGCGATATCATCCAGAAACAGGTAAGGAAGTGCCCAGCTCTCTCACAGGGCCCATTCCATGAGAGGAGACCCACACCACTCTCTTCCACACCGTATTGTGTTCCATCATGGAGAAGGCACCCACGTGGTTGGCACCCTTAATTGTTCATGTTCAGCTTATTGTTTGGTACCACAAGATTCCCCAGGTCCTTAATGTTCTATTTTATTTGGCTACTGGGTCCTATCTTCTTGGAAATGTGTTATTGCTTAAAGCCCTGTCTCAAATAGAACTGTTTTTAATATAAACAAGGATAAAGTTGCCGATCATTCTTAAACAACACATAAGTAGGTTGTTAAAGGGGAAATATAGATTGCTGACGGATTACACTGCTCAGCGGGTGTTTGAGTATATATTTTGGTTGGAGGCAACCAATATGGCAGCTCCTAGATATATCTATGAATAAAATTATACAGAATTCTCTGAGTGCAGAGGAAGTTACATCCTCATAATGTATTGTCTGTGTTAAGGGAGAAAAGAGAGAAACACTTGATTGATTAAAAGCCAAGTCAATACAGCTGGAGATGTGCACAGTTACTTTAGTTATATGAGCTCTCTCTCTAGGTTGTAATGAAGCAGAACGCTGCTATAGAGCACTTGAAACAGAAGAAGACGCTGTCCCCTCTGGAACGGGAAGAGAATCAGAGGTGAGAAAGTGACACGCTTTTATCTGGCAGTATGGGGTTAAGTCACTTCTCCCTGAATATATATATCTATTTGCTTTTCAGGATGATTGTGTGCAACCAAGTGATGAAGTACATCTTGGATAAAATTGACAAGGAGGAAAAACAAGCGGCGAAGAAGCGGAAGCGCGAGGAGAGTGTGGAGCAGAAGCGGTGCAAGCAGAATGCCAGCAAGCTCTCCGCCCTGCTGTTCAAGCACAAGGAGCAGCTCAAGGCAGAGATTCTAAAGAAGCGGGCACTGCTGGACAAGGACTTACAGATAGAGGTGCAGGTAGGTGGCTGCTGTTCCCTGCCGTGCCCCTGTTGCCTTAGTACAGAAGTGTATTTGTGTCTCTTACTGTGTAGCTGTGCTGGCTGATTGGTACCAGAGCCATGCATTCTGTGTGCTTTTTGCAGGAAGAGCTAAAGAAAGACCGTAGCAAAATACAAAAGGAAAAGGAGAGAGCTGAAGCCGCTGCTGCCGCCGCAGTGGCACCCATGCCGACAACGCCACCACTGTCCTCTCCCCCCCCACCACAGAGCACACAGGGTGCAAACTCTCCAGCGGCCATCTCACCCCCTGCATCTACCCACAAAAGGAAAAGAGACGAGGATAAAGAGCCTGTCCCTTCTAAGTCCAAGAAGAAGAAAATGATTTCCACTACCTCAAAGGAATCTAAAAAAGACAACAAGATTTACTGCATCTGCAAGACTCCGTACGATGAGTCCAAGTGAGTGACTGACCGAGCATGATCTCTCTCAATCACTTGCTCAGTGTGGCCCCATAGCCTTTAGTCCAGCAAGGTGTTGTGTGCCGAGCAAGCACTGTCATTGGCTGCAGAACTTCTCAGCCCAAAAGTGTCACTATCGGAACGCCAGGAGTTACGCTCATGTTTTAGGCTCCCTCTGTACATTTAGTGCTTCCAAAAGATGTAACATGGCCATTATCCTGCCCCTGGAAGGCCAGTGGCACACAAAGCGTTCAGTTGTGAGGATGCAGGGGATTCTGGGCACTTTTCAGCCATAGGCCTATGGGAAGCAGGCACACAAATCTTCTTTGTCCTAGGCCCATTTCTCACGCAATACTTTTGTCCTAAGGGAACGTTGAATCTGTGCAGCGCATCAATGGAGGTCATATGTAATCCCAATTTATTTCTATGGTAGCACCTTTATTTTAACCCTTTGTTGCTAACACAAGTCTTTTTAAACAAAAGAGAGATATTATTTCTATGTGAAGAATGCTTCAGGTTGGAGCTGACCCCGGGAATTAAGCTAAAGCTGACCTTGCAGCTCCATAATGTGCCCATAGTAGGTGCATCCAGGGTAACCGGGGCCCCCCTGCAGTTATTGTCATGCAGCTTGCACACACAGGTGACAGTCGCCTGTGTCTATGGGACCTCTCAGGGACTTGCCAAATCAGGCTCACATTTCTGTTGCTTCTGTTTTCCGTTTGTGTTCCGTAGCAGCATTTCATCTGAGCTAGAGTTGCTTGATATAAATCTGTAGAAATGTATACAGTATGTGCTGTATAGACACAGCGAGAAACATCGGGAAATCTCCATGGAACTAGCTATGGAACTATGGCACATGAACCTTATGGGAAATAGCATGGGTGCTGCTAGGGGGTCACCTTTGCTGTGTGAGGATTGGGGTGTTAGGGTGATTATCCTATGTGTAATGTGCTGAATTCTGTGGGTTAGGGCTAATCTCTCAGGTAATGTAAGGGAATAGGTTAGTATTAGGGGCGGCTAGAGATCCCTAATTGCATGAAGGGGGTTACATATTATTCAGAATATTCTCCAGGGACTCATCTGCTTTGGGTGAGTGTGCCATGCCTCATGTAGCTCTTGCATTTCCCATTCATGATTGCCTATTGCCATTGTCTTCTTGTTGTGTTTCCCATAGAGTCCTGTGTTTGGCCAGTTCACACAGAGGTCCAGCAATCGTATATATTGTGCCTGGATTATTCCGGGTTCTTCAAATAATCCATAGTTTGAGGCAGAGAGAGCCACGTGGCATTACCAACATTAGTCAGAAGGCAGATCCTTGCCCTGTCTATGGGAAGCCGAATGGAAGTGGTCACCAAATCATAGAAATATAGAATGTTCTGTGTGCACACTGGGCTGTGTACCTTTGTGCTGCTGTTGCACAATCTGGGGGGCACACTGTAGTGTAAATGTGGCTGCCCCCAGCTGAAATTTCCATGCACCCCCTGCCAGTGGTTCATATTGAATTCAGTGCAGAGCCCGTGTCTCCAAGTGATTAGCAATGCCTTGGGCTTTTCTGTGTCCCATGGAGCTTCCTTGCACTGGGCTCGGGCTCACTTGGTGCCAATGTAGTAATGCCACAGGTGCGCCCAGCCTGAACATATTTCTGTACCTAGCCAAGGTACCAGGCCCTCACCTATCTCCAGCAGGTTGGCTAATACAAGCCAGTGGGATTGGACTGCGTGCCGCTCAGCTTTAAAGCTCCTGTATCCAATGGCACCGCATTGTGTTTGTCCTGCCAGTCCCACCGGCCTGTGTACAAAGTGTTCTGTTACAGCAGGCAAGGCTGCAGAGCCAGGTAACCATAAAAAAAATGTTGGGTCCGAGCTCCTGGCTAATAGCCCCTGGGGAGAATTCTGGTTCCCTGGGTCCGGGCTTTGTAGCCAAGTAGGATGCGTCTTTATGATGTGTGCCAGCATGCATGGAGTAAATGACTGCCATGTCATCTTATTGTAACCTTTTTAGGTTCTATATTGGCTGTGAGCTATGTGGTAACTGGTTTCATGGAGAATGTGTTGGGATCACAGAGAAAGAAGCAAAGAAAGTGGATGTGTACATCTGTAATGATTGTAAGCGGCCACAAGAGGGCAACAGTGAGGAGTTGTATTGTATCTGCAGAACGCCTTATGATGATACACAGTGAGTTGCACGGAAGATTCTTACTTTTCCTTGGCAGTTGTAATGTCCTGGCTTTAGTTCTGTGCGTCAGAAAATTGCTTTTCCCCCAGCTGCTTTTGTGTCCTTCCCTCTGGCTGTTTGACTTCACCCTGCTCGTCTGCAGCAATGTATGAAAGGCCAGGGAGTGTTCCCATTCACTAACACACAATGCACAATTCCCCCTTAGTGCTATCCCATAACTCTGTGTAGGACAGGAGCTTTTATTTGGCTGGTTGCTCTGTTACACCTAAGCTCTGGCCCTATACATACAGCAGTGTCACCGGGCAATGTTACACTTACAGATGCACTGTACTCTCTATAGTTATCATTTGTATGGTATCTCTCTGTACGGGCTATGGGCAAACTTAGGGGGCTGTTCCTGCTGAATTGTGCTTAGTACAGGGGAATCCCTATGTGCCATAGTTTTATGGTATCTCTCTGTACAGGCTATGAGCAAACTTAGGGGGCTGTTCCTGCTGAATTGTGCTTAGTACAGGGGAATCCCTATGTGCCATAGTTTTATGGTATCTCTCTGTACAGGGTATGGGCAAACTTAGGGGGCTGTTCCTGCTGAATTGTGCTTAGTACAGGGGAATCCCTATGTGCCATAGTTTTATGGTATCTCTCTGTACAGGCTATGGGCAAACTTAGGGGGCTGTTCCTGCTGAATTGTGCTTAGTACAGGGGAATCCCTATGTGCCATAGTTTTATGGTATCTCTCTGTACAGGCTATGGGCAAACTTAGGGGGCTGTTCCTGCTGAATAGTGCTTAGTACAGGGGAATCCCTATGTGCCATAGTTTTATGGTATCTCTCTGTACGGGCTATGAGCAAACTTAGGGGGCTGTTCCTGCTGAATTGGGCTTAGTACAGGGGAATCCCTATGTGCCATAGTTTGATGGTATCTCTCTGTACAGGGTATGGGCAAACTTAGGGGGCTGTTCCTGCTGAATTGTGCTTAGTACAGGGGAATCCCTATGTGCCATAGTTTGATGGTATCTCTCTGCACGGGCTATGAGCAAACTTAGGGGGCTGTTCCTGCTGAATTGTGCTTAGTACAGGGGAATCCCTATGTGCCATAGTTTTATGGTATCTCTCTGTACAGGCTATGGGCAAACTTAGGGGGCTGTTCCTGCTGAATTGTGCTTAGTACAGGGGAATCCCTATGTGCCATAGTTTTATGGTATCTCTCTGTACAGGCTATGAGCAAACTTAGGGGGCTGTTCCTGCTGAATTGTGCTTAGTACAGGGGAATCCCTATGTGCCATAGTTTTATGGTATCTCTCTGTACAGGGTATGGGGCAAACTTGGGGGGCTGTTCCTGCTGAATTGTGCTTAGTATCGGGGATATAGTTTTATGGTATCTCTCTGTACAGGCTATGGGCAAACTTAGGGGGCTGTTCCTGCTGAATTGTGCTTAGTACAGGGGAATCCCTATGTGCCATAGTTTTATGGTATCTCTGTACAGGCTATGAGCAAACTTAGGGGGCTGTTCCTGCTGAATTGTGCTTAGTACAGGGGAATCCCTATGTGCCATAGTTTTATGGTATCTCTCTGTACAGGCAATGGGGCAAACTTGGGGGGCTGTTCCTGCTGAATTGTGCTTAGTATCGGGGATATAGTTTTATGGTATCTCTCTGTACAGGCAATGGGCAAATTTAGGGGGCTGTTCCTGCTGAATTGTGCTTAGTACTGGGTATATAGTTTTATGGTATCTCTCTGTAAAGCATTGTTACCTTATAAAACATTAGCTGTATTGACTTTGAGGAAAGTGTGGGGCTGTTCCTTCTGAATCTCGGTTGGCGAATCCCCCGCCACTCTGTGGGTGCCATGCCCTTATTAGCCGGGCAAGATGATGAGGAGAGTTGGGCCGGACTAGCAGAATGAAATCCTTGCGCACAACACACAGAGAGTAGGGAAACCAAGCTGGAGGAAATATGAAACAATTTTCCCGTTAATATTTCCATGGGATAAATGTGTATCCGGTACTTACTAACCCTCTGTGCGGGGCCGTAGCAACGGTCTCTATGGGAAGGGCTTTCCTTGCTACACATGGAGCGTTTGTTGCGTCCCCTTTATGTTTCAGGCTGAGAGCCGCTCCCTCCCAGTAAAAGGGCAGCTTTCCCATAGGCACACTGGGCCGGAGACATGACTGGATCCCTTCTGTCAGCCTGAGAAATAAAGGCCATATGCTCCCTGGCGCCTGGGGCGGAGCCTATAGAGGTGGCATGCTAATTAGTGCTGTGCTTGTCTTTTGTGCCCACAATTCCCCAGGGCCATCATCTTGCTGATTGGCTGCCAGTTCTGGTGCTGAATGGGTCGGCCTATATCCACGCTTATTTTGACTTCAATTAGATTTTTGCCTATTTTTTCTTGAAGTGTATGAACCCTATTATTGTGTCTTGCAGGTTCTATATTGGCTGTGACCGCTGCCAGAACTGGTTTCACGGGCGATGTGTTGGCATTCTGCAAAGCGAAGCCGACTACATTGATGAATATGTCTGCCCGCAATGCCAGTCCACTGAGGACGCCATGACGGTGCTCAGTCCCCTCACAGACAAAGACTATGAGGGACTGAAGCGCGTTCTGCGATCGTTACAGGTGAGGAATCCCAGTCGTTTGCTTCCTTGCGGGTGCGGGTGTGGGTGCAGGTGTGGGTGCCGGTGCGGGCGTGGGTGGGTGCGGGCGTGGGTGCCGGTGTGGGTGCCAGTGTGAGTGCGGGTGCGGGTGCTGGTGCCGGTGTGGGTGTGGGCATGGGTGCCAGTGTGAGTGCGGGTGTGGGTGCAGGTGTGGGTGCCGGTGTGGGTGCCAGCTGTGCATATACTGCCTGAGGGGCTTTCATGCCAGTTCCATATAACGGTTACTTGTGGGCACTGAAATAAATCCTCCTCCTTCTCTGCCCAACCTTCTCCTCTCCCGACAGTCTCACAAGATGGCCTGGCCTTTCCAAGAGCCTGTGGATCCTGTAGATGCGCCAGATTATTATGGAGTTATTAAAGAGCCAATGGGTGAGTAGCTGTGCCATCATGAGCCCATTTGCCCTACTCGGGGCTTGCTCATTGGGGAATAAATACAGGGAATATATAGAGAATTCAGCAGGAATGGCTGCTGGCTCTGTATTTGTTGTTGTGTGCCGGATCCATGCTTAATCCCTGCTCATTCTGTGACGCTGGGGGGTTCCATCGGGAGGGGCAGTTCTGTTTCTGCACTGGGAGGCAATTAGTTACAGCTCAGTTAACCCATGGGCTGGTTTATTGCCCTCAGCCGGGTTACAGGAACATAAAAGGAATTTGCTCACAAAGAGCCCAATTAGTGTTGCTTTTGGGTGGGGGCTTGTTAGTATCTGGGAAAGGGACAAATGGCACATTGTGTGCTGCTCCATAGGCTTCCGCATTACTGGGCTCCATCAGTCCTGCACCCTGGCACTGATTGGCTGCCTCCGCTTACACTGTGTTATTTATCCTTGTTTTTTATTTACCTGATGTGCATTGGGAGCCCCCAGCCCCTGTATGTTGGGATCCCCTGTCCCCCTGCCCATCGTGACCAAGGACAAGTGGCCCCCAGTATGGCGCTGATGACGCACTGCAACATGCAGTTATTCTGCCTTTTTTTTTTTTTTTGTTTCTTGTGCTTTTTTTTTTCCCACATTTCCTTTTTTGTTCTGCACGGCTTGGAATTTTAATTGATATGTGGTTGCCATGGCGTAATTACCCTAGTAACCAGCAAGCCCTTTGGTAGTCAGAATGGAGGGGGGCTAGGAAAGGAAAAAAAAAGTATGCAATATGAACAATATAATAAAAGTGAACCCTTCCAGGTAAACCAGGGCTGACACCTCCCGAAAAGTAAAGACTGGGCGGGTGCTAGGTACTTAGGCACCCCTAGTGATTCAACCCCAGGCTGGCACAACCCTTGGCAACCACCATACTGGTGTCCACAGCTCCCACGGGCGGCCGTATGTGGCATGCAGAACTCCTTCCCCCTATCTGTACTGCGCACATACCCAGTCAAACCAGCGCCAGTGGGACGCAGGGAGCGGGGTGCCCAGACAAATCAGCGCCAGTGGGACGCAGGGAGCGGGGTGCCCAGACAAATCAGCGCCAGTGGGACGCAGGGAGCGCGGTGCCCAGTCAAACCAGCGCCAGTGGGACGCAAGGAGTGGGGTGCCCAGACAAACCAGCGCCAGTGGGACGCAGGGAGCGGGGTGCCCAGTCAAACCAGCGCCAGTGGGACGCAGGGAGTGGGGTGCCCAGACAAATCAGCGTCAGTGGGACGCAGGGAGTGGGGTACCCAGACAAATCAGCGCCAGTGGGACGCAGGGAGTGGGGTGCCCAGTCAAATCAGCGCCAGTGGGACGCAGGGAGCGGGGTGCCCAGTCAAATCAGCGCCAGTGGGACGCAGGGAGCGGGGTGCCCAGTCAAACCAGCGCCAGTGGGACGCAGGGAGTGGGGTGCCCAGTCAAACCAGCGCCAGTGGGACGCAGGGAGCGGGGTGCCCAGTCAAACCAGCGCCAGTGGGACGCAGGGAGTGGGGTGCCCAGTCAAACCAGCGCCAGTGGGACGCAGGGAGCGGGGTGCCCAGTCAAACCAGCGCCAGTGGGACGCAGGGAGTGGGGTGCCCAGTCAAACCAGCGCCAGTGGGACGCAGGGTGCCCAGTCAAACCAGCGCCAGTGGGATGCAGGGAGCGGGGTGCCCAGAAAAATCGGCACCAGTGGGACGCAGGGAGCGGGGAGCCCAGACAAATGAGCGCCAGTGGGTTGCAGGGAGCGGGGGTGCCCAGACAAATCAGCGCCAGCGGGACGCAGGGAGCGGGGTGCCCAGACAAATCAGTGCCAGTGGGACGCAGGGAGCAGGGGTGCCCAGACAAATCAGCGCCAGTGGGATGCAGGGTGCCCAGACAAATCAGCACCAGCGGGGTGCCCAGACAAATCAGCGCCAGTGGGACGCAGGGAGCAGGGGTGCCCAGACAAATCAGCGCCAGTGGGATGCAGGGTGCCCAGACAAATCAGCGCCAGCGGGGTGCCCAGACAAATCAGCGCCAGTGGGACGCAGGGAGCAGGGGTGCCCAGACAAATCAGCGCCAGTGGGATGCAGGGTGCCCAGACAAATCAGTGCCAGTGGGACGCAGGGAGCGGGTACTAGAGGCTGAATGTGTCACTGTATTTCCTTTGCCTCCTGTAATGGTGAATGTGAAATTGTCCCTCCCGCTTGCCAGATCTCTCTACCATAGAAGAGCGGATAAAGACCCGATTCTACAAGAAGCTGACAGAGTTTGTAGCTGACATGACCAAAATATTTGATAATTGTCGTTACTACAATCCCAGCGATTCCTTTTTCTATCAGAGCGCGGAGGTTCTGGAATCCTTCTTTGTTCAGAAGTTGAAGGCTTTTAAGGCAAGCAGGTGAGTAGCACATTATTGGGGAGCTAGGGGATCCCCTTACCTGGGGGGGTTACAGCAAATGGGCTCAGGTTTCTCCCAACAACTTCTCCATACGTCATACACATTCCATGCTGCACGAAGGCTCTGCGTGTGTTGCCATGTTGCTTGCTGTGCCTGCCGGCCGTGCTTGCGCACCCTATCTGCCCGCTCGCGCCGCTGCCTTATTGCTGCTGCTGCTGCTGCATGGTTCCAGTGCTGCTTGTCATTCACCCGGCCCATATCTTTTCTTTTCTTGCAGATTGTGATACTTTTTGTCTGATCATTTTAACTGGAATTGCGCCCTGGATGTTGTCTCTCCATGGTTGTGTTTTGGGGTTATTTGTCTGTCTTCTTGGCATTGTTTAAAAAAAACAATACAAGTCTCCCCCACTCTCTCTCAGCACCATCTGTCTCGCCATGTTAAGCTCCACCCATTGGCGCCGATTGTCATCCTATAAGCTAAAGCCGTTCCCTGTGGCAGTACTGTAGTAAGGACATGTGGCCAAGTGCCTGAAATTGTATTTTATTGTACAAAAGTGGTGTTGCTCCTGAGTGGTGTATAACCCAGCACAACAGCTCCCTGGCCACCAGTGTACAGTGCAGAAACCAGTGTAAAATATTATATATTTTTGTACATATAATGTATCGTTTATTTGCAACCGTATCAATTGTGGAAATTCCTTTAGATGATCACTAAGACTTTTTCTTTTCCCCTTAATGTTTTGCCTGTCACCCCATATGAGCAGATATAAACGGTGTTGGCTTAACTGTCCACATTGGCGTGCCGGGGGACCCCTTTGGGCACAGCCGGGAGACCCCTTTGGGCACAGCCGGGAGACCCCTTTGGGCACAGCCGGGGGACCCCTTTGGGCACAGCCGGGGGACCCCTTTGGGCACAGCCGGGGGACCCCTTTGGGCACAGCCGGGGGACCCCTTTGGGCACAGCCGGGAGACCCCTTTGGGCACAGCCGGGGGACCCCTTTGGGCACAGCCGGGGGACCCCTTTGGGCACAGCCGGGGGACCCCTTTGGGCACAGCCGGGAGACCCCTTTGGGCACAGCCGGGAGACCCCTTTGGGCACAGCCGGGAGACCCCTTTGGGCACAGCCGGTGGCTCGTTTATGGCTTCCAATCTCTGGGCTCTTGCAGTGCCCTCTCAGCTGGTTTTAGCCCCCACATGTAGCTGATAGATGTAGGGCCATGCTGCTGGGTTTGTGGGGTTAACTCCCTTATTTTGTGTGTTACGCAGGTCTCACAGCAAGAAGCTGCAGTCTCCATCTTAATAGCATAAAAGGTAGAACCCCTCCCGTCAGTGCCACGCAGCTGGAATATTGCTGGGCGTTTTTACTCACTAGGTCCTGTGATGCTATAGGATTCTTAATTTGTCCAAAGGACAAAGCAGAGAAAAGTTGGGGTGGGGGGGGAATGTTTTTCTAGCCCTCGTTTTTGTCCTCAAGACAAAATAAAAAAAAAAGGAATAAGAATTTGAATAAAGAAGAAAAGCGCAATCAAAGCGATGGAGTCGGGAGCTCCATGGAAATGCCACGTCTGTTCTTCAGTGAAGAAGCTGGTTTAAAGTCCACATTGATACCTTCTGACTGTGTTTATTTATTGTTGAAAAGAGACACTTTTTTATTGCTGCCCTTGTTTGTCAACTAATTATTTTTTCTTATTAAAACAAAAGAAAATTAAGACAAAACAAAAAAAAAAAAAACCAAGAATTTGCCATTGGCCAAGCCTCATCCAGTTGCAGATTTGTCCCGCCTTTTCCCATGATTCCTGTTAGTAATGTACAAGACCTGTCTTTTCTTTCTATGAAAGGAGCTGCTATCTGTACAAAGGGGCACCCCCAAAACTGCCCAGTTGGCTCAGTGGGTTCAGAGTAAAGTTCATTTAGAATCAACCCATGATCTGGGGACTAGAGACTTGCGCAGGGAGGAGTCTGCCCGTCCCGCCGGAACAGAAGAGTCTATTTGAAGGTATCTTGTTTGTAAACATTTGTCAGATTAAACTTTTTTCCTTTTGTATTAAAACTCAGAATATGTATGTATATGAAACAAAATAAATGGAGATAACGGACGCTCCCTAGAAACATTGCAATACATACACAGAACCTCTCTTCATTTGGGAGCACTTTGCCATTGGCCAATCCCTGGGCTCAGATTCCCCCATTGCTGTATGTAAGGGAAATTACCTCTGAGCCATTGGCCAATCCCTGGGCTCAGATTGGAGGGGTTCCATTGCTGTATGTAAGGGAAGTTACCTCTCAGCCATTGGCCAATCCCTGGGCTCAGATTCCCCCATTGCTGTATGTAAGGGAAGTTACCTCTCAGCCATTGGCCAATCCCTGGGCTCAGATTCCCCCATTGCTGTATGTAAGGGAATTTACCTCTCAGCCATTGGCCAATCCCTGGGCTCAGAGCAGTAGAGGCCGGGGGGCTGCCGTCGGTACGAGCAGTAGAGGCCGGGGGGCTGCCGCCCGTACGAGCAGTAGAGGCCGGGGGGCTGCCGCCGGGACGAGCAGTAGAGGCCGGGGGGCTGCCGCCGGGACGAGCAGTAGAGGCCGGGGGGCTGCCGCCGGGACGAGCAGTAGAGGCCGGGGGGCTGCCGCCGGGACGAGCAGTAGAGGCCGGGGGCTGCCGCCGGGACGAGCAGTAGAGGCCGGGGGGCTGCCGCCGGGACGAGCAGTAGAGGCCGGGGGGCTGCCGCCGGGACGAGCAGTAGAGGCCGGGGGGCTGCCGCCGGGACGAGCAGTAGAGGCCGGGGGGCTGCCGCCGGGACGAGCAGTAGAGGCCGGGGGGCTGCCGCCGGGACGAGCAGTAGAGGCCGGGGGGCTGCCGCCGGGACGAGCAGTAGAGGCCGGGGGGCTGCCGCCGGGACGAGCAGTAGAGGCCGGGGGGCTGCCGCCGGGACGAGCAGTAGAGGCCGGGGGGCTGCCGCCGGGACGAGCAGTAGAGGCCGGGGGGCTGCCGCCGGGACGAGCAGTAGAGGCCGGGGGGCTGCCGCCGGGACGAGCAGTAGAGGCCGGGGGGCTGCCGCCGGGACGAGCAGTAGAGGCCGGGGGGCTGCAGGAAGCAGAACATACACTGAGACTGTACAGTAGCAGCTACAAATCCACTTTATTGTAGAAGTGAAGCAGTATTTCCCACGTAGCAGTAAATGTATTTACAGAGCTTCCATGATTGGCTGCAGGGGTAAGTCCCAGGAGTGAAGCCCCCCATAGCTGCTCTGCGTCACCCACCCTTCCTTTTGGGACTTGCATAGATATTTTCTGCTGCTTTTTTACCCCTTTCCTTGCTAAAGGGTTAATGTGATGAGAACTTGAGGTCTGACAGCAGCCAATCAGCTGGGAGCATGTACCCCTCTCTGCATCACAGTGGGCCGGCCCTGGCCAGCTTGCCAGGCTAGATGGGCTGCACCATTAGGCTGATGGGGGATGTACCAACTGTATTTCTCCTGCCCCTTTATTATATGGCTGGCAGGTTGGCCTGGGGTAACTGGCACATACCACTGTGTGAGGCAGAGGGGAGACCGGCTCATTCCGTGCCCTCTGCCATTCATGTGCATTTGGAGTGGGAAGCTGCCAGCACGTTGCGCCCCCTCCTACGGTTGTATCTCTGCACATAGCTGCTGCTCCTGATAATGCCATCGCCTGCCCCGAAGCGGCCCCCGACAATGTGCTGCATGGCCGCTGGGAGGGTCATTCTCTTCTGGTAAATCTGCCCCATAAGGATGTATCTGACCCCTGTGCAGAGCGAAACATGAGAGAATTACTGATGTTCTGAGTAGCGGCCCAGACCTGGCCATTCCCATAGCAACAGCCCCTGCTCTTGCCTTCACCCGCTACCCAGAATGCATCATTCAGTTGTAAGTATGTAGCTTAGACAAAAGGGTTAATGTAATGGCCCCCTGGCTTTATAAATACTGCCATACTGCCACCCTGTCCCTGGGTCACCTCTGGGTGTCAGCCTGCCCCCTCTTACACAGTTTTCTTATGAGGGATTGTGCCTACATGTTCCTGCTGAATTGTGCTTAGTACAGGGGAATCCCTATGTGCCATAGTTTTATGGTATCTCTCTGTACAGGCTATGAGCAAACTTAGGGGGCTGTTCCTGCTGAATTGTGCTTAGTACAGGGGAATCCCTATGTGCCATAGTTTTATGGTATCTCTCTGTACAGGCTATGAGCAAACTTAGGGGGCTGTTCCTGCTGAATTGTGCTTAGTACAGGGGGGTCCCTATGTGCCATAGTTTTATGGTATCTCTGTACAGGCTATGAGCAAACTTAGGGGGCTGTTCCTGCTGAATTGTGCTTAGTACAGGGGAATCCCTATGTGCCATAGTTTTATGGTATCTCTGTACAGGCTATGGGCAAACTTAGGGGGCTGTTCCTGCTGAATTGTGCTTAGTACAGGGGAATCCCTATGTGCCATAGTTTTATGGTATCTCTCTGTACAGGCTATGAGCAAACTTAGGGGGCTGTTCCTGCTGAATTGTGCTTAGTACAGGGGAATCCCTATGTGCCATAGTTTTATGGTATCTCTCTGTATAGGATATGGGCAAACTTAGGGGGCTGTTCCTGCTGAATTGTGCTTAGTACAGGGGGGTCCCTATGTGCCATAGTTTTATGGTATCTCTGTACAGGCTATGAGCAAACTTAGGGGGCTGTTCCTGCTGAATTGTGCTTAGTACAGGGGAATCCCTATGTGCCATAGTTTTATGGTATCTCTGTACAGGCTATGGGCAAACTTAGGGGGCTGTTCCTGCTGAATTGGGCTTAGTACAGGGGAATCCCTATGTGCCATAGTTTTATGGTATCTCTCTGTACAGGCTATGAGCAAACTTAGGGGGCTGTTCCTGCTGAATTGTGCTTAGTACAGGGGAATCCCTATGTGCCATAGTTTTATGGTATCTCTCTGTACAGGATATGGGCAAACTTAGGGGGCTGTTCCTGCTGAATTGTGCTTAGTACAGGGGAATCCCTATGTGCCATAGTTTTATGGTATCTCTCTGTACAGGCTATGAGCAAACTTAGGGGGCTGTTCCTGCTGAATTGTGCTTAGTACAGGGGAATCCCTATGTGCCATAGTTTTATGGTATCTCTCTGTACAGGCTATGAGCAAACTTAGGGGGCTGTTCCTGCTGAATTGTGCTTAGTACAGGGGAATCCCTATGTGCCATTTGGTGCGCCATACTGGGGGTAGCTCGGTAAGCCCCGGGGCAGAGAGGTGCCATTAGGTGCCCCATACTGGGGGGGTAGCTCGGTAAGCCCCCGGGGCAGAGAGGCGCCATTAGGTGCCCCATACTGGGGGGGTAGCTCGGTAAGCCCCGGGGCAGAGAGGCGCCATTAGGTGCCCCATACTGGGGGGGGTAGCTCGGTAAGCCCCGGGGCAGAGAGACGCCATTAGGTGCCCCATACTGGGGGGGGTAGCTCGGTAAGCCCCGGGGGCAGAGAGACGCCATTAGGTGCCCCATACTGGGGGTAGCTCGGTAAGCCCCGGGGCAGAGAGACGCCATTAGGTGCCCCATACTGGGGGTAGCTTGGTAAGCCCCGGGGCAGAGAGGCGCCATTAGGTGCCCCATACTGGGGGGGTAGCTCGGTAAGCCCTGGGGGAAGAGAGACGCCATTAGGTGCCCCATACTGGGGGGGGTAGCTCGGTAAGCCCCGGGGGCAGAGAGACGCCATTAGGTGCCCCATACTGGGGGTGTAGCTCGGTAAGCCCCGGGGGCAGAGAGACGCCATTAGGTGCCCCATACTGGGGGGGTAGCTTGGTAAGCCCCGGGGCAGAGAGACGCCATTAGGTGCCTCATACTGGGGGTAGCTCGGTAAGCCCCGGGGGCAGAGAGACGCCATTAGGTGCCCCATACTGTGGGGGTAGCTTGGTAAGCCCCGGGGCAGAGAGGCGCCATTAGGTGCCCCATACTGTGGGGGGTAGCTTGGTAAGCCCCGGGGCAGAGAGGCGCCATTTGCTGCCCCATACTGGGGGGGTAGCTCGGTAAGCCCCGGGGGCAGAGAGACGCCATTAGGTGCCCCATACTGGGGGGGTAGCTCGGTAAGCCCCGGGGGCAGAGAGACGCCATTAGGTGCCTCATACTGGGGGTAGCTCGGTAAGCCCCGGGGCAGAGAGGCGCCATTAGGTGCCCCATACTGTGGGGGTAGCTTGGTAAGCCCCGGGGCAGAGAGGCGCCATTAGGTGCCCCATACTGGGGGGGTAGCTCGGTAAGCCCCGGGGCAGAGAGGCGCCATTAGGTGCCCCATACTGGGGGTAGCTTGGTAAGCCCCGGGGGCAGAGAGGCGCCATTAGGTGCCCCATACTGGGGGTAGCTCGGTAAGCCCCGGGGGCAGAGAGGCGCCATTTGCTGCCGCATACTGGGGGGGTAGCTTGGTAAGCCCCGGGGCAGAGAGGCGCCATTAGGTGCCCCATACTGGGGGTAGCTTGGTAAGCCCCGGGGGCAGAGAGACGCCATTAGGTGCCCCATACTGGGGGTAGCTCGGTAAGCCCCGGGGGCAGAGAGACGCCATTAGGTGCCCCATACTGGGGGTAGCTCGGTAAGCCCCGGGGGCAGAGAGGCGCCATTAGGTGCCCCATACTGGGGGGGGGTAGCTCGGTAAGCCCCGGGGCAGAGAGGCGCCATTAGGTGCCCCATACTGGGGGGGGTAGCTCGGTAAGCCCCGGGGGCAGAGAGGCGCCATTAGGTGCCCCATACTGGGGGTAGCTCGGTAAGCCCCGGGGCAGAGAGACGCCATTAGGTGCCCCATACTGGGGGTAGCTCGGTAAGCCCCGGGGGCAGAGAGGCGCCATTAGGTGCCCCATACTGGGGGTAGCTCGGTAAGCCCCGGGGCAGAGAGACGCCATTAGGTGCCCCATACTGGGGGTAGCTCGGTAAGCCCCGGGGGCAGAGAGGCGCCATTAGGTGCCCCATACTGGGGGGGGTAGCTCGGTAAGCCCCGGGGGCAGAGAGGCGCCATTAGGTGCCCCATACTGGGGGGGTAGCTCGGTAAGCCCCGGGGCAGAGAGGCGCCATTAGGTGCCCCATACTGGGGGGGTAGCTCGGTAAGCCCCGGGGGCAGAGAGACGCCATTAGGTGCCCCATACTGGGGGTAGCTCGGTAAGCCCCGGGGGCAGAGAGACGCCATTAGGTGCCCCATACTGGGGGTAGCTCGGTAAGCCCCGGGGGCAGAGAGGCGCCATTAGGTGCCCCATACTGGGGGTAGCTCGGTAAGCCCCGGGGCAGAGAGGCGCCATTAGGTGCCCCATACTGGGGGGGGTAGCTCGGTAAGCCCCGGGGGCAGAGAGGCGCCATTAGGTGCCCCATACTGGGGGGGTAGCTCGGTAAGCCCCGGGGGCAGAGAGACGCCATTAGGTGCCCCATACTGGGGGGGGTAGCTCGGTAAGCCCCGGGGCAGAGAGACGCCATTAGGTGCCCCATACTGGGGGTAGCTCGGTAAGCCCCGGGGCAGAGAGGCGCCATTAGGTGCCCCATACTGGGGGGGTAGCTCGGTAAGCCCCCGGGGCAGAGAGGCGCCATTAGGTGCCCCATACTGGGGGGGTAGCTCGGTAAGCCCCGGGGCAGAGAGGCGCCATTAGGTGCCCCATGCTGGGGGTAGCTCGGTAAGCCCCGGGGCAGAGAGACGCCATTAGGTGCCCCATACTGGGGGGGGTAGCTCGGTAAGCCCCGGGGCAGAGAGACGCCATTAGGTGCCCCATACTGGGGGTAGCTCGGTAAGCCCCGGGGCAGAGAGGCGCCATTAGGTGCCCCATACTGGGGGTAGCTTGGTAGCCCCGGGGCAGAGAGGCGCCATTAGGTGCCCCATACTGGGGGGGGTAGCTCGGTAAGCCCTGGGGGAAGAGAGACGCCATTAGGTGCCCCATACTGGGGGGGGTAGCTCGGTAAGCCCCGGGGGCAGAGAGACGCCATTAGGTGCCCCATACTGGGGGGGTAGCTCGGTAAGCCCCGGGGGCAGAGAGACGCCATTAGGTGCCCCATACTGTGGGGGTAGCTTGGTAAGCCCCGGGGCAGAGAGGCGCCATTAGGTGCCCCATACTGTGGGGGGTAGCTCGGTAAGCCCCGGGGCAGAGAGGCGCCATTTGCTGCCCCATACTGGGGGGGTAGCTCGGTAAGCCCCAGGGGCAGAGAGACGCCATTAGGTGCCCCATACTGGGGGGGTAGCTCGGTAAGCCCCGGGGGCAGAGAGACGCCATTAGGTGCCTCATACTGGGGGTAGCTCGGTAAGCCCCGGGGCAGAGAGGCGCCATTAGGTGCCCCATACTGTGGGGGTAGCTTGGTAAGCCCCGGGGCAGAGAGGCGCCATTAGGTGCCCCATACTGGGGGGGTAGCTCGGTAAGGCCCCGGGGCAGAGAGGCGCCATTAGGTGCCCCATACTGGGGGTAGCTTGGTAAGCCCCGGGGGCAGAGAGGCGCCATTAGGTGCCCCATACTGGGGGTAGCTCGGTAAGCCCCGGGGGCAGAGAGGCGCCATTTGCTGCCGCATACTGGGGGGTAGCTCGGTAAGCCCCGGGGGCAGAGAGACGCCATTAGGTGCCCCATACTGGGGGTAGCTCGGTAAGCCCCGGGGGCAGAGAGACGCCATTAGGTGCCCCATACTGGGGGTAGCTCGGTAAGCCCCGGGGGCAGAGAGGCGCCATTAGGTGCCCCATACTGGGGGGGTAGCTCGGTAAGCCCCGGGGCAGAGAGGCGCCATTAGGTGCCCCATACTGGGGGGGGTAGCTCGGTAAGCCCCGGGGGCAGAGAGGCGCCATTAGGTGCCCCATACTGGGGGTAGCTCGGTAAGCCCCGGGGCAGAGAGACGCCATTAGGTGCCCCATACTGGGGGGTAGCTCGGTAAGCCCCGGGGGCAGAGAGGCGCCATTAGGTGCCCCATACTGGGGGTAGCTCGGTAAGCCCCGGGGCAGAGAGACGCCATTAGGTGCCCCATACTGGGGGTAGCTCGGTAAGCCCCGGGGCAGAGAGGCGCCATTAGGTGGCCCCATACTGGGGGGGGTAGCTCGGTAAGCCCCGGGGCAGAGAGGCGCCATTAGGTGCCCCATACTGGGGGGGTAGCTCGGTAAGCCCCGGGGGCAGAGAGACGCCATTAGGTGCCCCATACTGGGGGTAGCTCGGTAAGCCCCGGGGGCAGAGAGACGCCATTAGGTGCCCCATACTGGGGGGTAGCTCGGTAAGCCCGGGGGCAGAGAGGCGCCATTAGGTACCCCATACTGGGGGGTAGCTCGGTAAGCCCCGGGGCAGAGAGGCGCCATTAGGTGCCCCATACTGGGGGGGGTAGCTCGGTAAGCCCCGGGGGCAGAGAGGCGCCATTAGGTGCCCCATACTGGGGGGGTAGCTCGGTAAGCCCGGGGCAGAGAGACGCCATTAGGTGGCC
Organism: Xenopus tropicalis; assembly: GCF_000004195.4. NCBI lineage: Eukaryota > Metazoa > Chordata > Amphibia > Anura > Pipidae > Xenopus > Xenopus tropicalis. Next base: position 51,359,936 of record NC_030686.2, read on the forward strand.
CCATACTGGGGGGGGTTGCTCGGTAAGCCCCGGGGGCAGTGAGACGCCATTAGGTGCCCCATACTGGTGGGGGTAGCTCGGTAAGCCCCGGGGGCAGAGAGGCGCCATTAGGTGCCCCATACTGGGGGGGGGTAGCTCGGTAAGCCCCGGGGGCAGAGAGACGCCATTAGGTGCCCCATACTGGGGGGGTAGCTCGGTAAGCCCCGGGGGCAGAGAGGCGCCATTAGGTGCCCCATACTGGGGGGGTAGCTCGGTAAGCCCCGGGGGCAGAGAGACGCCATTAGGTGCCCCATACTGGGGGGGTAGCTCGGTAAGCCCCGGGGGCAGAGAGACGCCATTAGGTGCCCCATACTGGGGGTAGCTCGGTAAGCCCCGGGGGCAGAGAGACGCCATTAGGTGCCCCATACTGGGGGTAGCTCGGTAAGCCCTGGGGGCAGAGAGGCGCCATTAGGTGCCCCATACTGGGGGTAGCTCGGTAAGCCCCGGGGGCAGAGAGACGCCATTAGGTGCCCCATACTGGGGGTAGCTCGGTAAGCCCCGGGGGCAGAGAGGCGCCATTAGGTGCCCCATACTGGGGGGGGGGTAGCTCGGTAAGCCCCGGGGGCAGAGAGACGCCATTAGGTGCCCCATACTGGGGGGTAGCTCGGTAAGCCCCGGGGGCAGAGAGGCGCCATTAGGTGCCCCATACTGGGGGGGTAGCTCGGTAAGCCCCGGGGGCAGAGAGACGCCATTAGGTGCCCCATACTGGGGGGGTAGCTCGGTAAGCCCCGGGGGCAGAGAGACGCCATTAGGTGCCCCATACTGGGGGTAGCTCGGTAAGCCCGGGGGCAGAGAGACGCCATTAGGTGCCCCATACTGGGGGTAGCTCGGTAAGCCCTGGGGGCAGAGAGGCGCCATTAGGTGCCCCATACTGGGGGTAGCTCGGTAAGCCCGCAGGGGCAGAGAGGCGCCATTAGGTGCCCCATACTGGGGGGGTAGCTCGGTAAGCCCCGGGGCAGAGAGACGCCATTAGGTGCCCCATACTGGGGGGGTAGCTCGGTAAGCCCCGGGGCAGAGAGACGCCATTAGGTGCCCCATACTGGGGGTAGCTCGGTAAGCCCCGGGGGCAGAGAGACGCCATTAGGTGCCCCATACTGGGGGTAGCTCGGTAAGCCCTGGGGGCAGAGAGGCGCCATTAGGTGCCCCATACTGGGGGTAGCTCGGTAAGCCCGGGGGCAGAGAGGCGCCATTAGGTGCCCCCATACTGGGGGGGTAGCTCGGTAAGCCCCGGGGCAGAGAGACGCCATTAGGTGCCCCATACTGGGGGGGTAGCTCGGTAAGCCCCGGGGGCAGAGAGACGCCATTAGGTGCCCCATACTGGGGGTAGCTCGGTAAGCCCCGGGGCAGAGAGGCGCCATTAGGTGCCCCATACTGGGGGTAGCTCGGTAAGCCCCGGGGCAGTGAGACGCCATTAGGTGCCCCATACTGGGGTAGCTCGGTAAGCCCCGGGGGCAGTGAGACGCCATTAGGTGCCCCATACTGGGGGTAGCTCGGTAAGCCCCGGGGGCAGTGAGATGCCATTAGGTGCCCCATACTGGGGGGGTAGCTCGGTAAGCCCCGGGGGCAGAGAGGCGCCATTAGGTGCCCCATACTGGGGGGGGTAGCTCGGTAAGCCCCGGGGGCAGTGAGACGCCATTAGGTGCCCCATACTGGTGGGGGTAGCTCGGTAAGCCCCGGGGGCAGAGAGGCGCCATTAGGTGCCCCATACTGGGGGGGGTAGCTCGGTAAGCCCCGGGGGCAGAGAGGCGCCATTAGGTGCCCCATACTGGGGGGGTAAGCTCGGTAAGCCCCGGGGGCAGTGAGACGCCATTAGGTGCCCCATACTGGTGGGGGTAGCTCGGTAAGCCCCGGGGGCAGAGAGGCGCCATTAGGTGCCCCATACTGGGGGGGGTAGCTCGGTAAGCCCCGGGGGCAGTGAGACGCCATTAGGTGCCCCATACTGGTGGGGGTAGCTCGGTAAGCCCCGGGGGCAGAGAGGCGCCATTAGGTGCCCCATACTGGGGGGGGTAGCTCGGTAAGCCCCGGGGGCAGAGAGGCGCCATTAGGTGCCCCATACTGGGGGGGGTAGCTCGGTAAGCCCCAGGGGCAGAATGCATTGGAATATAGATGCCCCCCACCTACCTGGCTTGAGCTCCGGGCACGGCTTGGGGCAGGATGAGGTGTTCGCCAGCAGGATCTTCACTCGGAAGAAGACGCCGTCGGGGCGGATATAGAGGCGGTTGATTTTGTAGAGCCCGTCTCTGCCAACCAACAGGGTCACCAGGCGGCTGCCCTTGCCCACACTTTCCATATCCTGCACTATGCCATTCACCGCTGTTGGGCATGAAATAGTTACACGTGTGAGGCCCGGGGTGGGGAAGGGATTTCTGGCATACACAGGGTTAATGTCAGGGAGCAATGACACCTCCAGGTAAAGAGAGGCAGGAAGGGGCAGGGTTTAGAGCTGTGGGGCGGGGCCAGGATTGGGAACATGGAGGAGTATAGAGAGCATAATAAGGGGCCCAGAGCCTTGAGGGACCCCAACAGTGACAGGTAGGGGAGGTGATGGTGCTCCATTGTAGGAGACGCTGATTTGGGGAGTGGCACCCAATGAGGCAGGAACCCCCCCCCCCCCCGGGTAAGTGAATCCAATCTCCCCCAGTACTTACCCAGGTACAGAGCTCTGATTCTCTGTACTTCCTGCTCCTGGGCTGCTCTCTTTCCCATGGTCAGGCAGGAACCTCCCCCTGGGTAAGTGAATCCAATCTCCCCCCAGTACTTACCCAGGTACAGAGCTCTGATTCTCTGTACTTCCTGCTCCTGGGCTGCTCTCTTTCCCATGGTCAGACAGGAACCTCCCCCTGGGTAAGTGAATCCAATCTCCCCCAGTACTTACCCAGGTACAGAGCTCTGATTCTCTGTACTTCCTGCTCCTGGGCTGCTCTCTTTCCCATGGTCAGGCAGGAACCCCCCCCTGGGTAAGTGAATCCAATCTCCCCCCAGTACTTACCCAGGTACAGAGCTCTGATTCTCTGTACTTCCTGCCCCTGGGCTGCTCTCTTTCCCATGGTCAGGCAGGAACCTCCCCCTGGGTAAGTGAATCCAATCTCCCCCCAGTACTTACCCAGGTACAGAGCTCTGATTCTCTGTACTTCCTGCTCCTGGGCTGCTCTCTTTCCCATGGTCAGGCAGGAACCTCCCCCTGGGTAAGTGAATCCAATATCCCCCCAGTACTTACCCAGGTACAGAGCTCTGATTCTCTGTACTTCCTGCCCCTGGGCTGCTCTCTTTCCCATGGTCAGGCAGGAACCCCCCCCTGGGTAAGTGAATCCAATCTCCCCCCAGTACTTACCCAGGTACAGAGCTCTGATTCTCTGTACTTCCTGCCCCTGGGCTGCTCTCTTTCCCATGGTCAGGCAGGAACCCCCCCCTGGGTAAGTGAATCCAATCTCCCCCCAGTAACTTACCCAGGTACAGAGCTCTGATTCTCTGTACTTCCTGCCCCTGGGCTGCTCTCTTTCCCATGGTCAGGCAGGAACCCCCCCCCCCGGGTAAGTGAATCCAATCTCCCCCCAGTACTTACCCAGCTACAGAGCTCTGATTCTCTGTACTTCCTGCTCCTGGGCTGCTCTCTTTCCCATGGTCAGGCAGGAACCCCCCCCCCCTGGGTAAGTGAATCCAATCTCCCCCCAGTACTTACCCAGGTACAGAGCTCTGATTCTCTGTACTTCCTGCTACTGGGCTGCTCTCTTTCCCATGGTCAGGCAGGAACCTCCCCCTGGGTAAGTGAATCCAATCTCCCCCCAGTACTTACCCAGGTACAGAGCTCTGATTCTCTGTACTTCCTGCTCCTGGGCTGCTCTCTTTCCCATGGTCAGGCAGGAACCTCCCCCTGGGTAAGTGAATCCAATCTCCCCCAGTACTTACCCAGGTACAGAGCTCTGATTCTCTGTACTTCCTGCTCCTGGGCTGCTCTCTTTCCCATGGTCAGGCAGGAACCTCCCCCTGGGTAAGTGAATCCAATCTCCCCCCAGTACTTACCCAGGTACAGAGCTCTGATTCTCTGTACTTCCTGCTCCTGGGCTGCTCTCTTTCCCATGGTCAGGCAGGAACCTCCCCCTGGGTAAGTGAATCCAATCTCCCCCCAGTACTTACCCAGGTACAGAGCTCTGATTCTCTGTACTTCCTGCTCCTGGGCTGCTCTCTTTCCCATGGTCAGGCAGGAACCTCCCCCTGGGTAAGTGAATCCATTCTCCCCCCAGTACTTACCCAGGTACAGAGCTCTGATTCTCTGTACTTCCTGCTCCTGGGCTGCTCTCTTTCCCATGGTCAGGCAGGAACCTCCCCCTGGGTAAGTGAATCCAATCTCCCCCCAGTACTTACCCAGGTACAGAGCTCTGATTCTCTATACTTCCTGCTCCTGGGCTGCTCTCTTTCCCATGGTCAGACAGGAACCTCCCCTGGGTAAGTGAATCCAATCTCCCCCAGTACTTACCCAGGTACAGAGCTCTGATTCTCTGTACTTCCTGCTCCTGGGCTGCTCTCTTTCCCATGGTCAGGCAGGAACCTCCCCCTGGGTAAGTGAATCCAATCTCCCCCCAGTACTTACCCAGGTACAGAGCTCTGATTCTCTATACTTCCTGCTCCTGGGCTGCTCTCTTTCCCATGGTCAGACAGGAACCTCCCCTGGGTAAGTGAATCCAATCTCCCCCCAGTACTTACCCAGGTACAGAGCTCTGATTCTCTGTACTTCCTGCTCCTGGGCTGCTCTCTTTCCCATGGTCAGACAGGAACCTCCCCCTGGGTAAGTGAATCCAATCTCCCCCAGTACTTACTTAGCACTGATGATGTGTGTGTGCCTAGAGAGGGGGGGGGGATAGGGGGTGCTGGGGTTAGTGCAGGGAGGCCCCAGTACATTCCGGGGGGGCAGGAAGGCAAATACTCACCAAAGTCACTGTTGCAATAGGCCTCCCTCTCCCCCATGTCCCGGGGGCACTCGCCAGTGCACGTCTCCCTGCTGCCAAAGCCTAATAGGGATACATAGAGGTCATGTTAATGGGCGGGGGGGCAGGGGGGGGGGGGCAGAGTGGCACTAACAGGCCTGTGTAGGAGATGAGAAGGGGCTGCTGGAAACCCTCCCAACTCTGTCCAATGGGCTCTGGAAGAGCCAATCAGCTGCTTGGCACAGAGAGACTGCTAATTGCATCTTCATAGTAACGAGAGTTTCTTAATTAGGGCTTTGTGGCAGATGCACCAGCCCCCCCCCCCCCAGCTTGCCCTGCTATGTGCCCCCAGAGCCTGGCACTTTAAGGGCTCACTAGGGGGCTTTGTTGGGGGCTCACTGAGAAAGATCATTCTCCTCTTGCTTTGTTCATACCCCCCGCAGTACCATAGCCCCCCGTACCCCCCCCCGCAGTACCATAGCCCCCCGTACCCCCCCCCCCGCAGTACCATAGCCCCCCGTACCCCCCCGCAGTACCATAGCCCCCCGTACCCCCCCGCACTACCATAGCCCCCCGTACCCCCCCGCACTACCATAGCCCCCCGTACCCCCCCCGCAGTAGCATAGCCCCCCGTACCCCCCCGCACTACCATAGCCCCCCGTACCCCCCCCGCACTACCATAGCCCCCCCGTACCCCCCCGCACTACCATAGCCCCCCGTACCCCCCCGCACTACCATAGCCCCCGTACCCCCCCGCAGTAGCATAGCCCCCCGTACCCCCCCCCGCAGTACCATAGCCCCCCGTACCCCCCGCAGTACCATAGCCCCCGTACCCCCGCCCGCAGTACCATAGCCCCCCGTACCCCCCCGCAGTACCATAGCCCCCCGTACCCCCCCGCAGTACCATAGCCTCCCGTACCCCCCCGCAGTACCATAGCCCCCCATACCCCCCCCCGCAGTACCATAGCCCCCCGTACCCCCCCCCCCGCACTACCATAGCCCCCGTACCCCCCCGCAGTACCATAGCCCCCGTACACCCCCCGCAGTACCATAGCCCCCCGTACCCCCCCCCCGCAGTACCATAGCCCCCCGTACCCCCCCCGCAGTACCATAGCCCCCGTACCCCCCGCAGTACCATAGCCCCCCGTACACCCCCCGCAGTACCATAGCCCCCCGTACCCCCCCGCAGTACCATAGCCCCCGTACCCCCCCCCCGCAGTACCATAGCCCCCCGTACCTCCCCGCCTAGTCCCTGCCCCCCTGTTACCTTTTCTGCAGGCTGGCAGTTGGGAGAGAACACTGGAAGGGTGGCGGTTGGTTACCCATGATGCTTTGGTGAAATTGCTCCCAGCCTCTCGGTGTCTGGTACCGGGCCGGTTACTTTCCATTGGGTCGTTATTCTTGCTGCGTTTGTGGCCCTGGAGATTGCCCCCCTGGGGGGCAGCCAGAGAGCTTTTCTTCTGATGGAGCAGAGAGTAGGCGCTGTGGGGGGGTCCGGCCTGGGGCAGTTTAGCATTTCCATAGAAGTTCTGCCCCTCTGGTTGGGCCCCTGCTGGGAACTTCTCTCTGGGCCCAGTGTTATTGTCCACGGTGACTTTGGCCCTTGCCTTGGCCCCCCGGGGCTCCCTGCCCAAGCTCTCAGCCATCTGGGTCGGTGTGGGCTGAGCCGGGGGCCCTTGGGTGCTGGGGGGTGGCACTTTGGGCCTGACAGCTGGCGCCACAACAACTATGTTTAAAAAGAGAAGCAGAGACTTTTAGGGGGTCTCTGGGAAGTGCCCCCCATTACCTGCCCAGGGGAGTCAAACACTACCTGATGCCCCCCCCGCAGGAAATCGCTGCCATGCAGTTCTGTTACCCCGTAGCCCCCCTCCCATCTATTGCCCCAAACCTCATTGGAGGGCAAGACCTAGTGCTGTCCCATGGGGCCCCACCCACATCACATTCCTGCTGGGCACACACGGGGGGCAGGTTATTTGCCCCTGTATGGGGCCCCACCCACCAATATCATCCAGATGCCAATTGGGCAGGTTTGAAAATCCTGTTGGGGCAAGTGTGGCATTGGCTCTTGTGGCCCTTGCCCCTATGGCCTGTATTCCTGCATCCAGTCATTTGGGCCTGGGGCAGAACCACTGGAACAGCCCAATATGTGTGTGGCCCCCCCGGCCCCCTGTAGCCTCTCAGCAGGAAGCCCGGCAGTTGGCGCTGCCATGAAAGGGCCCTTTATACCCCAGTGATTCCCTGGGGGGGCAGCAGTGGCACAGCGGGGGAAGAGTTAACGAGGTGCTCTCCGCTTTGTGTATTGCCCCTCATGCCTGGCAGGGGGGGTATTTTTGGGGCCTGCCTTTGTGCTGGGGTCTGGCATGTTTGGGGGTTGCCCCTGGTTACAGATTGAGGCGGAGCTGAGACACAGGAGGAGGGGCCTGTAATAAAGAGCGTTTGTGTCTGTGCCGGGACTTACACCGACCAGAGAAATACCTTCAGCCCCTCTGCCCCCAGTACTGCCCCTCTGCCCCCGGCACTGCCCCTCTGCCCCCGGCACTGCCCCACTGCCCCCGGCACTGCCCCTCTGCCCCCGGCACTGCCCCTCTGCCCCCGGCACTGCCCCTCTGCCCCCAGTACTGCCCCTCTGCCCCCGGCACTGCCCCTCTGCCCCCAGTACTGCCCCTCTGCCCCCGGCACTGCCCCTCTGCCCCCGGCACTGCCCCTCTGCCCCCTGGCTCTGCCCCCGGCACTGCCCCTCTGCCCCCAGCACTGCCCCTCTGCCCCCTGGCACTGCCCCTCTGCCCCAGTACTGCCACTTTGCCCCCGGCACTGCCCCTCTGCCCCCGGCACTGCCCCTCTGCCCCCGGCACTGCCCCTCTGCCCCCGGTACTGCCCCTCCGCCCCCGGCACTGCCCCTCCGCCCCCGGCACTGCCCCTCTGCCCCCGGCACTGCCCCTCTGCCCCCAGCACTGCCCCTCTGCCCCAGTACTGCCACTTTGCCCCCAGTACTGCCCCTCTGCCCCCGGCACTGCCCCTCTGCCCCCGGCACTGCCCCTCTGCCCCAGTACTGCCACTTTGCCCCCAGTACTGCCCCTCTGCCCCCGGCACTGCCCCTCTGCCCCCGGCACTGCCCCTCTGCCCCAGTACTGCCACTTTGCCCCCGGCACTGCCCCCTGGCACTGCCCCTTGGCACTGCCCCTCTGCCCCCAGTACTGCCCCCTCCACTGCCCCTCTGCCCCCGGCACTGCCCCTCTGCCCCCGGCACTGCCCCTCTGCCCCCGGCACTGCCCCTCTGCCCCCTGGCACTGCCCCTCTGCCCCCAGTACTGCCCCTCTGCCCCAGTACTGCCACTTTGCCCCCGGTACTGCCCCTCTGCCCCCGGCACTGCCCCTCTGCCCCAGTACTGCCACTTTGCCCCCGGCACTGCCCCCTGGCACTGCCCCTCTGCCCCCTGGCACTGCCCCTCTGCCCCCTCCACTGCCCCTCTGCCCCCGGCACTGCCCCTCTGCCCCCGGCACTGCCCCTCTGCCCCCTCCACTGCCCCTCTGCCCCCGGCACTGCCCCTCTGCCCCCTGGCACTGCCCCTCTGCCCCCTGGCACTGCCCCTCTGCCCCCTCCACTGCCCCTCTGCCCCGGCACTGCCCCTCTGCCCCCTGGCACTGCCCCTCTGCCCCCTGGCACTGCCCCTCTGCCCCCTCCACTGCCCCTCTGCCCCCGGCACTGCCCCTCTGCCCCCTGGCACTGCCCCTCTGCCCCCTCCACTGCCCCTCTGCCCCTGGCACTGCCCCTCTGCCCCCTGGCACTGCCCCTCTGCCCCCTCCACTGCCCCTCTGCCCCCGGCACTGCCCCTCTGCCCCCGGCACTGCCCCTCTGCCCCCTCCACTGCCCCTCTGCCCCCTCCACTGCCCCTCTGCCCCCGGCACTGCCCCTCTGCCCCCTGGCACTGCCCCTCTGCCCCCTGGCACTGCCCCTCTGCCCCCTCCACTGCCCCTCTGCCCCCGGCACTGCCCCTCTGCCCCCTGGCACTGCCCCTCTGCCCCCTGGCACTGCCCCTCTGCCCCCTCCACTGCCCCTCTGCCCCTGGCACTGCCCCTCTGCCCCCTGGCACTGCCCCTCTGCCCCCTCCACTGCCCCTCTGCCCCCGGCACTGCCCCTCTGCCCCCTGGCACTGCCCCTCTGCCCCCTGGCACTGCCCCTCTGCCCCCTGGCACTGCCCCTCTGCCCCCGGCACTGCCCCTCTGCCCCCTCCACTGCCCCTCTGCCCCCGGCACTGCCCCTCTGCCCCCTCCACTGCCCCTCTGCCCCCGGCACTGCCCCTCTGCCCCCTCCACTGCCCCTCTGCCCCCGGCACTGCAAGACGTTGGGAGTGGCTGTTATATAAGGATATATGGGGCACCAATGAGGAGCAGTAGCCTGGGGGGGGGCGGGCAGTTCTAGTAGGAAGTGAGTGGTCCTGAGCCTAATTCCTTCCCCACCAGCCAGCGGAACAGCACATTAAATAGAAACTAATTCGAGAGAGGCTGCCTGTTGCTAGGCGTGAGTCTGCAGGGAAACGTGCCATGGCCCAGGCCTCTTCATTGCATTTGCTTAATGGCAGAAGCCATAAAACTTGCCCTTGTGGCTACCAGCCGTGTTGCCATGGTAACAGGAATCATTTGCCAAACAATTTACAGTCTATTTTGGGCCCCTATTTGTCAGATTTACAATCTACTGATTTATTGGCTTAGCTGCCTCTTATGTGCCCCCCACCCGGCCCCGTGCTCCCCCCCACCCGGCCCCGTGCGCCCCCCACCCGGCCCCGTGCTGCCCCCACCCGGCCCCGTGCTGCCCCCCACCCGGCCCCGTGCTCCCCCCCACCCGGCCCCGTGCGCCCCCCACCCGGCCCCGTGCTCCCCCCCACCCGGCCCCGTGCTGCCCCCCACCCGGCCCCGTGCTGCCCCCCACCCGGCCCCGTGCTCCCCCCGCCCAGCCCCGTGCGCCCCCCGCCCAGCCCCGTGCGCCCCCCCACTCAGCCCCGTGCGCCCCCCACCCAGCCCCGTGCGCCCCCCACCCAGCCCCGTGCGCCCCCCCACTCAGCCCCGTGCGCCCCCCACCCAGCCCCGTGCTCCCCCCCACCCGGCCCCGTGCTGCCCCCCACCCGGCCCCGTGCTCCCCCCCACCCGGCCCCGTGCTGCCCCCCACCCGGCCCCGTGCTCCCCCCACCCGGCCCCGTGCGCCCCCCATGACGGAGACACAAACACTTCTGGGAACTGAAAATCGGAAATTGCAAAATAACATTGGAAAGCCCCTCCCCCATGTTGCTGAACTACAGTTCCCAGCATCCCCTTTAGCTGAATACGCCCAGACTGGTGTCCCTTTTGATCCCTTTAACAAAGATACAGGTGGAATCTGGGGGCAATCTGGGTCCCCTGGGGGGAGAGACCCCCCTGCCCTGAGAGTTGCCCCCCAGGAGATTGCTATTTGCAGAGAACGGGATCCAAGCAGATATTTAGCCCCCCAAAACCTGGATCCAATGAGCTGTGTCTCCCCCCCATGGATCAGATGCCCCACCCACTTACCTGGCATCCCAGCAGCAGGGGGGGCACAGGTGGCACAGAGGGAGAGCAGAGTCAGTGCTGGGATCATGGTGCCCGGGGGGGACTGACACCGACGCTGCTCTCCCCTCCCCTCATGTAATGAGGGGGCAGCCCCTTCCCTAATAGCCTGACTGTCTGCCTGCGGGGGGCAAAGTCTCACTCAGCTCCTGCTCCCCACTGCCCCTCCGATTCTCACCCCCAGTATCTCCTTTCTGATTGGTGCTAAATATTACCCCTGGTGGCAAGGGGATGGCACTGGGGCCCAGTGGAAAGAGATAGGAGGGGCCCTTCAGCCCATAAGCATTCAGTTGCCCCGCTGTGGGGGGGGGGGAGATTGGATTCACTTACCCAGGGGGGGGGGTTCCTGCCTGACCATGGGAAAGAGAGCAGCCCAGGAGCAGGAAGTACAGAGAATCAGAGCTCTGTACCTGGGTAAGTACTGGGGGGAGATTGGATTCACTTACCCGGGGGGAGGTTCCTGCCTGACCATGGGAAAGAGAGCAGCCCAGGAGCAGGAAGTACAGAGAATCAGAGCTCTGTACCTGGGTAAGTACTGGGGGGAGATTGGATTCACTTACCCAGGGGGAGGTTCCTGCCTGACCATGGGAAAGAGAGCAGCCCAGGAGAAGGAAGTACAGAGAATCAGAGCTCTGTACCTGGGTAAGTATTGGGGGGAGATTGGATTCACTTACCCAGGGGGGGGGGTTCCTGCCTGACCATGGGAAAGAGAGCAGCCCAGGAGCAGGTAGTACAGAGAATCAGAGCTCTGTACCTGGGTAAGTACTGGGGGGAGATTGGATTCACTTACCCAGGGGGGGGGGTTCCTGCCTGACCATGGGAAAGAGAGCAGCCCAGGGGCAGGAAGTACAGAGAATCAGAGCTCTGTACCTGGGTAAGTACTGGGGGGAGATTGGATTCACTTACCCAGGGGGGGTTCCTGCCTGACCATGGGAAAGAGAGCAGCCCAGGGGCAGGAAGTACAGAGAATCAGAGCTCTGTACCTGGGTAAGTACTGGGGGGAGATTGGATTCACTTACCCAGGGGGGGTTCCTGTCTGACCATGGGAAAGAGAGCAGCCCAGGAGCAGGAAGTACAGAGAATCAGAGCTCTGTACCTGGGTAAGTACTGGGGGGAGATTGGATTCACTTACCCAGGGGGGGGGGGTTCCTGCCTGACCATGGGAAAGAGAGCAGCCCAGGAGCAGGTAGTACAGAGAATCAGAGCTCTGTACCTGGGTAAGTACTGGGGGAGATTGGATTCACTTACCCAGGGGAGGTTCCTGCCTGACCATGGGAAAGAGAGCAGCCCAGGAGCAGGAAGTACAGAGAATCAGAGCTCTGTACCTGGGTAAGTACTGGGGGGAGATTGGATTCACTTACCCAGGGGGGGGGTTCCTGCCTGACCATGGGAAAGAGAGCAGCCCAGGAGCAGGTAGTACAGAGAATCAGAGCTCTGTACCTGGGTAAGTACTGGGGGAGATTGGATTCACTTACCCAGGGGAGGTTCCTGCCTGACCATGGGAAGAGAGCAGCCCAGGAGCAGGAAGTACAGAGAATCAGAGCTCTGTACCTGGGTAAGTACTGGGGGGAGATTGGATTCACTTACCCGGGGGGGGGGGTTCCTGCCTGACCATGGGAAAGAGAGCAGCCCAGGAGCAGGAAGTACAGAGAATCAGAGCTCTGTACCTGGGTAAGTACTGGGGGGAGATTGGATTCACTTACCCAGGGGGAGGTTCCTGCCTGACCATGGGAAAGAGAGCAGCCCAGGAGCAGGAAGTACAGTGAATCAGAGCTCTGTACCTGGGTAAGTACTGGGGGGAGATTGGATTCACTTACCCAGGGGGAGGTTCCTGTCTGACCATGGGAAAGAGAGCAGCCCAGGAGCAGGAAGTACAAAGAATCAGAGCTCTGTACCTGGGTAAGTACTGGGGGGAGATTGGATTCACTTACCCATCAAATACTGACACCCAGTGGTCACAATAGGTTACTACAATATATACTATGAATGGCACAATGTATAAATTGGTCAAATACTGACACCCAGCGCCCACAAAGCGCAACTGCAACAGAAACTGGCTTTGGGCACAAGGAGAGCAGCGATTCCATGGGGGGGGGGGGGGGGCAGGAGGCCAGTAAAGCGGTGTCTGTGTGTAGGAGGCGCCGAGATTCGGGTTTTAGTGGCACAGATACGGGCACTGCCCCGGCCCCGCTACCGCCCAAGCCCCCCCCCGGCCCCCCCCCGGCCCCAGCAGCCCCCGCAGCCCCCGCAGCCCCCGGGGTCCAGGTCCCATTTCCCATAAGAGAAGAGATGAATGTGAGGCGCAGGTGTATTTGGCACAAAACAGGTATCCGTGCGACCCAGATGGGACTCGAACCCACAATCCCCAGCTCCGGAGGCTGATGCCTTATCCATTAGGCCACTGGGTCAGCGCATGTCTGGCAGCTTCAGCAGCGCTTCTTCTTCTTGACTCCACCTCCTCTAGCCCCGCCCACACGCCTATTGCGTCACTTCTGCCTCAGAGAAGGGGGCGTTGGCAGAATGGGGTTTGGAACGCACCTTGGAACGCACCGCGCAGCCGCATGTTCCTAGGCTTTTAACTACTTCCTGTCACTGCAATGCGCATCATTGTGTCCGCTAAAGTCTAAACCTGGGCTTATAGTTCCCCCCACTTCTTGCAATGTGGTACCCCACTAATCATGGTTGTCAATTGGATCCCCGCTCCCTGCTATATGGGGGGCACTGACCCCTGGGCCGTTGGATCCCCGCTCCCTGCTATGTGGGGGGCACTGACCCCTGGGCCGTTGGATCCCCGCTCCCTGCTATATGGGGGGCACTGACCCCTGGGCCGTTGGATCCCCGCTCCCTGCTATGTGGGGGGCACTGACCCCTGGGCCGTTGGATCCCCGCTCCCTGCTATGTGGGGGGCACTGACCCCTGGGCCGTTGGATCCCCGCTCCCTGCTATATGGGGGGCACTGACCCCTGGGCCGTTGGATCCCCGCTCCCTGCTATGTGGGGGGCACTGACCCCTGGGCCGTTGGATCCCCGCTCCCTGCTATGTGGGGGGCACTGACCCCTGGGCCGTTGGATCCCCGCTCCCTGCTATATGGGGGGCACTGACCCCTGGGCCGTTGGATCCCCGCTCCCTGCTATATGGGGGGCACTGACCCCTGGGCCGTTGGATCCCCGCTCCCTGCTATATGGGGGGCACTGACCCCTGGGCCGTTGGATCCCCGCTCCCTGCTATGTGGGGGCACTGACCCCTGGGCCGTTGGATCCCCGCTCCCTGCTATATGGGGGGCACTGACCCCTGGGCCGTTGGATCCCCGCTCCCTGCTATGTGGGGGGCACTGACCCCTGGGCCGTTGGATCCCCGCTCCCTGCTATGTGGGGGGCACTGACCCCTGGGCCGTTGGATCCCCGCTCCCTGCTATATGGGGGGCACTGACCCCTGGGCCGTTGGATCCCCGCTCCCTGCTATATGGGGGGCACTGACCCCTGGGCCGTTGGATCCCCGCTCCCTGCTATATGGGGGGCACTGACCCCTGGGCCGTTGGATCCCCGCTCCCTGCTATATGGGGGGCACTGACCCCTGGGCCGTTGGATCCCCGCTCCCTGCTATATGGGGGGCACTGACCCTTGGGCCGTTGGATCCCCGCTCCCTGCTATGTGGGGGGCACTGACCCCTGGGCCGTTGGATCCCCGCTCCCTGCTATGTGGGGGGCACTGACCCCTGGGCCGTTGGATCCCCGCTCCCTGCTATATGGGGGGCACTGACCCCTGGGCCGTTGGATCCCCGCTCCCTGCTATGTGGGGGGCACTGACCCCTGGGCCGTTGGATCCCCGCTCCCTGCTATATGGGGGGCACTGACCCCTGGGCCGTTGGATCCCCGCTCCCTGCTATATGGGGGGCACTGACCCTTGGGCCGTTGGATCCCCGCTCCCTGCTATGTGGGGGGCACTGACCCCTGGGCCGTTGGATCCCCGCTCCCTGCTATGTGGGGGGCACTGACCCCTGGGCCGTTGGATCCCCGCTCCCTGCTATGTGGGGGGCACTGACCCCTGGGCCGTTGGATCCCCGCTCCCTGCTATGTGGGGGGCACTGACCCCTGGGCCGTTGGATCCCCGCTCCCTGCTATATGGGGGGCACTGACCCCTGGGCCGTTGGATCCCCGCTCCCTGCTATATGGGGGGCACTGACCCTTGGGCCGTTGGATCCCTGCTCCCTGCTATGTGGGGGGCACTGACCCCTGGGCTGTTGGATCCCCGCTCCCTGCTATGTGGGGGGCACTGACCCCTGGGCCATTGGATCCCCGCTCCCTGCTATGTGGGGGGCACTGACCCCTGGGCCGTTGGATCCCTGCTCCCTGCTATGTGGGGGGCACTGACCCCTGGGCCGTTGGATCCCCGCTCCCTGCTATGTGGGGGGCACTGACCCCTGGGCCGTTGGATCCCCGCTCCCTGCTATGTGGGGGGCACTGACCCCTGGGCCGTTGGATCCCCGCTCCCTGCTATGTGGGGGGCTTGCTTTAAGAATACAGCCCTGATGTTGCTGGACTACAGCTCCCAGCATGCCTCACCCTTCATTATATGTTACATGAAGGCTTCCCTTTTAATATACCCAGTGCTAGTAATTTAGCTAATGACGCGTGGGTCACTCGGGGGGGAATTCAAAACAGACTTGAACCCCTTCTGGAAGGGGTAATAAGGGATAGGATAGTTGAATACATTGCAGTTCACAATACTATTAGTTTGTGCCACATGGTTTTATGGGTAACAGATCTTGCCAGACTAATTTAGTCGCCTTTATGAGGAGGTGAGTAGGAACCTTGATGCTGGAATGGCAGTGGATGGGATCTACTTGGACTTTGCTAAAGCGTTTGATACAGTACCTCACAGAGGGTTAATGATCAAATTAAGGAATATTGGCCTAGAACATAATATTTGTAATTGGATAGAGAACTGGCTGAAGGATAGAGTACACAGAGTGGGGGGAAATGGAACAGTTTCTAATTGGGCCAGTGTGGTTAGTGGAGTACCGCAGGGGTCAGTCCTTGGGCCAGTGTGGTTAGTGGGTACCGCAGGGGTCAGTCCTTGGGCCAGTGTGGTTAGTGGGTACCGCAGGGGTCAGTCCTTGGGCCTTTGCTTTTTAACTTGTTTATTAATGCCCTGGGGGGGGCATAGACAGTACTGTTTCTATTGATACTAAATTGGGCAAAACTATAAGTTCCATGCAGGATGTGCCGCTTTGCAGAGAGATTTGACTGGGAAACTGGGCAGCAAACTGGGAAATGAGGTTCAATGTTGATAAGTGCAAAGTTCTGCCCTTTGGTAGAAATAATATAAACGCAAACTATCTACTGAATGGGAGTGTGTTGGGGGGATCCTTAATGGGGAAGGATCTGGGGGTTTTTGTTGATAGCAAGTTGTCTAATTCCAGGCAGTGTCATTCTGTGGCTACTAAAGCAAATAAAGTGCTGTCTTGTATAAACAGGGCATTGACTCAAGGGATGAGAACATAATTTTGCCCCTTTATAGGTCCCTGGTAAGGCCTCACCTTGAGTATGGGGGCAGTAACAGTGAGTATGGGGGGCAGTAACAGTGAGTATGGGGGGGCAGTAACAGTGAGTATGGGGGGGGCAGTAACAGTGAGTATGGGGGGGCAGTAACAGTGAGTATGGGGGGGCAGTAACAGTGAGTATGGGGGGCAGTAACAGTAAGTATGGGGGGGCAGTAACAGTGAGTATGGGGGGGCAGTAACAGTGAGTATGGGGGGGGCAGTAACAGTGAGTATGGGGGGGGCAGTAACAGTGAGTATGGGGGGCAGTAACAGTGAGTATGGGGGGGCAGTAACAGTAAGTATGGGGGGGCAGTAACAGTAAGTATGGGGGGGCAGTAACAGTGAGTATGGGGGGGCAGTAACAGTGAGTATGGGGGGGCAGTAACAGTAAGTATGGGGGGGGCAGTAAACAGTGAGTATGGGGGGGCAGAAACAGTAAGTATGGGGGGGCAGTAACAGTGAGTATGGGGGGCAGTAACAGTGAGTATGGGGGGCAGTAACAGGGAGTATGGGGGGCAGTAACAGTGAGTATGGGGGGCAGTAACAGTGAGTATGGGGGGCAGTAACAGTGAGTATGGGGGGGCAGTAACAGTGAGTATGGGGGGGCAGTAACAGTGAGTATGGGGGGGCAGTAACAGTGAGTATGGGGGGCAGTGACAGTGAGTATGGGGGGGCAGTAACAGTGAGTATGGGGGGGCAGTAACAGTGAGTATGGGGGGGCAGTAACAGTGAGTATGGGGGGGCAGTAACAGTGAGTATGGGGGGGCAGTAACAGTGAGTATGGGGGGGCAGTAACAGTAAGTATGGGGGGGGCCAGTAACAGTGAGTATGGGGGGCAGAAACAGTAAGTATGGGGGGGCAGTAACAGTGAGTATGGGGGGGCAGTAACAGTAAGTATGGGGGAGGGCAGTAACAGTGAGTATGGGGGGCAGTAACAGTGAGTATGGGGGGCAGTGACAGTGAGTATAGGGGGCAGTGACAGTGAGTATGGGGGGCAGTAACAGTGAGTATGGGGGGCAGTAACAGTAAGTATGGGGGGCAGATACAGTGAGTATGGGGGGCAGTAACAGTAAGTATGGGGGGCAGATACAGTGAGTATGGGGGGCAGTAACAGTAAGTATGGGGGGCAGTAACAGTGAGTATGGGGGGCAGTAACAGTAAGTATGGGGGGCAGATACAGTGAGTATGGGGGGCAGTTTTGGGCTCCAGTCCTTAAGAAGGATATTAATGAGCTGGAGAGAGTGCAGAGACGTGCAACTAAACTGGTTAAGGGGATGGAAGGGTTAAACTATGAGGTGAGACTGTCAGGGTTGGGGTTGTTTTCTCTGGAAAAGAGGCGCTTGCGAGGGGACATGATTACTCTGTACAAGTACATTAGAGGGGATTATAGGCAGTTGGGGGATGTTCTTTTTTCCCATAAAAACAATCAGCGCACCAGAGGCCCCCCCTATAGATTAGAGCAGTGATCCCCAACCAGTGGCTCGTGAGCAACATGTTGCTCTCCAACCCTTTGGATGTTGCTCCCAGTGGCCTCAAAGCAAGTGCTTATTTTTGAATTCTTGGCTTGGGAGCAAGTTTTGGAGGCATAAAACCAGGTGTACTGCCAAACAGAGTCTCCTATAGGCTGGCAGTCCACATAGGGGCTGCCAAATAGCCAATAACAGTCCTTTTTTGGCACCCCCAGGTACATGTTTCATGCTCATGTTGCCCCCCAAGTGTTTTTACACCTAAATGTGGCTCACGGGTAAAAAAGGTTGGGGAACCCTGGATTAGAGGAACAGAGCTTCCATTTGAAGCAGCGTAGGGGGTTCCTCACAGTGAGGGGGTTGGGGAATGCCCTGCCGGGGGATGTTGGGTAGGGGGTTCCTCACGGTGAGGGCAGTGAGGGGGTTGGGGAATGCCCTGCCGGGGGTGTTGGGTAGGGGGTTCCTCACAGTGAGGGGGTTGGGGAATGCCCTGCCGGGGGATGTTGGGTAGGGGGTTCCTCACGGTGAGGGCAGTGAGGGGGTTGGGGAATGCCCTGCCGGGGGATGTTGGGTAGGGGGTTCCTCACGTGAGGGCAGTGAGGGGGTTGGGGAATGCCCTGCCGGGGGATGTTGGGTAGGGGGTTCCTCACGGTGAGGGCAGTGAGGGGGTTGGGGAATGCCCTGCCGGGGGATGTTGGGTAGGGGTTCCTCACGGTGAGGGCAGTGAGGGGGTTGGGGAATGCCCTGCCGGGGGATGTTGGGTAGGGGGTTCCTCACGGTGAGGGCAGTGAGGGGGTTGGGGAATGCCCTGCCGGGGGATGTTGGGTAGGGGGTTCCTCACGGTGAGGGCAGTGAGGGGGTTGGGGAATGCCCTGCGGGGGGTGTTGGGTAGGGGGTTCCTCACGGTGAGGGCAGTGAGGGGGTTGGGGAATGCCCTGCCGGGGGGTGTTGGGTAGGGGGTTCCTCACGGTGAGGGCAGTGAGGGGGTTGGGGAATGCCCTGCCGGGGGGGTGTTGGGTAGGGGGTTCCTCACGGTGAGGGCAGTGAGGGGGTTGGGGAATGCCCCTAGTGATGGGGTAATGGCAGACTCTGTTAATGCCTATAAGAGGGGCCTGAATGAGTTTTTGAACAAGCAGAATATCCAAGGCTATTGTGATACTAATACCTACAGTTAGTATTACTGGTTGTATATATATAGTTTATGTATGTGAGTGTATAGATTGGTAGGTGTGGGTGCTGGGTTTACTCGGATGGGTTGAACTTGATGGACAATGGTCTTTTTTCAACCCTATGTAACTATGTAACATTATTCTGGGATTTGTAGTCCGGCAACAGCTGAGTAACGTTTGGTTGAGCCGCGCAGCAGGGTTTGTATCCCCTTTAAACCTGTACTGTGCCCAGATGCTGCCCATAGAGGCTGGGCATTTCCTTTGCCCTGGTTGTACAGAGGTGGTCAATCCTAACCTTGGGCAGTTGTTCCGTGGAATATGTCATGGGGCAGTTACATTGCCTCAGGGGAGATATAATGCCGTGGGGCAGTTACATTGCCTCAGGGGAGATATAATGCTGTGGGGCAGTTACATTGCCTCAGGGGAGATATAATGCCGTGGGGCAGTTACATTGCCTCAGGGGAGATATAATGCCGTGGGGCAGTTACATTGCCTCAGGGGAGGGATAATGCCGTGGGGCAGTTACATTGCCTCAGGGGAGGGATAATGCCGTGGGGCAGTTACATTGCCTCAGGGG
The DNA here is from genome assembly GCF_000004195.4 of Xenopus tropicalis. Classification (NCBI taxonomy): domain Eukaryota; kingdom Metazoa; phylum Chordata; class Amphibia; order Anura; family Pipidae; genus Xenopus; species Xenopus tropicalis. The sequence goes on from NC_030686.2 coordinate 51,379,226, forward strand.
AGGGATAATGCCGTGGGGCAGTACATTGCCTCAGGGGAGATATAATGCCGTGGGGCAGTTACATTGCCTCAGGGAGATATAATGCCGTGGGGCAGTTACATTGCCTCAGGGGAGATATAATGCCGTGGGGCAGTTACATTGCCTCAGGGGAGGGATAATGCCGTGGGGCAGTTACATTGCCTCAGGGGAGATATAATGCCGTGGGGCAGTTACATTGCCTCAGGGGAGATATAATGCCGTGGGGCAGTTACATTGCCTCAGGGGAGGGATAATGCCGTGGGGCAGTTACATTGCCTCAGGGGAGGGATAATGCCGTGGGGCAGTTACATTGCCTCAGGGGAGATATAATGCCGTGGGGCAGTTACATTGCCTCAGGGGAGATATAATGCCGTGGGGCAGTTACATTGCCTCAGGGGAGAATATAATGCCGTGGGGCAGTTACATTGCCTCAGGGAGGGATAATGCCGTGGGGCAGTTACATTGCCTCAGGGATATAATGCCGTGGGGCAGTTACATTGCCTCAGGGAGATATAATGCCGTGGGGCAGTTACATTGCCTCAGGGGGAGATATAATGCTGTGGGGCAGTTACATTGCCTCAGGGGAGATATAATGCCGTGGGGCAGTTACATTGCCTCAGGGGAGATATAATGCCGTGGGGCAGTTACATTGCCTCAGGGGAGGGATAATGCCGTGGGGCAGTTTACATTGCCTCAGGGGAGGGATAATGCCGTGGGGCAGTTACATTGCCTCAGGGGAGGGATAATGCCCGTGGGGCAGTTACATTGCCTCAGGGGAGATATAATGCCGTGGGGCAGTTACATTGCCTCAGGGGAGATATAATGCCGTGGGGCAGTTACATTGCCTCAGGGGAGATATAATGCCGTGGGGCAGTTACATTGCCTCAGGGGAGGGATAATGCCGTGGGGCAGTTACATTGCCTCAGGGGAGATATAATGCCGTGGGGCAGTTACATTGCCTCAGGGGAGATATAATGCCGTGGGGCAGTTACATTGCCTCAGGGGAGGGATAATGCCGTGGGGCAGTTACATTGCCTCAGGGGAGGGATAATGCCGTGGGGCAGTTACATTGCCTCAGGGGAGATATAATGCCGTGGGGCAGTTACATTGCCTCAGGGGAGATATAATGCCGTGGGGCAGTTACATTGCCTCAGGGGAGATATAATGCCGTGGGGCAGTTACATTGCCTCAGGGGAGGGATAATGCCGTGGGGCAGTTACATTGCCTCAGGGGAGATATAATGCCGTGGGGCAGTTACATTGCCTCAGGGGAGATATAATGCCGTGGGGCAGTTACATTGCCTCAGGGGAGATATAATGCTGTGGGGCAGTTACATTGCCCTCAGGGGAGGGATAATGCCGTGGGGCAGTTACATTGCCTCAGGGGAGATATAATGCCGTGGGGCAGTTACATTGCCTCAGGGGAGGGATAATGCCGTGGGGCAGTTACATTGCCTCAGGGAGATATAATGCCGTGGGGCAGTTACATTGCCTCAGGGGAGATATAATGCCGTGGGGCAGTTACATTGCCTCAGGGGAGGGATAATGCGTGGGGCAGTTACATTGCCTCAGGGGAGGGATAATGCCGTGGGGCAGTTACATTGCCTCAGGGGAGATATAATGCCGTGGGGCAGTTACATTGCCTCAGGGGAGATATAATGCCGTGGGGCAAGTTACATTGCCTCAGGGGAGATATAATGCCGTGGGGCAGTTACATTGCCTCAGGGGAGATATAATGCCGTGGGGCAGTTACATTGCCTCAGGGGGAGATATAATGCCGTGGGGCAGTTACATTGCCTCAGGGGAGATATAATGCCGTGGGGCAGTTACATTGCCTCAGGGGAGATATAATGCCGTGGGGCAGTTACATTGCCTCAGGGGAGATATAATGCCGTGGGCAGTTACATTGCCTCAGGGGAGATATAATGCCGTGGGGCAGTTACATTGCCTCAGGGGAGGGATAATGCCGTGGGGCAGTTACATTGCCTCAGGGGAGATATAATGCCGTGGGGCAGTTACATTGCCTCAGGGGAGGGATAATGCCGTGGGGCAGTTACATTGCCTCAGGGGAGATATAATGCCGTGGGGCAGTTACATTGCCTCAGGGGAGATATAATGCCGTGGGGCAGTTACATTGCCTCAGGGAGATATAATGCTGTGGGGCAGTTACATTGCCTCAGGGGAGGGATAATGCCGTGGGGCAGTTACATTGCCTCAGGGGAGATATAATGCCGTGGGGCAGTTACATTGCCTCAGGGGAGGGATAATGCCGTGGGGCAGTTACATTGCCTCAGGGGAGATATAATGCCGTGGGGCAGTTACATTGCCTCAGGGGAGATATAATGCCGTGGGGCAGTTACATTGCCTCAGGGAGGGATAATGCCGTGGGGCAGTTACATTGCCTCAGGGGAGATATAATGCCGTGGGGCAGTTACATTGCCTCAGGGGGAGGGATAATGCCGTGGGGCAGTTACATTGCCTCAGGGGAGATATAATGCCGTGGGGCAGTTACATTGCCTCAGGGGAGATATAATGCCGTGGGGCAGTTTACATTGCCTCAGGGGAGATATAATGCCGTGGGGCAGTTACATTGCCTCAGGGGAGATATAATGCCGTGGGCAGTTACATTGCCTCAGGGGAGATATAATGCCGTGGGGCAGTTACATTGCCTCAGGGGAGATATAATGCCGTGGGGCAGTTACATTGCCTCAGGGGAGATATAATGCCGTGGGGCAGTTACATTGCCTCAGGGGAGGGATAATGCCGTGGGGCAGTTACATTGCCTCAGGGGAGATATAATGCCGTGGGGCAGTTACATTGCCTCAGGGGAGGGATAATGCCGTGGGGCAGTTACATTGCCTCAGGGGAGATATAATGCCGTGGGGCAGTTACATTGCCTCAGGGGAGGGATAATGCCGTGGGGCAGTTAGGGAGATCAGGGAGATGTAAGGGTACAGGCAGACACGTTATTGCCCCGCCGGAACTGACTGAGGGAAGGCGGAAGGCGATGCCACATGGCTCCAGCCAGCCCGGCGCACACACAGTTAATCTCGCGAGAGTTTGCGCAGGTTCCTAGCGCTTAATTCAAAGCAACCAATGGCAAAGCTGCTTGTGCTCGAACTGACCAATAGCAGCCAGGCTAAGTTAGACATTTAAATCCATGAGGCCGGGAGGTCGCTGCAGTCTGTTGGGATCCGCTGGCAAAGCGAGAGGTACGGGGGCTGTAGGGGTCGGGGATCCGCTGGGAAAGCGAGAGGTACGGGGGCTGTAGGGGTCGGGGATCCGCTGGGAAAGCGAGAGGTACGGGGGCTGTAGGGGTCGGGGATCCGCTGGCAAAGCGAGAGGTACGGGGGCTGTAGGGGTCGGGGATTCGCGCTGCCTGTCCGGTACCGGTCCTTTTAGCCTCCGGCGGTTTGTTAGAGGTGTCACTGGCACCGAGGATTTTACCGACCGCACAGTACCGGGCTCCTACTCCCTGGGGCTGGACCGGGCTCCTACTCCCTGGGGCTGGACCGGGCTCCTACTCCCTGGGCTCTTGGGTTATACCCAGCACTTAATCATTTGGGGTGAATGTGTACCCCTACTGTGTTGGGAGGGACTGTGCCCTTCTGATTCTTTGGGGGGGGGGGTTATTGGTTGGGATTGTGCCCTCCCCCCTGTTCACTGAGGCAGCAGGCACTGCCTATCCTGTAATGATGGGGCAGAAGGCTTTGTTGGGGTTAACAGTTGTGGGTTCTGCATTTGATTTGATATTTGAGTGGGGTGAGGAATTGTGTCTGGGCCATGGTCTCTTCCTGCCTCTGGGGGTAGTATGGTAATGTGCGCCCTGACTATAGTATGATGGGGCGGCAGCTGGTAGGTATGGGTTGTATGGCACCAGTAGGTAGGTATGGGTTGTATGGCACCAGTAGGTAGGTATGGGTTGTATGGCACCAGTAGGTAGGTATGGGTTGTATGGCACCAGTAGGTAGGTATGGGTTGTATGGCACCAGTAGGTAGGTATGGGTTGTATGGCACCAGTAGGTAGGTATGGGTTGTATGGCACCAGTAGGTAGGTATGGGTTGTATGGCACCAGTAGGTAGGTATGGGTTGTATGGCACCAGTAGGTAGGTATGGGTTGTATGGCACCAGTAGGTAGGTATGGGTTGTATGGCACCAGTAGGTAGGTATGGGTTGTATGGCACCAGTAGGTAGGTATGGGTTGTATGGCACCAGTAGGTAGGTATGGGTTGTATGGCACCAGTAGGTAGGTATGGGTTGTATGGCACCAGTAGGTAGGTATGGGTCGTATGGCACCAGTATGATGGATCTCTCTTCCCTTGTAGCTGTTGTGACGTGTTCTGTCTGTAACTTTATCCTCTGAAAATGTCCAACAATGAGAACGCTGCCCGCCTCACCAGGTTCAAGAACAAGGGCAAGGACACCACGGTGAGTAGATGGGGCAGTGGCACTCATTGCCGTGGGTATGGGCCTTCGGCTCACTCTGGCGCTTCTTTCCATGGCAGGAAATGAGGAGGAGGAGGATCGAAGTGAACGTGGAGCTGCGCAAGGCCAAGAAAGATGATCAAATGCTAAAGAGGAGAAATGTCAGCACCTTCCCAGATGAGCCAACCTCTCCCCTACAGGAGAAGAACCAGAATGGGCAGGTAGGTGGGCATTGCCACTGTGGCTCAGGCTGGCACATAGTTGGGGTTTTCTTAGTAGTAAACAATATTAGTACCCCCTGCTGTTTTGCTCCCTAATCTGTCGCAGGATGTGGGAATTGCTATTTTTTAATGGGCGCTCAGTCTGTTGCACCCTCCCTCCTGGCGTGGTGAGAGCGGTCACGTTCTCTGGCTACTTTGCCCATTTGTGCTACTTGATTTATGGGGATACAGATTATCTAAAGCCTGTATAATGGGCAGCATTTTAGTAGCATCTAAATGGTAATGTGTAGCCATTGTATTGTCTGCGCCACTATTCCCTGCATATTGGATGGTACTAGCCAACCCGCTATTTATAGGGGTGGTTTTATGTCCTGTTATTGTGGGGGGAGGAGATGTTCTAATAATAATATGGGGCCCTTGTAACTTACACTCCTCCTTTCCAGACCTCTACACAGTGGAGTGTTGAGGAGATTGTCCGGGGTGTCGCCAGCTCCAGCCTAGAAATACAGCTACAGGCCACACAGGCTGCGAGGTAAGCTTTCTGGGGGGGTTGTGTTACCTGCCTGTATGTATTTCAAGGTTACAGGTTTGTGCCAGGTACAAATTAGACAGGCTTGTAGCCAATCGGAGCAAATGAATTCCTTCCAGCAGATGGCGTATAGCCAATTGGATAAGAGTATCTCACATTCTGCCAAGTCCCATAAGAACTTGTTCCTCTCCAACAGGAAACTTTTGTCCAGAGAGCGAGAGCCGCCAATCGATCGCATCATTCAGGCGGGTCTCATTCCCAAGCTGGTAGCGTTTCTGGCCCGCACCGACTGCAGCCCCATCCAGTTTGAGGCCGCCTGGGCTTTGACGAACATTGCTTCCGGAACCTCTGATCAAACCAAGGCTGTTGTGGAAGGCGGTGGTGTCCCGGCATTCATCTCCCTTTTGGCATCTCCTCATCCTCACATCAGTGAGCAGGCTGTGTGGGCCTTGGGAAACATTGCAGGTAAGAGCTGTGGGGTACATGGACCTTGGCATTCACTGTGCGAATTATATGGGGTACAAATGGGATTTGGGAAGAAATTGGCTGCCATAATCTCTCTTGGTTCATGCAGTCCCTTTACCCATTCTTGCCCCAAGCAGCCTTGCACAGTACACCTGCCCTGGCTCGGCCTGGTACTAACTTTTTATTCCCCCCCCCCCCCCATAGGTGATGGATCTGCCTACCGTGATCTGGTTATTAAACATGGAGCTGTTGGGCCCCTGCTGGCCTTACTGGCTGATCCTGACCTCTCCACATTAGCTGTAAGTAGAAGTTCTTTGCGTATTTGTACCTGGTTGCCCCTATTTCTGCCCCTTTGTGGGCTGGGCCCTTGATGCACACTGTACCAGTTTGGCGGTGTCTGGGGACCCAGCACTGCAGAACATGTTGGCGGTACAGTAAGAGCACATCTAGTCATATTAAGAGACCGTAATGTAGCTGAATGGGAGATGAGGAAATCAAAAGCTAAGGAGTTGTGACTACTGCTGACCTCCCCACTAAATGCAGAGTCGGACCTTGTGCAGTACTGATTATCCGTTTTTGTTCTTCCAGACTGGTTACCTCAGAAATGTTACATGGACACTCTCTAACTTGTGCCGCAACAAGAACCCGGCCCCGCCTCTGGATGCTATTCAGCAGATCTTGCCCACACTAGTGAGGCTATTGCATCATGATGACCGGGAGGTACTGGCTGATACCTGCTGGGCAGTGTCCTACCTCACCGATGGCTCAAATGACCGCATCAACGTGGTGGTCGGCACAGGCTTGGTCCCACGCATTGTCCAGCTGCTGGGCTGCGGAGAGCTGACAATTGTGGTGAGTTACGCTGTGCCCTTCTCGTTGTGGGCATGAGGGCACTACCCGTTGGGTAGCTGTGTTGGGACCTTGATGTGTATGACCTGGCAACCAAGTGTTGGGTTGGCTTAAGGGAATTTGTATCCCCCTCCACAGACCCCTTGTTTGAGAACTGTAGGGAACATCGTGACTGGCACGGATGAGCAGACCCAAGTGGTTCTTGATGCGGGGGCCCTGTCTGTCTTTGCCGAGCTGCTCACCCACCACAAGAATAACATCCAGAAGGAAGCTGCCTGGACATTGTCCAACATTACTGCTGGGCGTCAGGACCAGATCCAGGAAGTGGTCAATCATGGGCTGATTCCCTATCTCATTGAGATCCTGAGGAAGGTAAGAAAATAGATATCGATGTGACTGTGACTCTTGCCCTATACCACTAGTGTGCAAAGTAGGGCAACTGATAGTTCTCTGGATTTTTGACACTTAACTCTCAACCTTGGAGAAGTGTCCTGACTTTATATGATGAATAGGATTCTTTTGGTTACTGAAGGGCCGATCTTTGGATTTGTGAGACTGCCATAGGGTTTTGTAGCCCAATTTATAAGACATGGAGAAAGCCTAATACAGCGTACAGCGGTGCAGCATAAATTGGTACAGTCCTTAGAGAAGCTTTGGAAAGACTTAATGCCTTCCTACAGCAGTCTCGTACAGGCAGTAGTAGAGGGAGGCTGGGAAATTGAAACACAATGGGAGGGCTATAGGATCTGACCTTCTCTATCTGCTCTTCTACTTCACAGGCTGACTACAAGACCCAGAAAGAAGCTATTTGGGCAGTCACCAACTACACAAGTGGGGGAACAATCGATCAGATTATCTATCTTGTCCAGTGCAGTGTCATTGAGCCTCTGTCAAATCTCCTCTCTGTTAAGGACAGCAAGACTGTTCTGGTCATTCTAGATGCCTTCACCAATGTGTTTGCTGTAAGTTTACCTAAACATGTGCCATTTTGTGTACTTATTGGCATATCCAGCCGGCCTCATGTGGTGCCCTCTTAACGTCTCCATTTCTTTGTCCGCAGGCTGCTGAAAAGCTTGGGGAGACTGAGAAGCTGTGCCTCATGGTAGAGGAATGTGGTGGTCTCGATCGCATCGAGGCCCTGCAGTCTCATGAGAATGAGCAGGTCTACAAAGCATCAGCCGGTCTCATAGAGAAATACTTCTCTGCAGAGGTAAGGGTCTCGGCAGCTGCCGTTTCTAGATGTGTTTATTTAGGTTGAGCTCTGCCCAACTGCAGGGCACCCCTGAATGCCTGGTCTCTTGAAAGACATGTTACCAACCTCCTAGAATCAAATCTTTGTAATGAGCATTCTAGACCTGGCAGGGTCACTATGCCATGACCAGCTACCACCCTGCCCCTTGGCTCATCAAGTTGTTGGTGGGCAGACCCCCCCCCCCCCCCACATCCTTTGTCTTGGTCTTCATACCTTGCTCTTTGTTTCCAGGACGGAGAAGATGAGTCTTTGGCTCCTGAGACCACATCCGACGGCTACACTTTCCAGGTGGAAGGTGGAACCCACACCACATTTAACTTCTAAACATTGCCCTGTCTGTCTGTCCTTTTCTATGTCAACTGGCACTTTGTCTTATTTTGAACAGCCTTTTCCACTCTGTAAATATACTGTGAATCTTAAATCTGTATTGAAATAAAATGTTGTAAATATTTCCTTTTTAATTTACAGCAGTCAGGCAGCAGCTGCAATGCTTTCTAGTTCAAAGGCAAATGTAGCTGTGGCCGCCATAACCTCTTGAGGCAGAGATTTTATTGTACGAAGCAATTGGGCCAGCGGCTGGCACAGTCCGACCATAGAAGCACTTAGCACAATTAGACATAAGGGGGTTTTGTTGGTTCCCCCTGTGCCTTGTATGAACCATTAATACAATGGCCTGGTTCCCTGCCAGCCCTCACTGACTGCATACTGGCCACAGCTTAGGGATTGTTCTGGCCCACTAACTGGCCCATTAAGGAGAAACTGCCAGATACTTGTGGATCTGTGTGGCCAGTGCTGGGGATGGCTGGCACAAGCCATGAAAGCATTTCTGTGGGGCTGTGTGTTCCATGTCTCTCGCTGTCTCTGCTCTTGAGCCCCCTGTATCCCTGAGAAAGCGTTCTAGCTCGGGGGGCTGCACATTGAATTCTTTAAGTTCTTGTACAGCTTCTTTATATTGCCACTGTTTACAATAAATTCCGTTTTGGCAAAAAAAAAAAAGTGATTGTGATTTTATTTGCTAATGTGTCTGTATTGAACTACTAACTGGGATGCCCGGTGGGCCCCATGCTAGCTGTCAGAAGCCTCGGTGCCAGCAGATTTATCTGGGTTGCACTAAGAACCTCTAGGCCTGAATCCAAGAGACCCATGTCTAAAGATTGTGGGTAGTGTCTGTGCCTAAAGCAAAACTGCTCCTATTTAGCACGAGTGCCTATACACTCATGTTATTACTTTGTAAGGGGGTCCCAGCATCCTTAGCCAGAAGAAGCTGTGGGCCCCAGAATCTTTGGGCAGAAGGGATGGCTGAGGACTTCCTGGTAGAATGTGCTGGAACTGTTACACCGGGCATCAGATGGCAGAGTTAGAGGGTCAGGTTGCACGCTGAGTAAAGGGGCCAGGAGTTGCCATATTGTTACTCTCCTTTATGGCCCCATTCTGAACCTCACAAGCTTCACTCATAGTATGAGCCCAGCGTAGGGGGTATAACGAGCCCTAATCCATATTCCCTGCCCCAGTTTGTATCACCTATTTATTATGAACTGGGGCAGTTGCCTATTTCTGGCCAGTATGAGCCCAAGCCATTACCCAACTAATAAACATTACTAATCATTCAGCGAGAAGGTGGCCCACATTCCTTTCCTTGCCTGTGCTTTTATAGGGGGAGATGATGCCCTTTAATAAAGTGTTGGTTCTCTCTCTAGCCTCTGGGCAGGGAGAAAGTACAGCCATTCTGTCGGATACCACCCAGCTAAATATGGGTGCATGTATGGGACCTGCTAGCCACGGTGCTTGGGATCTGGGGGTTTCAGATCAGGGACCCATCCTTTGGATCGTCATTCCTTAACTCTAAACATGAAATAAACCCAAAAGGATTGTGCTGACACCAATATGGGTGCCTGACATCTTAGTTGTGACCCAGTACAAGGTTCTGTTTTATTTATACAGGGAAAGGAAATCATTAATAAAAAATGTGATTTGATAATAATGGGGCCGTCCGATAACTTTGAGCTTTCTGGATAACTGATCCCATAGCCCGTATCACCTTTGTCATGTGTTTGGGAGCTATGAAGTATGGCAGTGGCCCTATGGGAAGGGCCCCCAGCAGCAAGGCCTAGGGGCCCAGTAGGACACAGGGTTGGTGGCAGTTCCAGGAACAAGGCCTCATTTGACTTAACAAACATTGCAACACGAAGCGGCGCGGCGTTGGAAAGCTCGCGGGGTGATGCTCATGTCTGGGAAATCAGAAAAAAAAATTCCCTAAAAATAAACGGCTTTGGGGATTACAGCCGTCTGCGACTCCGCGTGGCGTAGACATTGTGCAATGCTCTGCTCCAGGGGTGGGGGCTGTAAACAGCTGCTCCCAGTCCCTCCAAATGGGGTGGAAAAACACTTCCCCCGTGGAGTAACCCCCTCTCTGCCGGACGGCATTCTCCACATTCCAAAGCCCATGCTTGTTTTCATAAGGTGTTAGCCTGGGCCTGCTCTGCTGGGAGGCTGCGCCCAGCACCCACTGCCCTAACAAATCCAATGCCTCATTCTCTAAGCAGGAGCAGCACATTTTCTGGGGGAGGGGGGAAATTACAGGCCTCCCTACCTCTGTTACCCTTCCTTCTACTAATAACATCAGGTAAAATCCCAGGCCAGGCAGCCATGCCATCTGATTGTAATGCTGTTTCTGTGCCCAGTGATGCCGGCCTGCACCAAATCTATCATACTTGCCAATTGTGACTGACCCGTGATACCTGTGTCTCCTCATGTATACGCGATATACAGTAAGTCTGCCACCCACCCGCTCCCTACTGGCGCTGAGGGTCCCTGTGTAGCCGCAGAGAGGCCTCGGAATGCAGAGCCCAGCGCTGGCACCCCAGGAGACTTAAGGTACCATGCCACTCCGTGCCCTACTGGCGCTGAGGGTCCCTGTGTAGCCGCAGAGAGGCCTTCGAATGCAGAGCCCAGCGCTGGCACCCCAGGAGAATTAGGGTACCATGCCACTCCGTGCCCTACTGGCGCTGAGGGTCCCTGTGTAGCCGCAGAGAGGCCTCGGAATGCAGAGCCCAGCGCTGGCACCCCAGGAGACTTAAGGTACCATGCCACTCCGTGCCCTACTGGCGCTGAGGGTCCCTGTGTAGCCGCAGAGAGGCCTTCGAATGCAGAGCCCAGCGCTGGCACCCCAGGAGAATTAGGGTACCATGCCACTCCGTGCCCTACTGGCGCTGAGGGTCCCTGTGTAGCCGCAGAGAGGCCTCGGAATGCAGAGCCAGCGCTGGCACCCCAGGAGAATTAGGGTACCATGCCACTCCGTGCCCTACTGGCGCTGAGGGACCCTGTGTAGCCGCAGAGAGGCCTCGGAATGCAGAGCCCAGCGCTGGCACCCCAGGAGAATTAGGGTACCATGCCACTCCGTGCCCTACTGGCGCTGAGGGTCCCTGTGTAGCCGCAGAGAGGCCTCGGAATGCAGAGCCCAGCGCTGGCACCCCAGGAGACTTAGGGTACCATGCCACTCCGTGCCCTACTGGCGCTGAGGGTCCCTGTGTAGCCGCAGAGAGGCCTCGGAATGCAGAGCCCACCGCTGGCACCCCAGGAGACTTAGGGTACCATGCCACTCCGTGCCCTACTGGCGCTGAGGGTCCCTGTGTAGCCGCAGAGAGGCCTCGGAATGCAGAGCCCACCGCTGGCACCCCAGGAGTCTTAGGGTACCATGCCACTCCGTGCCCTACTGGCGCTGAGGGTCCCTGTGTAGCCGCAGAGAAACCTCGGAATGCAGAGCCCAGTGCTGGCACCCCAGGAGACTTAGGGTACCATGCCACTCCGTGTCCTACTGGCGCTGAGGGACCCTGTGTAGCTGCAGAGAAACCTCGGAATGCAGAGCCCAGTGCTGGCACCCCAGGAGACTTAGGGTACCATGCCACTCCGTGTCCTACTGGCGCTGAGGGTCCCTGTGTAGCCGCAGAGAAACCTCGGAATGCAGAGCCCAGTGCTGGCACCCCAGGAGACTTAGGGTACCATGCCACTCAGTGCCCCCTCACCCAGTTTCCATTTGTAACCCCTGCACTTTATGCACCCAGATATACAGTTTTGCACAATTACTGTGTATTGGCAATTAGCTCTCATGCAGAAATTCCTTTGGGCCTATTTCCCCTTTATTAACATTACATGCCTTTAGGATCATTTCATACAAACTGGCAGAGACCCCCAATAAGCTAAGGGGCCCCCCATTACTGTTTGCTCTCTTCTCTCAGTTTCCCTTACATACTCTGACTCCCCCATTTATTCTTCTCTACAGACACCTGCACCCCTATACCCCAGCCGGCTGCCATTGCTATTCCACCTACATGGGCCCAGGGAAATGTCTCAGCAAGAGACTCTCAGTGACTGTCTCATGGCTCAGTAAGGAGCAGTCAGCCTCTCTCCCTGTGGTCTCTAACAAGCAGAAGAGCATGGAACAGCCCTCAGTCTGTGTCTGTCTCCAAGTCTTTGTGTGTCTGTCTCTCCCTCAGTCTGTCTGTCTCCAAGTCTTTGTGTGTCAGTTTCTCCATTGATCTGTGTGTGTCTCAGTGTCAGTCTGTGTGGCTGACTCAGTTTGTGTTTGTCTGTGGGTCTGTCTCCCAGTCTTTGTGTGTCTCTGTTTCAGTTTGGGTTTATCTCTCAGTCTCTGTGTGTCTCTTTCTCAGCCTATGTGGCTGTCTCCCAGTTTGTGTGTCTCTTCCTCAGTCTGTGTGTATCTCCCAGTCTTTGTGTGTCTCTGGCCCAGTCTGTGTGAGTGTCTCTCGGTGTGTGACTCTCTGTAATGGTGTGAGTGTCTCATCTCAGTCTGTGTGAGTGTCTCTCAGTGTGTGACTCTTTGTAATGGTGTGAGTGTCTCTCAGTGAGGAACTCTGGGTAATGGGGTGAGTGTCTCTCAGTGAGTGACTCTGGGTAATGGGGTGAGTGTCTCTCAGTGAGTGACTCTGGGTAATGGTGTGAGTGTCTCTCAGTGAGTGACTCTGGGTAATGGTGTGAGTGTCTCTCAGTGAGTGTCTCTCAGTGAGGAACTCTGGGTAATGGTGTGAGTGTCTCTCAGTGAGTGACTCTGGGTAATGGTGTGAGTGTCTCTCAGTGAGGAACTCTGGGTAATGGTGTGAGTGTCTCTCAGTGAGGAACTCTGGGTAATGGTGTGAGTGTCTCTCAGTGAGGAACTCTGGGTAATGGGGTGAGTGTCTCTCAGTGAGTGTCTCTCAGTGAGTGACTCTGGGTAATGGGGTGAGTGTCTCTCAGTGAGGAACTCTGGGTAATGGTGTGAGTGTCTCTCAGTGAGTGTCTCTCAGTGAGGAACTCTGGGTAATGGTGTGAGTGTCTCTCAGTGAGGAACTCTGGGTAATGGTGTGAGTGTCTCTCAGTGAGGAACTCTGGGTAATGGTGTGAGTGTCTCTCAGTGAGGAACTCTGGGTAATGGTGTGAGTGTCTCTCAGTGAGTGTCTCTCAGTGAGGAACTCTGGGTAATGGGGTGAGTGTCTCTCAGTGAGTGACTCTGGGTAATGGTGTGACTGTCTCTCAGTAAGTGTCTCTCAGTGAGGAACTCTGGGTAATGGTGTGACTGTCTCTCAGTGAGGAACTCTGGGTAATGGTGTGAGTGTCTCTCAGTGAGTGTCTCTCAGTGAGGAACTCTGGGTAATGGTGTGAGTGTCTCTCAGTGAGTGTCTCTCAGTGAGTGACTCTGGGTAATGGTGTGACTGTCTCTCAGTGAGTGACTCTGGGTAATGGGGTGAGTGTCTCTCAGTGAGGAACTCTGGGTAATGGTGTGAGTGTCTCTCAGTGAGTGTCTCTCAGTGAGTGTCTCTCAGTGAGGAACTCTGGGTAATGGTGTGAGTGTCTCTCAGTGAGTGACTCTGGGTAATGGTGTGGGTGTCTCTCAGTGAGTGTCTCTCAGTGAGGAACTCTGGGTAATGGTGTGAGTGTCTCTCAGTGAGTGTCTCTCAGTGAGGAACTCTGGGTAATGGTGTGAGTGTCTCTCAGTGAGTGTCTCTCAGTGAGGAACTCTGGGTAATGGTGTGAGTGTCTCTCAGTGAGGAACTCTGGGTAATGGTGTGAGTGTCTCTCAGTGAGTGTCTCTCAGTGAGTGACTCTGGGTAATGGTGTGACTGTCTCTCAGTGAGTGTCTCTCAGTGAGGAACTCTGGGTAATGGTGTGAGTGTCTCTCAGTGAGGAACTCTGGGTAATGGTGTGAGTGTCTCTCAGTGAGTGTCTCTCAGTGAGGAACTCTGGGTAATGGTGTGAGTGTCTCTCAGTGAGTGACTCTGGGAAATGGTGTGAGTGTCTCTCAGTGAGTGTCTCTCAGTGAGGAACTCTGGGTAATGGTGTGAGTGTCTCTCAGTGAGTGTCTCTCAGTGAGGAACTCTGGGTAATGGTGTGAGTGTCTCTCAGTGAGGAACTCTGGGTAATGGGGTGAGTGTCTCTCAGTGAGTGTCTCTCAGTGAGTGACTCTGGGTAATGGTGTGAGTGTCTCTCAGTGAGTGACTCTGGGTAATGGTGTGAGTGTCTCTCAGTGAGTGTCTCTCAGTGAGGAACTCTGGGTAATGGTGTGAGTGTCTCTCAGTGAGTGTCTCTCAGTGAGGAACTCTGGGTAATGGTGTGAGTGTCTCTCAGTGAGGAACTCTGGGTAATGGGGTGAGTGTCTCTCAGTGAGTGTCTCTCAGTGAGTGACTCTGGGTAATGGTGTGAGTGTCTCTCAGTGAGTGTCTCTGGGTAATGGTGTGAGTGTCTCTCAGTGAGTGTCTCTCAGTGAGGAACTCTGGGTAATGGTGTGAGTGTCTCTCAGTGAGTGTCTCTCAGTGAGGAACTCTGGGTAATGGTGTGAGTGTCTCTCAGTGAGTGTCTCTCAGTGAGGAACTCTGGGTAATGGTGTGAGTGTCTCTCAGTGAGGAACTCTGGGTAATGGTGTGAGTGTCTCTCAGTGAGTGTCTCTCAGTGAGGAACTCTGGGTAATGGTGGTGAGTGTCTCTCAGTGAGTGTCTCTCAGTGAGGAACTCTGGGTAATGGTGTGAGTGTCTCTCAGTTGAGGAACTCTGGGTAATGGTGTGAGTGTCTCTCAGTGAGTGTCTCTCAGTGAGGAACTCTGGGTAATGGTGTGAGTGTCTCTCAGTGAGTGTCTCTCAGTGAGGAACTCTGGGTAATGGTGTGAGTGTCTCTCAGTGAGGAACTCTGGGTAATGGTGTGACTGTCTCTCAGTGAGTGACTCTGGGTAATGGGGTGAGTGTCTCTCAGTGAGTGTCTCTCAGTGAGTGACTCTGCGTAATGGTGTGACTGTCTCTCAGTGAGTGTCTCTCAGTGAGTGACTCTGGGTAATGGTGTGACTGTCTCTCAGTGAGTGACTCTGGGTAATGGTGTGACTGTCTCTCAGTGAGTGTCTCTCAGTGAGTGACTCTGGGTAATGGTGTGACTGTCTCTCAGTGAGTGACTCTGGGTAATGGTGTGACTGTCCCTCAGTGAGTGACTCTGGGTAATGGGGTGAGTGTCTCTCAGTGAGTGTCTCTCAGTGAGTGACTCTGGGTAATGGTGTGACTGTCTCTCAGTGAGTGACTCTGGGTAATGGTGTGACTGTCTCTCAGTGAGTGACTCTGGGTAATGGTGTGACTGTCTCTCAGTGAGTGTCTCTCAGTGAGTGACTCTGGGTAATGGTGTGACTGTCTCTCAGTGAGTGACTCTGGGTAATGGTGTGGACTGTCTCTCAGTGAGTGACTCTGGGTAATGGTGTGACTGTCTCTCAGTGAGTGTCTCTCAGTGAGTGACTCTGGGTAATGGTGTGACTGTCTCTCAGTGAGTGACTCTGGGTAATGGTGTGACTGTCTCTCAGTGAGTGTCTCTCAGTGAGGAACTCTGGGTAATGGTGTGAGTGTCTCTCAGTGAGGAACTCTGGGTAATGGTGTGAGTGTCTCTCAGTGAGGAACTCTGGGTAATGGGGTGAGTGTCTCTCAGTGAGTGTCTCTCAGTGACTGTCTCTCAGTGAGTGTCTCTGGGTAATGGTGTGACTGTCTCTCAGTGAGTGTCTCTCAGTGAGGAACTCTGGGTAATGGTGTGAGTGTCTCTCAGTGAGGAACTCTGGTAATGGTGTGAGTGTCTCTCAGTGAGTGTCTCTCAGTGAGGAACTCTGGGTAATGGTGTGAGTGTCTCTCAGTGAGTGTCTCTCAGTGAGGAACTCTGGGTAATGGTGTGAGTGTCTCTCAGTGAGGAACTCTGGGTAATGGGGTGAGTGTCTCTCAGTGAGTGTCTCTCAGTGAGTGACTCTGGGTAATGGTGTGAGTGTCTCTCAGTGAGTGTCTCTGGGTAATGGTGTGAGTGTCTCTCAGTGAGTGTCTCTCAGTGAGGAACTCTGGTAATGGTGTGAGTGTCCTCTCAGTGAGTGTCTCTCAGTGAGGAACTCTGGGTAATGGTGTGAGTGTCTCTCAGTGAGTGTCTCTCAGTGAGGAACTCTGGGTAATGGTGTGAGTGTCTCTCAGTGAGGAACTCTGGGTAATGGTGTGAGTGTCTCTCAGTGAGGAACTCTGGGTAATGGTGTGACTGTCTCTCAGTGAGTGACTCTGGGTAATGGGGTGAGTGTCTCTCAGTGAGTGTCTCTCAGTGAGTCTCTCAGTGAGTCTCTCAGTGAGTGTCTCTCAGTGAGTGACTCTGGGTAATGGTGTGACTGTCTCTCAGTGAGTGACTCTGGGTAATGGTGTGACTGTCTCTCAGTGAGTGTCTCTCAGTGAGTGACTCTGGGTAATGGTGTGACTGTCCCTCAGTGAGTGACTCTGGGTAATGGGGTGAGTGTCTCTCAGTGAGTGTCTCTCCAGTGAGTGACTCTGGGTAATGGTGTGACTGTCTCTCAGTGAGTGACTCTGGGTAATGGTGTGACTGTCTCTCAGTGAGTGACTCTGGGTAATGGTGTGACTGTCCTCTCAGTGAGTGACTCTGGGTAATGGTGTGACTGTCTCTCAGTGAGTGTCTCTCAGTGAGTGACTCTGGGTAATGGTGTGACTGTCTCTCAGTGAGTGACTCTGGGTAATGGTGTGACTGTCTCTCAGTGAGTGTCTCTCAGTGAGGAACTCTGGGTAATGGTGTGAGTGTCTCTCAGTGAGTGTCTCTCAGTGAGGAACTCTGGGTAATGGTGTGAGTGTCTCTCAGTGAGGAACTCTGGGTAATGGGGTGAGTGTCTCTCAGTGAGTGACTCTGGGTAATGGTGTGAGTGTCTCTCAGTGAGTGTCTCTGGGTAATGGTGTGACTGTCTCTCAGTGAGTGTCTCTCAGTGAGGAACTCTGGGTAATGGTGTGAGTGTCTCTCAGTGAGGAACTCTGGGTAATGGTGTGAGTGTCTCTCAGTGAGGAACTCTGGTAATGGGTGTGAGTGTCTCTCAGTGAGTGTCTCTCAGTGAGGAACTCTGGGTAATGGTGTGAGTGTCTCTCAGTGAGGAACTCTGGGTAATGGGGTGAGTGTCTCTCAGTGAGTGTCTCTCAGTGAGTGACTCTGGGTAATGGTGTGAGTGTCTCTCAGTGAGTGTCTCTGGGTAATGGTGTGAGTGTCTCTCAGTGAGTGTCTCTCAGTGAGGAACTCTGGGTAATGGTGTGAGTGTCTCTCAGTGAGTGTCTCTCAGTGAGGAACTCTGGGTAATGGTGTGAGTGTCTCTCAGTGAGTGTCTTTCAGTGAGGAACTCTGGGTAATGGTGTGAGTGTCTCTCAGTGAGGAACTCTGGGTAATGGTGTGACTGTCTCTCAGTGAGTGTCTCTCAGTGAGGAACTCTGGGTAATGGTGTGAGTGTCTCTCAGTGAGTGTCTCTCAGTGAGGAACTCTGGGTAATGGTGTGAGTGTCTCTCAGTGAGGAACTCTGGGTAATGGTGTGACTGTCTCTCAGTGAGTGACTCTGGTAATGGGCGTGAGTGTCCTCTCAGTGAGTGTCTCTCAGTGAGTGACTCTGGGTATGGTGTGACTGTCTCTCCAGTGAGTGACTCTGGGTAATGTGTGACTGCCTCTCAGTGAGTGACCTCTGGGTAATGGTGTGACTGTCTCTCAGTGAGTGTCTCTCAGTGAGTGACTCTGGTAATGGTGTGACTGTCTCTCAGTGAGTGACTCTGGGTAATGGTGTGACTGTCTCTCAGTGAGTGACTCTGGGTAATGGTGTGACTGTCTCTCAGTGAGTGTCTCTCAGTGAGTGACTCTGGGTAATGGTGTGACTGTCTCTCAGTGAGTGACTCTGGGTAATGGTGTGACTGTCCTCTCAGTGAGTGACTCTGGGTAATGGTGTGACTGTCTCTCAGTGAGTGTCTCTCAGTGAGTGACTCTGGGTAATGGTGTGACTGTCTCTCAGTGAGTGACTCTGGGTAATGGTGTGACTGTCTCTCAGTGAGTGTCTCTCAGTGAGGAACTCTGGGTAATGGTGTGAGTGTCTCTCAGTGAGTGTCTCTCAGTGAGGAACTCTGGGTAATGGGGTGAGTGTCTCTCAGTGAGTGTCTCTCAGTGAGTGACTCTGGGTATGGTGTGAGTGTCTCTCAGTGAGTGTCTCTGGGTAATGGTGTGACTGTCTCTCAGTGAGTGTCTCTCAGTGAGGAACTCTGGGTAATGGTGTGAGTGTCTCTCAGTGAGGAACTCTGGGTAATGTGTGTGAGTGTCTCTCAGTGAGTGTCTCTCAGTGAGGAACTCTGGGTAATGGTGTGGAGTGTCTCTCAGTGAGTGACTCTGGGTAATGGTGTGAGTGTCTCTCAGTGAGTGTCTCTCAGTGAGGAACTCTGGGTAATGGTGTGAGTGTCTCTCAGTGAGTGTCTCTCAGTGAGGAACTCTGGGTAATGGTGTGAGTGTCTCTCAGTGAGGAACTCTGGGTAATGGTGTGAGTGTCTCTCAGTGAGGAACTCTGGGTAATGGTGTGAGTGTCTCTCAGTGAGTGACTCTGGGTAATGGTGTGAGTGTCTCTCAGTGAGTGTCTCTCAGTGAGTGACTCTGGGTAATGGTGTGAGTGTCTCTCAGTGAGTGTCTCTGGGTAATGGTGTGACTGTCTCTCAGTGAGTGTCTCTCAGTGAGGAACTCTGGGTAATGGTGTGAGTGTCTCTCAGTGAGGAACTCTGGGTAATGGTGTGAGTGTCTCTCAGTGAGTGTCTCTCAGTGAGGAACTCTGGGTAATGGTGTGAGTGTCTCTCAGTGAGGAACTCTGGGTAATGGTGTGAGTGTCTCTCAGTGAGTGTCTCTCAGTGAGGAACTCTGGTAATGGTGTGAGTGTCTCTCAGTGAGTGACTCTGGGTAATGGTGTGACTGTCTTCTCAGTGAGTGACTCTGGGTAATGGTGTGAGTGTCTCTCAGTGAGTGACTCTGGGTAATGGGTGTGAGTGTCCTCTCAGTGAGGAACTCTGGGTAATGGGGTGAGTGTCTCTCAGTGAGGAACTCTGGGTAATGGTGTGACTGTCTCTCAGTGAGTGACTCTCAGTGAGGAACTCTGGGTAATGGTGTGAGTGTCTCTCAGTGAGTGTCTCTCAGTGAGGAACTCTGGGTAATGGGTGTGAGTGTCTCTCAGTGAGGAACTCTGGGTAATGGGGTGAGTGTCTCTCAGTGAGTGTCTCTCAGTGAGTGACTCTGGGTAATGGTGTGAGTGTCTCTCAGTGAGTGTCTCTGGGTAATGGTGTGACTGTCTCTCAGTGAGTGTCTCTCAGTGAGGAACTCTGGGTAATGGTGTGAGTGTCTCTCAGTGAGGAACTCTGGGTAATGGTGTGAGTGTCTCTCAGTGAGTGTCTCTCAGTGAGGAACTCTGGGTAATGGTGTGAGTGTCTCTCAGTGAGGAACTCTGGGTAATGGTGTGAGTGTCTCTCAGTGAGTGTCTCTGGGTAATGGTGTGACTGTCTCTCAGTGAGTGTCTCTCAGTGAGGAACTCTGGGTAATGGTGTGAGTGTCTCTCAGTGAGGAACTCTGGGTAATGGTGTGAGTGTCTCTCAGTGAGTGTCTCTCAGTGAGGAACTCTGGGTAATGGTGTGAGTGTCTCTCAGTGAGGAACTCTGGGTAATGGTGTGAGTGTCTCTCAGTGAGGAACTCTGGGTAATGGGGTGAGTGTCTCTCAGTGAGTGTCTCTCAGTGAGTGACTCTGGGTAATGGTGTGAGTGTCTCTCAGTGAGTGTCTCTGGGTAATGTGTGAGTGTCTCTCAGTGAGTGTCTCTCAGTGAGTGACTCTGGGTAATGGTGTGACTGTCTCTCAGTGAGTGACTCTGGTAATGGTGTGACTGTCTCTCAGTGAGTGACTCTGGGTAATGGTGTGACTGTCTCTCAGTGAGTGTCTCTCAGTGAGTGACTCTGGTAATGGTGTGACTGTCTCTCAGTGAGTGACTCTGGGTAATGGTGTGACTGTCTCTCAGTGAGTGACTCTGGGTAATGGTGTGACTGTCTCTCAGTGAGTGTCTCTCAGTGAGTGACTCTGGGTAATGGTGTGACTGTCTCTCAGTGAGTGACTCTGGGTAATGGTGTGACTGTCTCTCAGTGAGTGTCTCTCAGTGAGGAACTCTGGGTAATGGTGTGAGTGTCTCTCAGTGAGTGTCTCTCAGTGAGGAACTCTGGGTAATGGGGTGAGTGTCTCTCAGTGAGTGTCTCTCAGTGAGTGACTCTGGGTAATGGTGTGAGTGTCTCTCAGTGAGTGTCTCTGGGTAATGGTGTGACTGTCTCTCAGTGAGTGTCTCTCAGTGAGGAACTCTGGGTAATGGTGTGAGTGTCTCTCAGTGAGGAACTCTGGGTAATGGTGTGAGTGTCTCTCAGTGAGTGTCTCTCAGTGAGGAACTCTGGGTAATGGTGTGAGTGTCTCTCAGTGAGTGACTCTGGGTAATGGTGTGAGTGTCTCTCAGTGAGTGTCTCTCAGTGAGGAACTCTGGGTAATGGTGTGAGTGTCTCTCAGTGAGTGTCTCTCAGTGAGGAACTCTGGGTAATGGTGTGAGTGTCTCTCAGTGAGGAACTCTGGGTAATGGTGTGAGTGTCTCTCAGTGAGGAACTCTGGGTAATGGTGTGAGTGTCTCTCAGTGAGTGACTCTGGGTAATGGTGTGAGTGTCTCTCAGTGAGTGTCTCTCAGTGAGTGACTCTGGTAATGGTGTGAGTGTCTCTCAGTGAGTGTCTCTGGGTAATGGTGTGACTGTCTCTCAGTGAGTGTCTCTCAGTGAGGAACTCTGGGTAATGGTGTGAGTGTCTCTCAGTGAGGAACTCTGGGTAATGGTGTGAGTGTCTCTCAGTGAGTGTCTCTCAGTGAGGAACTCTGGGTAATGGTGTGAGTGTCTCTCAGTGAGGAACTCTGGGTAATGGTGTGAGTGTCTCTCAGTGAGTGTCTCTCAGTGAGGAACTCTGGGTAATGGTGTGAGTGTCTCTCAGTGAGTGACTCTGGGTAATGGTGTGACTGTCTCTCAGTGAGTGACTCTGGGTAATGGTGTGAGTGTCTCTCAGTGAGTGACTCTGGGTAATGGTGTGAGTGTCTCTCAGTGAGGAACTCTGGGTAATGGGGTGAGTGTCTCTCAGTGAGGAACTCTGGGTAATGGTGTGACTGTCTCTCAGTGAGGAACTCTGGGTAATGGTGTGAGTGTCTCTCAGTGAGTGTCTCTCAGTGAGGAACTCTGGGTAATGGTGTGAGTGTCTCTCAGTGAGGAACTCTGGGTAATGGGGTGAGTGTCTCTCAGTGAGTGTCTCTCAGTGAGTGACTCTGGGTAATGGTGTGAGTGTCTCTCAGTGAGTGTCTCTGGGTAATGGTGTGACTGTCTCTCAGTGAGTGTCTCTCAGTGAGGAAACTCTGGGTAATGGTGTGAGTGTCTCTCAGTGAGGAACTCTGGGTAATGGTGTGAGTGTCTCTCAGTGAGTGTCTCTCAGTGAGGAACTCTGGGTAATGGTGTGAGTGTCTCTCAGTGAGGAACTCTGGGTAATGGTGTGAGTGTCTCTCAGTGAGGAACTCTGGGTAATGGGGTGAGTGTCTCTCAGTGAGTGTCTCTCAGTGAGTGACTCTGGGTAATGGTGTGAGTGTCTCTCAGTGAGTGTCTCTGGGTAATGGTGTGAGTGTCTCTCAGTGAGTGTCTCTCAGTGAGGAACTCTGGGTAATGGTGTGAGTGTCTCTCAGTGAGTGTCTCTCAGTAAGGAACTCTGGGTAATGGTGTGAGTGTCTCTCAGTGAGTGTCTCTCAGTGAGGAACTCTGGTAATGGTGTGAGTGTCTCTCAGTGAGGAACTCTGGGTAATGGTGTGACTGTCTCTCAGTGAGTGACTCTGGGTAATGGGTGAGTGTCTCTCAGTGAGTGTCTCTCAGTGAGTGACTCTGGGTAATGGTGTGACTGTCCTCTCAGTGAGTGACTCTGGGTAATGGTGTGACTGTCTCTCAGTGAGTGACTCTGGGTAATGGTGTGACTGTCTCTCAGTGAGTGTCTCTCAGTGAGTGACTCTGGGTAATGGTGTGACTGTCTCTCAGTGAGTGACTCTGGGTAATGGTGTGACTGTCTCTCAGTGAGTGACTCTGGGTAATGGTGTGACTGTCTCTCAGTGAGTGTCTCTCAGTGAGTGACTCTGGGTAATGGTGTGACTGTCTCTCAGTGAGTGACTCTGGGTAATGGTGTGACTGTCTCTCAGTGAGTGTCTCTCAGTGAGGAACTCTGGGTAATGGTGTGAGTGTCTCTCAGTGAGGAACTCTGGGTAATGGTGTGAGTGTCTCTCAGTGAGGAACTCTGGGTAATGGGGTGAGTGTCTCTCAGTGAGTGTCTCTCAGTGAGTGACTCTGGGTAATGGTGTGAGTGTCTCTCAGTGAGTGTCTCTGGGTAATGGTGTGACTGTCTCTCAGTGAGTGTCTCTCAGTGAGGAACTCTGGGTAATGGTGTTAGTGTCTCTCAGTGAGGAACTCTGGGTAATGGTGTGAGTGTCTCTCAGTGAGTGTCTCTCAGTGAGGAACTCTGGGTAATGGTGTGAGTGTCTCTCAGTGAGTGACTCTGGGTAATGGTGTGAGTGTCTCTCAGTGAGTGTCTCTCAGTGAGGAACTCTGGGTAATGGTGTGAGTGTCTCTCAGTGAGTGTCTCTCAGTGAGGAACTCTGGGTAATGGTGTGAGTGTCTCTCAGTGAGGAACTCTGGGTAATGGTGTGACTGTCTCTCAGTGAGTGACTCTGGGTAATGGGGTGAGTGTCTCTCAGTGAGTTTCTCTCAGTGAGTGACTCTGGGTAATGGTGTGACTGTCTCTCAGTGAGTGACTCTGGGTAATGGTGTGACTGTCTCTCAGTGAGTGACTCTGGGTAATGGTGTGACTGTCTCTCAGTGAGTGTCTCTCAGTGAGTGACTCTGGGTAATGGTGTGACTGTCTCTCAGTGAGTGACTCTGGGTAATGGTGTGACTGTCTCTCAGTGAGTGACTCTGGGTAATGGTGTGACTGTCTCTCAGTGAGTGTCTCTCAGTGAGTGACTCTGGGTAATGGTGTGACTGTCTCTCAGTGAGTGACTCTGGGTAATGGTGTGACTGTCTCTCAGTGAGTGTCTCTCAGTGAGGAACTCTAGGTAATGGTGTGAGTGTCTCTCAGTGAGTGTCTCTCAGTGAGGAACTCTGGGTAATGGTGTGAGTGTCTCTCAGTGAGGAACTCTGGGTAATGGGGTGAGTGTCTCTCAGTGAGTGTCTCTCAGTGAGTGACTCTGGGTAATGGTGTGAGTGTCTCTCAGTGAGTGTCTCTGGGTAATGGTGTGACTGTCTCTCAGTGAGTGTCTCTCAGTGAGGAACTCTGGGTAATGGTGTGAGTGTCTCTCAGTGAGGAACTCTGGGTAATGGTGTGAGTGTCTCTCAGTGAGTGTCTCTCAGTGAGGAACTCTGGGTAATGGTGTGAGTGTCTCTCAGTGAGTGACTCTGGGTAATGGTGTGAGTGTCTCTCAGTGAGTGTCTCTCAGTGAGGAACTCTGGGTAATGGTGTGAGTGTCTCTCAGTGAGTGTCTCTCAGTGAGGAACTCTGGGTAATGGTGTGAGTGTCTCTCAGTGAGGAACTCTGGGTAATGGGGTGAGTGTCTCTCAGTGAGTGTCTCTCAGTGAGTGACTCTGGGTAATGGTGTGAGTGTCTCTCAGTGAGTGTCTCTGGGTAATGGTGTGACTGTCTCTCAGTGAGTGTCTCTCAGTGAGGAACTCTGGGTAATGGTGTGAGTGTCTCTCAGTGAGGAACTCTGGGTAATGGTGTGAGTGTCTCTCAGTGAGTGTCTCTCAGTGAGGAACTCTGGGTAATGGTGTGAGTGTCTCTCAGTGAGGAACTCTGGGTAATGGTGTGAGTGTCTCTCAGTGAGTGTCTCTCAGTGAGGAACTCTGGGTAATGGGTGTGAGTGTCTCTCAGTGAGTGACTCTGGGTAATGGTGTGACTGTCTCTCAGTGAGTGACTCTGGGTAATGGTGTGAGTGTCTCTCAGTGAGTGACTCTGGGTAATGGTGTGAGTGTCTCTCAGTGAGGAACTCTG
This sequence comes from Xenopus tropicalis, assembly GCF_000004195.4. Lineage (NCBI taxonomy): Eukaryota > Metazoa > Chordata > Amphibia > Anura > Pipidae > Xenopus > Xenopus tropicalis. The sequence goes on from NC_030686.2 coordinate 51,403,387, forward strand.
GGTAATGGTGTGAGTGTCTCTCAGTGAGGAACTCTGGGTAATGGTGTGACTGTCTCTCAGTGAGTGTCTCTCAGTGAGTGACTCTGGGTAATGGTGTGACTGTCTCTCAGTGAGTGACTCTGGGTAATGGGGTGAGTGTCTCTCAGTGAGTGACTCTGGGTAATGGTGTGACTGTCTCTCAGTGAGTGACTCTGGGTAATGGTGTGACTGTCTCTCAGTGAGTGACTCTGGGTAATGGTGTGACTGTCTCTCAGTGAGTGTCTCTCAGTGAGTGACTCTGGGTAATGGTGTGACTGTCTCTCAGTGAGTGACTCTGGGTAATGGTGTGACTGTCTCTCAGTGAGTGACTCTGGGTAATGGTGTGACTGTCTCTCAGTGAGGGACTCTGGGTAATGGTGTGAGTGTCTCTCAGTGAGTGTCTCTGGGTAATGGTGTGACTGTCTCTCAGTGAGTGACTCTGGGTAATGGTGTGACTGTCTCTCAGTGAGTGTCTCTCAGTGAGTGACTCTGGGTAATGGTGTGACTGTCTCTCAGTGAGTGACTCTGGGTAATGGTGTGACTGTCTCTCAGTGAGTGACTCTGGGTAATGGTGTGACTGTCCCTCAGTAAGTGACTCTGGGTAATGGGGTGAGTGTCTCTCAGTGAGTGACTCTGGGTAATGGTGTGACTGTCTCTCAGTGAGTGACTCTGGGTAATGGTGTGACTGTCTCTCAGTGAGTGACTCTGGGTAATGGTGTGACTGTCTCTCAGTGAGTGTCTCTCAGTGAGTGACTCTGGGTAATGGTGTGACTGTCTCTCAGTGAGTGACTCTGGGTAATGGTGTGACTGTCTCTCAGTGAGTGACTCTGGGTAATGGTGTGACTGTCTCTCAGTGAGTGTCTCTCAGTGAGTGACTCTGGGTAATGGTGTGACTGTCTCTCAGTGAGTGACTCTGGGTAATGGTGTGACTGTCTCTCAGTGAGTGTCTCTCAGTGAGGAACTCTGGGTAATGGTGTGAGTGTCTCTCAGTGAGTGTCTCTCAGTGAGGAACTCTGGGTAATGGTGTGAGTGTCTCTCAGTGAGGAACTCTGGGTAATGGTGTGAGTGTCTCTCAGTGAGGAACTCTGGGTAATGGTGTGAGTGTCTCTCAGTGAGTGTCTCTCAGTGAGGAACTCTGGGTAATGGTGTGAGTGTCTCTCAGTGAGTGACTCTGGGTAATGGTGTGAGTGTCTCTCAGTGAGTGTCTCTCAGTGAGGAACTCTGGGTAATGGTGTGAGTGTCTCTCAGTGAGTGTCTCTCAGTGAGGAACTCTGGGTAATGGTGTGAGTGTCTCTCAGTGAGGAACTCTGGGTAATGGTGTGAGTGTCTCTCAGTGAGGAACTCTGGGTAATGGTGTGAGTGTCTCTCAGTGAGTGACTCTGGGTAATGGTGTGAGTGTCTCTCAGTGAGTGACTCTGGGTAATGGTGTGAGTGTCTCTCAGTGAGTGTCTCTGGGTAATGGTGTGACTGTCTCTCAGTGAGTGTCTCTCAGTGAGGAACTCTGGGTAATGGTGTGAGTGTCTCTCAGTGAGGAACTCTGGGTAATGGTGTGAGTGTCTCTCAGTGAGTGTCTCTCAGTGAGGAACTCTGGGTAATGGTGTGAGTGTCTCTCAGTGAGGAACTCTGGGTAATGGTGTGAGTGTCTCTCAGTGAGTGTCTCTCAGTGAGGAACTCTGGGTAATGGTGTGAGTGTCTCTCAGTGAGTGACTCTGGGTAATGGTGTGACTGTCTCTCAGTGAGTGACTCTGGGTAATGGTGTGAGTGTCTCTCAGTGAGTGACTCTGGGTAATGGTGTGAGTGTCTCTCAGTGAGGAACTCTGGGTAATGGGGTGAGTGTCTCTCAGTGAGGAACTCTGGGTAATGGTGTGACTGTCTCTCAGTGAGTGTCTCTCAGTGAGGAACTCTGGGTAATGGTGTGAGTGTCTCTCAGTGAGTGTCTCTCAGTGAGGAACTCTGGGGTAATGGTGTGAGTGTCTCTCAGTGAGGAACTCTGGGTAATGGGGTGAGTGTCTCTCAGTGAGTGTCTCTCAGTGAGTGACTCTGGGTAATGGTGTGAGTGTCTCTCAGTGAGTGTCTCTGGGTAATGGTGTGACTGTCTCTCAGTGAGTGTCTCTCAGTGAGGAACTCTGGGTAATGGTGTGAGTGTCTCTCAGTGAGGAACTCTGGGTAATGGTGTGAGTGTCTCTCAGTGAGGAACTCTGGGTAATGGGGTGAGTGTCTCTCAGTGAGTGTCTCTCAGTGAGTGACTCTGGGTAATGGTGTGAGTGTCTCTCAGTGAGTGTCTCTGGGTAATGGTGTGAGTGTCTCTCAGTGAGTGTCTCTCAGTGAGTGACTCTGGGTAATGGTGTGACTGTCTCTCAGTGAGTGACTCTGGGTAATGGTGTGAGTGTCTCTCAGTGAGTGTCTCTGGGTAATGGTGTGACTGTCTCTCAGTGAGTGTCTCTCAGTGAGGAACTCTGGGTAATGGTGTGAGTGTCTCTCAGTGAGGAACTCTGGGTAATGGTGTGAGTGTCTCTCAGTGAGTGTCTCTCAGTGAGGAACTCTGGGTAATGGTGTTAGTGTCTCTCAGTGAGGAACTCTGGGTAATGGTGTGAGTGTCTCTCAGTGAGTGTCTCTCAGTGAGGAACTCTGGGTAATGGTGTGAGTGTCTCTCAGTGAGTGACTCTGGGTAATGGTGTGACTGTCTCTCAGTGAGTGACTCTGGGTAATGGAGTGAGTGTCTCTCAGTGAGTGACTCTGGGTAATGGTGTGAGTGTCTCTCAGTGAGGAACTCTGGGTAATGGTGTGACTGTCTCTCAGTGAGTGTCTCTCAGTGAGTGACTCTGGGTAATGGTGTGACTGTCTCTCAGTGAGTGACTCTGGGTAATGGGGTGAGTGTCTCTCAGTGAGTGACTCTGGGTAATGGTGTGACTGTCTCTCAGTGAGTGACTCTGGGTAATGGTGTGACTGTCTCTCAGTGAGTGACTCTGGGTAATGGTGTGACTGTCTCTCAGTGAGTGTCTCTCAGTGAGTGACTCTGGGTAATGGTGTGACTGTCTCTCAGTGAGTGACTCTGGGTAATGGTGTGACTGTCTCTCAGTGAGTGACTCTGGGTAATGGTGTGACTGTCTCTCAGTGAGGGACTCTGGGTAATGGTGTGAGTGTCTCTCAGTGAGTGTCTCTGGGTAATGGTGTGACTGTCTCTCAGTGAGTGACTCTGGGTAATGGTGTGACTGTCTCTCAGTGAGTGTCTCTCAGTGAGTGACTCTGGGTAATGGTGTGACTGTCTCTCAGTGAGTGACTCTGGGTAATGGTGTGACTGTCTCTCAGTGAGTGACTCTGGGTAATGGTGTGACTGTCCCTCAGTAAGTGACTCTGGGTAATGGGGTGAGTGTCTCTCAGTGAGTGACTCTGGGTAATGGTGTGACTGTCTCTCAGTGAGTGACTCTGGGTAATGGTGTGACTGTCTCTCAGTGAGTGACTCTGGGTAATGGTGTGACTGTCTCTCAGTGAGTGTCTCTCAGTGAGTGACTCTGGGTAATGGTGTGACTGTCTCTCAGTGAGTGACTCTGGGTAATGGTGTGACTGTCTCTCAGTGAGTGACTCTGGGTAATGGTGTGACTGTCTCTCAGTGAGTGTCTCTCAGTGAGTGACTCTGGGTAATGGTGTGACTGTCTCTCAGTGAGTGACTCTGGGTAATGGTGTGACTGTCTCTCAGTGAGTGTCTCTCAGTGAGGAACTCTGGGTAATGGTGTGAGTGTCTCTCAGTGAGTGTCTCTCAGTGAGGAACTCTGGGTAATGGTGTGAGTGTCTCTCAGTGAGGAACTCTGGGTAATGGTGTGAGTGTCTCTCAGTGAGGAACTCTGGGTAATGGTGTGAGTGTCTCTCAGTGAGTGTCTCTCAGTGAGGAACTCTGGGTAATGGTGTGAGTGTCTCTCAGTGAGTGACTCTGGGTAATGGTGTGAGTGTCTCTCAGTGAGTGTCTCTCAGTGAGGAACTCTGGGTAATGGTGTGAGTGTCTCTCAGTGAGTGTCTCTCAGTGAGGAACTCTGGGTAATGGTGTGAGTGTCTCTCAGTGAGGAACTCTGGGTAATGGTGTGAGTGTCTCTCAGTGAGGAACTCTGGGTAATGGTGTGAGTGTCTCTCAGTGAGTGACTCTGGGTAATGGTGTGAGTGTCTCTCAGTGAGTGACTCTGGGTAATGGTGTGAGTGTCTCTCAGTGAGTGTCTCTGGGTAATGGTGTGACTGTCTCTCAGTGAGTGTCTCTCAGTGAGGAACTCTGGGTAATGGTGTGAGTGTCTCTCAGTGAGGAACTCTGGGTAATGGTGTGAGTGTCTCTCAGTGAGTGTCTCTCAGTGAGGAACTCTGGGTAATGGTGTGAGTGTCTCTCAGTGAGGAACTCTGGGTAATGGTGTGAGTGTCTCTCAGTGAGTGTCTCTCAGTGAGGAACTCTGGGTAATGGTGTGAGTGTCTCTCAGTGAGTGACTCTGGGTAATGGTGTGACTGTCTCTCAGTGAGTGACTCTGGGTAATGGTGTGAGTGTCTCTCAGTGAGTGACTCTGGGTAATGGTGTGAGTGTCTCTCAGTGAGGAACTCTGGGTAATGGGGTGAGTGTCTCTCAGTGAGGAACTCTGGGTAATGGTGTGACTGTCTCTCAGTGAGTGTCTCTCAGTGAGGAACTCTGGGTAATGGTGTGAGTGTCTCTCAGTGAGTGTCTCTCAGTGAGGAACTCTGGGTAATGGTGTGAGTGTCTCTCAGTGAGGAACTCTGGGTAATGGGGTGAGTGTCTCTCAGTGAGTGTCTCTCAGTGAGTGACTCTGGGTAATGGTGTGAGTGTCTCTCAGTGAGTGTCTCTGGGTAATGGTGTGACTGTCTCTCAGTGAGTGTCTCTCAGTGAGGAACTCTGGGTAATGGTGTGAGTGTCTCTCAGTGAGGAACTCTGGGTAATGGTGTGAGTGTCTCTCAGTGAGTGGTCTCTCAGTGAGGAACTCTGGGTAATGGTGTGAGTGTCTCTCAGTGAGGAACTCTGGGTAATGGTGTGAGTGTCTCTCAGTGAGGGAACTCTGGGTAATGGGGTGAGTGTCTCTCAGTGAGTGTCTCTCAGTGAGTGACTCTGGGTAATGGTGTGAGTGTCTCTCAGTGAGTGTCTCTGGGTAATGGTGTGAGTGTCTCTCAGTGAGTGTCTCTCAGTGAGTGACTCTGGGTAATGGTGTGACTGTCTCTCAGTGAGTGACTCTGGGTAATGGTGTGACTGTCTCTCAGTGAGTGACTCTGGGTAATGGTGTGACTGTCTCTCAGTGAGTGTCTCTCAGTGAGTGACTCTGGGTAATGGTGTGACTGTCTCTCAGTGAGTGACTCTGGGTAATGGTGTGACTGTCTCTCAGTGAGTGACTCTGGGTAATGGTGTGACTGTCTCTCAGTGAGTGTCTCTCAGTGAGTGACTCTGGGTAATGGTGTGACTGTCTCTCAGTGAGTGACTCTGGGTAATGGTGTGACTGTCTCTCAGTGAGTGTCTCTCAGTGAGGAACTCTGGGTAATGGTGTGAGTGTCTCTCAGTGAGTGTCTCTCAGTGAGGAACTCTGGGTAATGGGGTGAGTGTCTCTCAGTGAGTGTCTCTCAGTGAGTGACTCTGGGTAATGGTGTGAGTGTCTCTCAGTGAGTGTCTCTGGGTAATGGTGTGACTGTCTCTCAGTGAGTGTCTCTCAGTGAGGAACTCTGGGTAATGGTGTGAGTGTCTCTCAGTGAGAAACTCTGGGTAATGGTGTGAGTGTCTCTCAGTGAGTGTCTCTCAGTGAGGAACTCTGGGTAATGGTGTGAGTGTCTCTCAGTGAGTGACTCTGGGTAATGGTGTGAGTGTCTCTCAGTGAGTGTCTCTCAGTGAGGAACTCTGGGTAATGGTGTGAGTGTCTCTCAGTGAGTGTCTCTCAGTGAGGAACTCTGGGTAATGGTGTGAGTGTCTCTCAGTGAGGAACTCTGGGTAATGGTGTGAGTGTCTCTCAGTGAGGAACTCTGGGTAATGGTGTGAGTGTCTCTCAGTGAGTGACTCTGGGTAATGGTGTGAGTGTCTCTCAGTGAGTGTCTCTCAGTGAGTGACTCTGGGTAATGGTGTGAGTGTCTCTCAGTGAGTGTCTCTGGGTAATGGTGTGACTGTCTCTCAGTGAGTGTCTCTCAGTGAGGAACTCTGGGTAATGGTGTGAGTGTCTCTCAGTGAGAAACTCTGGGTAATGGTGTGAGTGTCTCTCAGTGAGTGTCTCTCAGTGAGGAACTCTGGGTAATGGTGTGAGTGTCTCTCAGTGAGTGACTCTGGGTAATGGTGTGAGTGTCTCTCAGTGAGTGTCTCTCAGTGAGGAACTCTGGGTAATGGTGTGAGTGTCTCTCAGTGAGTGTCTCTCAGTGAGGAACTCTGGGTAATGGTGTGAGTGTCTCTCAGTGAGGAACTCTGGGTAATGGTGTGAGTGTCTCTCAGTGAGGAACTCTGGGTAATGGTGTGAGTGTCTCTCAGTGAGTGACTCTGGGTAATGGTGTGAGTGTCTCTCAGTGAGTGTCTCTCAGTGAGTGACTCTGGGTAATGGTGTGAGTGTCTCTCAGTGAGTGTCTCTGGGTAATGGTGTGACTGTCTCTCAGTGAGTGTCTCTCAGTGAGGAACTCTGGGTAATGGTGTGAGTGTCTCTCAGTGAGGAACTCTGGGTAATGGTGTGAGTGTCTCTCAGTGAGTGTCTCTCAGTGAGGAACTCTGGGTAATGGTGTGAGTGTCTCTCAGTGAGGAACTCTGGGTAATGGTGTGAGTGTCTCTCAGTGAGTGTCTCTCAGTGAGGAACTCTGGGTAATGGTGTGAGTGTCTCTCAGTGAGTGACTCTGGGTAATGGTGTGACTGTCTCTCAGTGAGTGACTCTGGGTAATGGTGTGACTGTCTCTCAGTGAGTGACTCTGGGTAATGGTGTGAGTGTCTCTCAGTGAGGAACTCTGGGTAATGGGGTGAGTGTCTCTCAGTGAGGAACTCTGGGTAATGGTGTGACTGTCTCTCAGTGAGTGTCTCTCAGTGAGGAACTCTGGGTAATGGTGTGAGTGTCTCTCAGTGAGTGTCTCTCAGTGAGGAACTCTGGTAATGGTGTGAGTGTCTCTCAGTGAGGAACTCTGGGTAATGGGGTGAGTGTCTCTCAGTGAGTGTCTCTCAGTGAGTGACTCTGGGTAATGGTGTGAGTGTCTCTCAGTGAGTGTCTCTGGGTAATGGTGTGACTGTCTCTCAGTGAGTGTCTCTCAGTGAGGAACTCTGGGTAATGGTGTGAGTGTCTCTCAGTGAGGAACTCTGGGTAATGGTGTGAGTGTCTCTCAGTGAGTGTCTCTCAGTGAGGAACTCTGGGTAATGGTGTGAGTGTCTCTCAGTGAGGAACTCTGGGTAATGGTGTGAGTGTCTCTCAGTGAGGAACTCTGGGTAATGGGTGGAGTGTCTCTCAGTGAGTGTCTCTCAGTGAGTGACTCTGGGTAATGGTGTGAGTGTCTCTCAGTGAGTGTCTCTGGGTAATGGTGTGAGTGTCTCTCAGTGAGTGTCTCTCAGTGAGGAACTCTGGGTAATGGTGTGAGTGTCTCTCAGTGAGTGTCTCTCAGTGAGGAACTCTGGGTAATGGTGTGAGTGTCTCTCAGTGAGTGTCTCTCAGTGAGGAACTCTGGGTAATGGTGTGAGTGTCTCTCAGTGAGGAACTCTGGGTAATGGTGTGACTGTCTCTCAGTGAGTGACTCTGGGTAATGGGGTGAGTGTCTCTCAGTGAGTGTCTCTCAGTGAGTGACTCTGGGTAATGGTGTGACTGTCTCTCAGTGAGTGACTCTGGGTAATGGTGTGACTGTCTCTCAGTGAGTGACTCTGGGTAATGGTGTGACTGTCTCTCAGTGAGTGACTCTGGGTAATGGTGTGACTGTCTCTCAGTGAGTGACTCTGGGTAATGGTGTGACTGTCTCTCAGTGAGTGACTCTGGGTAATGGTGTGACTGTCTCTCAGTGAGTGTCTCTCAGTGAGGAACTCTGGGTAATGGTGTGAGTGTCTCTCAGTGAGGAACTCTGGGTAATGGGGTGACTGTCTCTCAGTGAGTGACTCTGGGTAATGGTGTGACTGTCTCTCAGTGAGTGACTCTGGGTAATGGTGTGACTGTCTCTCAGTGAGTGTCTCTCAGTGAGGAACTCTGGGTAATGGTGTGAGTGTCTCTCAGTGAGTGTCTCTCAGTGAGGAACTCTGGGTAATGGTGTGAGTGTCTCTCAGTGAGGAACTCTGGGTAATGGTGTGACTGTCTCTCAGTGAGTGTCTCTCAGTGAGGAACTCTGGTAATGGTGTGAGTGTCTCTCAGTGAGGAACTCTGGGTAATGGTGTGACTGTCTCTCAGTGAGTGACTCTGGGTAATGGTGTGACTGTCTCTCAGTGAGTGTCTCTCAGTGAGGAACTCTGGGTAATGGTGTGAGTGTCTCTCAGTGAGTGTCTCTCAGTGAGGAACTCTGGGTAATGGTGTGAGTGTCTCTCAGTGAGGAACTCTGGGTAATGGGGTGAGTGTCTCTCAGTGAGTGTCTCTCAGTGAGTGACTCTGGGTAATGGTGTGAGTGTCTCTCAGTGAGTGTCTCTGGGTAATGGTGTGACTGTCTCTCAGTGAGTGTCTCTCAGTGAGGAACTCTGGGTAATGGTGTGAGTGTCTCTCAGTGAGGAACTCTGGGTAATGGTGTGAGTGTCTCTCAGTGAGTGTCTCTCAGTGAGGAACTCTGGGTAATGGTGTGAGTGTCTCTCAGTGAGTGACTCTGGGTAATGGTGTGAGTGTCTCTCAGTGAGTGTCTCTCAGTGAGGAACTCTGGGTAATGGTGTGAGTGTCTCTCAGTGAGTGTCTCTCAGTGAGGAACTCTGGGTAATGGTGTGAGTGTCTCTCAGTGAGGAACTCTGGGTAATGGGGTGAGTGTCTCTCAGTGAGTGTCTCTCAGTGAGTGACTCTGGGTAATGGTGTGAGTGTCTCTCAGTGAGTGTCTCTGGGTAATGGTGTGACTGTCTCTCAGTGAGTGTCTCTCAGTGAGGAACTCTGGGTAATGGTGTGAGTGTCTCTCAGTGAGGAACTCTGGGTAATGGTGTGAGTGTCTCTCAGTGAGTGTCTCTCAGTGAGGAACTCTGGGTAATGGTGTGAGTGTCTCTCAGTGAGGAACTCTGGGTAATGGTGTGAGTGTCTCTCAGTGAGTGTCTCTCAGTGAGGAACTCTGGGTAATGGTGTGAGTGTCTCTCAGTGAGTGACTCTGGGTAATGGTGTGACTGTCTCTCAGTGAGTGACTCTGGGTAATGGTGTGAGTGTCTCTCAGTGAGTGACTCTGGGTAATGGTGTGAGTGTCTCTCAGTGAGGAACTCTGGTAATGGTGTGAGTGTCTCTCAGTGAGGAACTCTGGGTAATGGTGTGACTGTCTCTCAGTGAGTGTCTCTCAGTGAGTGACTCTGGGTAATGGTGTGACTGTCTCTCAGTGAGTGACTCTGGGTAATGGGGTGAGTGTCTCTCAGTGAGTGACTCTGGGTAATGGTGTGACTGTCTCTCAGTGAGTGACTCTGGGTAATGGTGTGACTGTCTCTCAGTGAGTGACTCTGGTAATGGTGTGACTGTCTCTCAGTGAGTGTCTCTCAGTGAGTGACTCTGGGTAATGGTGTGACTGTCTCTCAGTGAGTGACTCTGGGTAATGGTGTGACTGTCTCTCAGTGAGTGACTCTGGGTAATGGTGTGACTGTCTCTCAGTGAGGGACTCTGGGTAATGGTGTGAGTGTCTCTCAGTGAGTGTCTCTGGGTAATGGTGTGACTGTCTCTCAGTGAGTGACTCTGGGTAATGGTGTGACTGTCTCTCAGTGAGTGTCTCTCAGTGAGTGACTCTGGGTAATGGTGTGACTGTCTCTCAGTGAGTGACTCTGGGTAATGGTGTGACTGTCTCTCAGTGAGTGACTCTGGGTAATGGTGTGACTGTCCCTCAGTAAGTGACTCTGGGTAATGGGGTGAGTGTCTCTCAGTGAGTGACTCTGGGTAATGGTGTGACTGTCTCTCAGTGAGTGACTCTGGGTAATGGTGTGACTGTCTCTCAGTGAGTGACTCTGGGTAATGGTGTGACTGTCTCTCAGTGAGTGTCTCTCAGTGAGTGACTCTGGGTAATGGTGTGACTGTCTCTCAGTGAGTGACTCTGGGTAATGGTGTGACTGTCTCTCAGTGAGTGACTCTGGGTAATGGTGTGACTGTCTCTCAGTGAGTGTCTCTCAGTGAGTGACTCTGGGTAATGGTGTGACTGTCTCTCAGTGAGTGACTCTGGGTAATGGTGTGACTGTCTCTCAGTGAGTGTCTCTCAGTGAGGAACTCTGGGTAATGGTGTGAGTGTCTCTCAGTGAGTGTCTCTCAGTGAGGAACTCTGGGTAATGGTGTGAGTGTCTCTCAGTGAGGAACTCTGGGTAATGGGGTGAGTGTCTCTCAGTGAGTGTCTCTCAGTGAGTGACTCTGGGTAATGGTGTGAGTGTCTCTCAGTGAGTGTCTCTGGGTAATGGTGTGACTGTCTCTCAGTGAGTGTCTCTCAGTGAGGAACTCTGGGTAATGGTGTGAGTGTCTCTCAGTGAGTGACTCTGGGTAATGGTGTGAGTGTCTCTCAGTGAGTGTCTCTCAGTGAGTGTCTCTCAGTGAGGAACTCTGGGTAATGGTGTGTGTCTCTCAGTGAGTGACTCTGGGTAATGGTGTGAGTGTCTCTCAGTGAGTGTCTCTCAGTGAGGAACTCTGGGTAATGGTGTGAGTGTCTCTCAGTGAGTGTCTCTCAGTGAGGAACTCTGGGTAATGGTGTGAGTGTCTCTCAGTGAGGAACTCTGGGTAATGGGGTGAGTGTCTCTCAGTGAGTGTCTCTCAGTGAGTGACTCTGGGTAATGGTGTGAGTGTCTCTCAGTGAGTGTCTCTGGGTAATGGTGTGAGTGTCTCTCAGTGAGTGTCTCTCAGTGAGTGTCTCTGGGTAATGGTGTGAGTGTCTCTCAGTGAGTGTCTCTCAGTGAGGAACTCTGGGTAATGGTGTGAGTGTCTCTCAGTGAGTGTCTCTCAGTGAGGAACTCTGGGTAATGGTGTGAGTGTCTCTCAGTGAGGAACTCTGGGTAATGGTGTGAGTGTCTCTCAGTGAGTGACTCTGGGTAATGGTGTGACTGTCTCTCAGTGAGTGACTCTGGGTAATGGTGTGAGTGTCTCTCAGTGAGTGACTCTGGGTAATGGTGTGACTGTCTCTCAGTGAGTGACTCTGGGTAATGGTGTGAGTGTCTCTCAGTGAGTGACTCTGGGTAATGGTGTGACTGTCTCTCAGTGAGTGACTCTGGGTAATGGTGTGAGTGTCTCTCAGTGAGTGACTCTGGGTAATGGTGTGAGTGTCTCTCAGTGAGGAACTCTGGGTAATGGTGTGAGTGTCTCTCAGTGAGGAACTCTGGGTAATGGTGTGACTGTCTCTCAGTGAGTGTCTCTCAGTGAGGAACTCTGGGTAATGGTGTGAGTGTCTCTCAGTGAGTGTCTCTCAGTGAGTGACTCTGGGTAATGGTGTGACTGTCTCTCAGTGAGTGTCTCTCAGTGAGTGACTCTGGGTAATGGTGTGAATGTCTCTCAGTGAGTGACTCTGGGTAATGGTGTGACTGTCTCTCAGTGAGTGTCTCTCAGTGAGGAACTCTGGGTAATGGTGTGAGTGTCTCTCAGTGAGGAACTCTGGGTAATGGTGTGAGTGTCTCTCAGTGAGGAACTCTGGGTAATGGTGTGAGTGTCTCTCAGTGAGTGACTCTGGGTAATGGTGTGACTGTCTCTCAGTGAGTGACTCTGGGTAATGGTGTGACTGTCTCTCAGTGAGTGTCTCTCAGTGAGTGACTCTGGGTAATGGGGTGACTGTCTCTCAGTGAGTGACTCTGGGTAATGGGGTGAGTGTCTCTCAGTGAGTGTCTCTCAGTGAGTGACTCTGGGTAATGGTGTGACTGTCTCTCAGTGAGTGACTCTGGGTAATGGTGTGACTGTCTCTCAGTGAGTGTCTCTCAGTGAGTGACTCTGGGTAATGGTGTGACTGTCTCTCAGTGAGTGACTCTGGGTAATGGTGTGACTGTCTCTCAGTGAGTGACTCTGGGTAATGGTGTGACTGTCTCTCAGTGAGGGACTCTGGGTAATGGTGTGAGTGTCTCTCAGTGAGTGTCTCTGGGTAATGGTGTGACTGTCTCTCAGTGAGTGACTCTGGGTAATGGTGTGACTGTCTCTCAGTGAGTGTCTCTCAGTGAGTGACTCTGGGTAATGGTGTGACTGTCTCTCAGTGAGTGTCTCTCAGTGAGGGACTCTGGGTAATGGTGTGAGTGTCTCTCAGTGAGTGTCTCTCAGTGAGGAACTCTGGATAATGGTGTGAGTGTCCTCTCAGTGAGTGTCCTCTGGGTAATGGTGTGAGTGTCTCTCAGTGAGTGTCTCTCAGTGAGTGTCTCTCAGTGAGTGACTCTGGGTAATGGGTGTGACTGTCTCTCAGTGAGTGTCTCTCAGTGAGGGACTCTGGGTAATGGTGTGACCGTCTCTCAGTGAGTGTCTCTCAGTGAGGGACTCTGGGTAATGGTGTGACTGTCTCTCAGTGAGTGACTCTGGGTAATGGTGTGACTGTCTCTCAGTGAGTGACTCTGGGTAATGGTGTGACTGTCTCTCAGTGAGTGACTCTGGGTAATGGTGTGAGTGTCTCTCAGTGAGGAACTCTGGGTAATGGTGTGACTGTCTCTCAGTGAGTGTCTCTCAGTGAGTGACTCTGGGTAATGGTGTGAGTGTCTCTCAGTGAGTGTCTCTCAGTGAGTGACTCTGGGTAATGGTGTGAGTGTCTCTCAGTGAGTGTCTCTCAGTGAGGAACTCTGGGTAATGGGGTGAGTGTCTCTCAGTGAGGAACTCTGGGTAATGGGGTGAGTGTCTCTCAGTGAGGAACTCTGGGTAATGGTGTGACTGTCTCCCAGTGAGTGTCTCTCAGTGAGGAACTCTGGGTAATGGTGTGAGTGTCTCTCAGTGAGGAACTCTGGGTAATGGTGTGACTGTCTCTCAGTGAGTGTCTCTGGGTAATGGTGTGAGTGTCTCTCAGTGAGTGTCTCTCAGTGAGGAACTCTGGGTAATGGGGTGAGTGTCTCTCAGTGAGGAACTCTGGGTAATGGTGTGACTGTCTCTCAGTGAGTGTCTCTCAGTGAGGAACTCTGGGTAATGGTGTGAGTGTCTCTCAGTGAGTGTCTCTCAGTGAGGGACTCTGGGTAATGGTGTGAGTGTCTCTCAGTGAGGAACTCTGGGTAATGGTGTGAGTGTCTCTCAGTGAGTGACTCTGGGTAATGGTGTGACTGTCTCTCAGTGAGTGACTCTGGGTAATGGTGTGAGTGTCTCTCAGTGAGTGACTCTGGGTAATGGTGTGACTGTCTCTCAGTGAGTGACTCTGGGTAATGGTGTGAGTGTCTCTCAGTGAGTGACTCTGGGTAATGGTGTGACTGTCTCTCAGTGAGTGACTCTGGGTAATGGTGTGAGTGTCTCTCAGTGAGTGACTCTGGGTAATGGTGTGAGTGTCTCTCAGTGAGGAACTCTGGGTAATGGTGTGAGTGTCTCTCAGTGAGGAACTCTGGGTAATGGTGTGACTGTCTCTCAGTGAGTGTCTCTCAGTGAGGAACTCTGGGTAATGGTGTGAGTGTCTCTCAGTGAGTGTCTCTCAGTGAGTGACTCTGGGTAATGGTGTGACTGTCTCTCAGTGAGTGTCTCTCAGTGAGTGACTCTGGGTAATGGTGTGAATGTCTCTCAGTGAGTGACTCTGGGTAATGGTGTGACTGTCTCTCAGTGAGTGTCTCTCAGTGAGGAACTCTGGGTAATGGTGTGAGTGTCTCTCAGTGAGGAACTCTGGGTAATGGTGTGAGTGTCTCTCAGTGAGTGACTCTGGGTAATGGTGTGACTGTCTCTCAGTGAGTGACTCTGGGTAATGGTGTGACTGTCTCTCAGTGAGTGTCTCTCAGTGAGTGACTCTGGGTAATGGGGTGACTGTCTCTCAGTGAGTGACTCTGGGTAATGGGGTGAGTGTCTCTCAGTGAGTGTCTCTCAGTGAGTGACTCTGGGTAATGGTGTGACTGTCTCTCAGTGAGTGACTCTGGGTAATGGTGTGACTGTCTCTCAGTGAGTGTCTCTCAGTGAGTGACTCTGGGTAATGGTGTGACTGTCTCTCAGTGAGTGACTCTGGGTAATGGTGTGACTGTCTCTCAGTGAGTGACTCTGGGTAATGGTGTGACTGTCTCTCAGTGAGGGACTCTGGGTAATGGTGTGAGTGTCTCTCAGTGAGTGTCTCTGGGTAATGGTGTGACTGTCTCTCAGTGAGTGACTCTGGGTAATGGTGTGACTGTCTCTCAGTGAGTGTCTCTCAGTGAGTGACTCTGGGTAATGGTGTGACTGTCTCTCAGTGAGGGACTCTGGGTAATGGTGTGAGTGTCTCTCAGTGAGTGTCTCTCAGTGAGGAACTCTGGATAATGGTGTGAGTGTCTCTCAGTGAGTGTCTCTCAGTGAGTGACTCTGGGTAATGGTGTGAGTGTCTCTCAGTGAGTGTCTCTCAGTGAGTGTCTCTGGGTAATGGTGTGAGTGTCTCTCAGTGAGTGTCTCTCAGTGAGTGTCTCTCAGTGAGTGACTCTGGGTAATGGTGTGACTGTCTCTCAGTGAGTGTCTCTCAGTGAGGGACTCTGGGTAATGGTGTGACTGTCTCTCAGTGAGTGTCTCTCAGTGAGGGACTCTGGGTAATGGTGTGACTGTCCTCTCAGTGAGTGACTCTGGGTAATGGTGTGACTGTCTCTCAGTGAGTGACTCTGGGTAATGGTGTGACTGTCTCTCAGTGAGTGACTCTGGGTAATGGTGTGAGTGTCTCTCAGTGAGGAACTCTGGGTAATGGTGTGACTGTCTCTCAGTGAGTGTCTCTCAGTGAGTGACTCTGGGTAATGGTGTGAGTGTCTCTCAGTGAGTGTCTCTCAGTGAGTGACTCTGGGTAATGGTGTGAGTGTCTCTCAGTGAGTGTCTCTCAGTGAGTGACTCTGGGTAATGGGGTGAGTGTCTCTCAGTGAGGAACTCTGGATAATGGGGTGAGTGTCTCTCAGTGAGGAACTCTGGGTAATGGTGTGACTGTCTCCCAGTGAGTGTCTCTCAGTGAGGAACTCTGGGTAATGGTGTGAGTGTCTCTCAGTGAGGAACTCTGGGTAATGGTGTGACTGTCTCTCAGTGAGTGTCTCTGGGTAATGGTGTGAGTGTCTCTCAGTGAGTGTCTCTCAGTGAGGAACTCTGGGTAATGGGGTGAGTGTCTCTCAGTGAGGAACTCTGGGTAATGGGGTGACTGTCTCTCAGTGAGTGTCTCTCAGTGAGGAACTCTGGGTAATGGTGTGAGTGTCTCTCAGTGAGGAACTCTGGGTAATGGTGTGAGTGTCTCTCAGTGAGGAACTCTGGGTAATGGTGTGAGTGTCTCTCAGTGAGGAACTCTGGGTAATGGTGTGAGTGTCTCTCAGTGAGTGTCTCTCAGTGAGGAACTCTGGGTAATGGTGTGAGTGTCTCTCAGTGAGTGTCTCTCAGTGAGGAACTCTGGGTAATGGTGTGAGTGTCTCTCAGTGAGGAACTCTGGGTAATGGGGTGAGTGTCTCTCAGTGAGTGTCTCTCAGTGAGTGACTCTGGGTAATAGTGTGAGTGTCTCTCAGTGAGTGTCTCTGGGTAATGGTGTGACTGTCTCTCAGTGAGTGTCTCTCAGTGAGGAACTCTGGGTAATGGTGTGAGTGTCTCTCAGTGAGTGACTCTGGGTAATGGTGTGAGTGTCTCTCAGTGAGTGTCTCTCAGTGAGTGTCTCTCAGTGAGGAACTCTGGGTAATGGTGTGTGTCTCTCAGTGAGTGACTCTGGGTAATGGTGTGAGTGTCTCTCAGTGAGTGTCTCTCAGTGAGGAACTCTGGGTAATGGTGTGAGTGTCTCTCAGTGAGTGTCTCTCAGTGAGGAACTCTGGGTAATGGTGTGAGTGTCTCTCAGTGAGGAACTCTGGGTAATGGGGTGAGTGTCTCTCAGTGAGTGTCTCTCAGTGAGTGACTCTGGTAATGGTGTGAGTGTCTCTCAGTGAGTGTCCTCTGGGTAATGGTGTGAGTGTCTCTCAGTGAGTGTCTCTCAGTGAGTGTCTCTGGGTAATGGTGTGAGTGTCTCTCAGTGAGTGTCTCTCAGTGAGGAACTCTGGGTAATGGTGTGAGTGTCTCTCAGTGAGTGTCTCTCAGTGAGGAACTCTGGGTAATGGTGTGAGTGTCTCTCAGTGAGGAACTCTGGTAATGGTGTGAGTGTCTCTCAGTGAGTGACTCTGGGTAATGGTGTGACTGTCTCTCAGTGAGTGATCTGGTAATGGTGTGAGTGTCTCTCAGTGAGTGACTCTGGGTAATGGTGTGACTGTCTCTCAGTGAGTGACTCTGGGTAATGGTGTGAGTGTCTCTCAGTGAGTGACTCTGGGTAATGGTGTGACTGTCTCTCAGTGAGTGACTCTGGGTAATGGTGTGAGTGTCTCTCAGTGAGTGACTCTGGTAATGGTGTGAGTGTCTCTCAGTGAGGAACTCTGGGTAATGGTGTGAGTGTCTCTCAGTGAGGAACTCTGGGTAATGGTGTGACTGTCTCTCAGTGAGTGTCTCTCAGTGAGGAACTCTGGGTAATGGTGTGAGTGTCTCTCAGTGAGTGTCTCTCAGTGAGTGACTCTGGGTAATGGTGTGACTGTCTCTCAGTGAGTGTCTCTCAGTGAGTGACTCTGGGTAATGGTGTGAATGTCTCTCAGTGAGTGACTCTGGGTAATGGTGTGACTGTCTCTCAGTGAGTGTCTCTCAGTGAGGAACTCTGGGTAATGGTGTGAGTGTCCTCTCAGTGAGGAACTCTGGGTAATGGTGTGAGTGTCTCTCAGTGAGGAACTCTGGGTAATGGTGTGAGTGTCTCTCAGTGAGTGACTCTGGGTAATGGTGTGACTGTCTCTCAGTGAGTGACTCTGGGTAATGGTGTGACTGTCTCTCAGTGAGTGTCTCTCAGTGAGTGACTCTGGGTAATGGGGTGACTGTCTCTCAGTGAGTGACTCTGGGTAATGGGGTGAGTGTCTCTCAGTGAGTGTCTCTCAGTGAGTGACTCTGGGTAATGGTGTGACTGTCTCTCAGTGAGTGACTCTGGGTAATGGTGTGACTGTCTCTCAGTGAGTGTCTCTCAGTGAGTGACTCTGGGTAATGGTGTGACTGTCTCTCAGTGAGTGACTCTGGGTAATGGTGTGACTGTCTCTCAGTGAGTGACTCTGGGTAATGGTGTGACTGTCTCTCAGTGAGGACTCTGGGTAATGGTGTGAGTGTCTCTCAGTGAGTGTCTCTGGGTAATGGTGTGACTGTCTCTCAGTGAGTGACTCTGGGTAATGGTGTGACTGTCTCTCAGTGAGTGTCTCTCAGTGAGTGACTCTGGGTAATGGTGTGACTGTCTCTCAGTGAGTGTCTCTCAGTGAGGGACTCTGGGTAATGGTGTGAGTGTCTCTCAGTGAGTGTCTCTCAGTGAGGAACTCTGGATAATGGTGTGAGTGTCTCTCAGTGAGTGTCTCTGGGTAATGGTGTGAGTGTCTCTCAGTGAGTGTCTCTCAGTGAGTGTCTCTCAGTGAGTGACTCTGGGTAATGGTGTGACTGTCTCTCAGTGAGTGTCTCTCAGTGAGGGACTCTGGTAATGGTGTGACCGTCTCTCAGTGAGTGTCTCTCAGTGAGGGACTCTGGGTAATGGTGTGACTGTCTCTCAGTGAGTGACTCTGGGTAATGGTGTGACTGTCTCTCAGTGAGTGACTCTGGGTAATGGTGTGACTGTCTCTCAGTGAGTGACTCTGGGTAATGGTGTGAGTGTCTCTCAGTGAGGAACTCTGGGGTAATGGTGTGACTGTCTCTCAGTGAGTGTCTCTCAGTGAGTGACTCTGGTAATGGTGTGAGTGGTCTCTCAGTGAGTGTCTCTCAGTGAGTGACTCTGGGTAATGGTGTGAGTGTCTCTCAGTGAGTGTCTCCTCAGTGAGGACTCTGGGTAATGGGGTGAGTGTCTCTCAGTGAGGAACTCTGGTAATGGGGTGAGTGTCTCTCAGTGAGGAACTCTGGGTAATGGTGTGACTGTCTCCCAGTGAGTGTCTCTCAGTGAGGAACTCTGGGTAATGGTGTGAGTGTCTCTCAGTGAGGAACTCTGGGTAATGGTGTGACTGTCTCTCAGTGAGTGTCTCTGGTAATGGTGTGAGTGTCTCTCAGTGAGTGGTCTCTCAGTGAGGAACTCTGGTAATGGGGTGAGTGTCTCTCAGTGAGGAACTCTGGTAATGGTGTGACTGTCTCTCAGTGAGTGTCTCTCAGTGAGGAACTCTGGGTAATGGTGTGAGTGTCTCTCAGTGAGTGTCTCTCAGTGAGGGACTCTGGGTAATGGTGTGAGTGTCTCTCAGTGAGGAACTCTGGGTAATGGTGTGAGTGTCTCTCAGTGAGTGACTCTGGGTAATGGTGTGACTGTCTCTCAGTGAGTGACTCTGGGTAATGGTGTGAGTGTCTCTCAGTGAGTGACTCTGGGTAATGGTGTGACTGTCTCTCAGTGAGTGACTCTGGGTAATGGTGTGAGTGTCTCTCAGTGAGTGACTCTGGGTAATGGTGTGACTGTCTCTCAGTGAGTGACTCTGGGTAATGGTGGTGAGTGTCTCTCAGTGAGTGACTCTGGGTAATGGTGTGAGTGTCTCTCAGTGAGGAACTCTGGGTAATGGTGGTGAGTGTCTCTCAGTGAGGAACTCTGGGTAATGGTGTGACTGTCTCTCAGTGAGTGTCTCTCAGTGAGGAACTCTGGGTAATGGTGTGAGTGTCTCTCAGTGAGGAACTCTGGGTAATGGTGTGACTGTCTCTCAGTGAGTGTCTCTCAGTGAGGAACTCTGGGTAATGGTGTGAGTGTCTCTCAGTGAGTGTCTCTCAGTGAGTGACTCTGGGTAATGGTGTGACTGTCTCTCAGTGAGTGTCCTCTCAGTGAGTGACTCTGGTAAATGGTGTGAATGTCTCTCAGTGAGTGACTCTGGTAATGGTGTGACTGTCTCTCAGTGAGTGTCTCTCAGTGAGGACTCTGGGTAATGGTGTGAGTGTCTCTCAGTGAGGAACTCTGGTAATGGTGTGAGTGTCTCTCAGTGAGTGACTCTGGGTAATGGTGTGACTGTCTCTCAGTGAGTGACTCTGGGTAATGGTGTGACTGTCTCTCAGTGAGTGTCTCTCCAGTGAGTGACTCTGGGTAATGGGGTGACTGTCTCTCAGTGAGTGACTCTGGGTAATGGGGTGAGTGTCTCTCAGTGAGTGTCTCTCAGTGAGTGACTCTGGGTAATGGTGTGACTGTCTCTCAGTGAGTGACTCTGGGTAATGGTGTGACTGTCTCTCAGTGAGTGTCTCTCAGTGAGTGGACTCTGGGTAATGGTGTGGACTGTCTCTCAGTGAGTGACTCTGGGTAATGGTGTGACTGTCTCTCAGTGAGTGACTCTGGGTAATGGTGTGGACTGTCTCTCAGTGAGGGACTCTGGGTAATGGTGTGAGTGTCTCTCAGTGAGTGTCTCTGGGTAATGGTGTGACTGTCTCTCAGTGAGTGACTCTGGGTAATGGTGTGGACTGTCTCTCCAGTGAGTGTCTCTCAGTGAGTGACTCTGGGTAATGGTGTGACTGTCTCTCAGTGGAGGGACTCTGGGTAATGGTGTGAGTGTCTCTCAGTGAGTGTCTCTGGGGTATGGTGTGACTGTCTCTCAGTGAGTGACTCTGGGTAATGGTGTGACTGTCTCTCAGTGAGTGTCTCTCAGTGAGTGACTCTGGGTAATGGTGGTGACTGTTCCTCTCAGTGAGTGTCTCTCAGTGAGGGACTCTGGTAATGGTGTGAGTGTCTCTCAGTGAGTGTCTCTCAGTGAGGAACTCTGGATAATGGTGTGAGTGTCTCTCAGTGAGTGTCTCTGGGTAATGGTGTGAGTGTCTCTCAGTGAGTGTCTCTCAGTGAGTGTCTCTCAGTGAGTGACTCTGGGTAATGGTGTGACTGTCTCTCAGTGAGTGTCTCTCAGTGAGGGACTCTGGGTAATGGTGTGACCGTCTCTCAGTGAGTGTCTCTCAGTGAGGGACTCTGGGTAATGGTGTGACTGTCTCTCAGTGAGTGACTCTGGGTAATGGTGTGACTGTCTCTCAGTGAGTGACTCTGGGTAATGGTGTGACTGTCTCTCAGTGAGTGACTCTGGGTAATGGTGTGAGTGTCTCTCAGTGAGGAACTCTGGGTAATGGTGTGACTGTCTCTCAGTGAGTGTCTCTCAGTGAGTGACTCTGGGTAATGGTGTGAGTGTCTCTCAGTGAGTGTCTCTCAGTGAGTGACTCTGGGTAATGGTGTGAGTGTCTCTCAGTGAGTGTCTCTCAGTGGGAACTCTGGGTAATGGGGTGAGTGTCTCTCAGTGAGGAACTCTGGGTAATGGTGTGACTGTCTCCCAGTGAGTGTCTCTCAGTGAGGAACTCTGGGTATGGTGTGAGTGTCTCTCAGTGAGGAACCCTGGGTAATGGTGTGACTGTCTCTCAGTGAGTGTCTCTGGGTAATGGTGTGAGTGTCTCTCAGTGAGTGTCCTCTCAGTGAGGAACTCTGGGTAATGGGGTGAGTGTCTCTCAGTGAGGAACTCTGGGTAATGGTGTGACTGTCTCTCAGTGAGTGTCTCTCAGTGGAGGAACTCTGGGTAATGGTGTGAGTGTCTCTCAGTGAGTGTCTCTCAGTGAGGGACTCTGGGTAATGGTGTGAGTGTCTCTCAGTGAGGAACTCTGGGTAATGGTGTGAGTGTCTCTCAGTGAGTGACTCTGGGTAATGGTGTGACTGTCTCTCAGTGAGTGACTCTGGGTAATGGTGTGAGTGTCTCTCAGTGAGTGACTCTGGGTAATGGTGTGACTGTCTCTCAGTGAGTGACTCTGGGGTAATGGTGTGAGTGTCTCTCAGTGAGTGACTCTGGGTAATGGTGTGACTGTCTCTCAGTGAGTGACTCTGGGTAATGGTGTGAGTGTCTCTCAGTGAGTGACTCTGGGTAATGGTGTGAGTGTCTCTCAGTGAGGAACTCTGGGTAATGGTGTGAGTGTCTCTCAGTGAGGAACTCTGGGTAATGGTGTGACTGTCTCTCAGTGAGTGTCTCTCAGTGAGGAACTCTGGGTAATGGTGTGAGTGTCTCTCAGTGAGGAACTCTGGTAATGGTGTGACTGTCTCTCAGTGAGTGTCTCTCAGTGAGGAACTCTGGGTAATGGTGTGAGTGTCTCTCAGTGAGTGTCTCTCAGTGAGTGACTCTGGTAATGGTGTGACTGTCTCTCAGTGAGTGTCTCTCAGTGAGTGACTCTGGGGTAATGGTGTGAATGTCTCTCAGTGAGTGACTCTGGGTAATGGTGTGACTGTCTCTCAGTGAGTGTCTCTGGGTAATGGTGTGAGTGTCTCTCAGTGAGGAACTCTGGGTAATGGTGTGAGTGTCTCTCAGTGAGTGACTCTGGGTAATGGTGTGAGTGTCTCTCAGTGAGTGACTCTGGGTAATGGTGTGAGTGTCTCTCAGTGAGGAACTCTGGGTAATGGTGTGAGTGTCTCTCAGTGAGTGTCTCTCAGTGAGTGACTCTGGGTAATGGTGTGACTGTCTCTCAGTGAGTGACTCTGGGTAATGGTGTGACTGTCTCTCAGTGAGTGTCTCTCAGTGAGTGACTCTGGTAATGGGGTGACTGTCTCTCAGTGAGTGACTCTGGGTAATGGGGTGAGTGTCTCCTCAGTGAGTGTCTCTCAGTGAGTGACTCTGGGTAATGGTGTGACTGTCTCTCAGTGAGTGACTCTGGGTAATGGTGTGACTGTCTCTCAGTGAGTGTCTCTCAGTGAGTGACTCTGGTAATGGTGTGACTGTCTCTCAGTGAGTGACTCTGGGTAATGGTGTGACTGTCTCTCAGTGAGTGACTCTGGGTAATGGTGTGACTGTCTCTCAGTGAGGGACTCTGGGTAATGGTGTGAGTGTCTCTCAGTGAGTGTCTCTGGGTAATGGTGTGACTGTCTCTCAGTGAGTGACTCTGGGTAATGGTGTGACTGTCTCTCAGTGAGTGTCTCTCAGTGAGTGACTCTGGGTAATGGTGTGACTGTCTCTCAGTGAGTGTCTCTCAGTGAGGGACTCTGGGTAATGGTGTGAGTGTCTCTCAGTGAGTGTCTCTCAGTGAGGAACTCTGGATAATGGTGTGAGTGTCTCTCAGTGAGTGTCTCTCAGTGAGTGACTCTGGGTAATGGTGTGAGTGTCTCTCAGTGAGTGTCTCTCAGTGAGTGACTCTGGGTAATGGTGTGAGTGTCTCTCAGTGAGTGTCTCTCAGTGAGTGTCTCTGGGTAATGGTGTGAGTGTCTCTCAGTGAGTGTCTCTCAGTGAGTGTCTCTCAGTGAGTGACTCTGGGTAATGGTGTGACTGTCTCTCAGTGAGTGTCTCTCAGTGAGGGACTCTGGGTAATGGTGTGACTGTCTCTCAGTGAGTGTCTCTCAGTGAGGGACTCTGGGTAATGGTGTGACTGTCTCTCAGTGAGTGACTCTGGGTAATGGTGTGACTGTCTCTCAGTGAGTGACTCTGGGTAATGGTGTGACTGTCTCTCAGTGAGTGACTCTGGGTAATGGTGTGAGTGTCTCTCAGTGAGGAACTCTGGGTAATGGTGTGACTGTCTCTCAGTGAGTGTCTCTCAGTGAGTGACTCTGGGTAATGGTGTGAGTGTCTCTCAGTGAGTGTCTCTCAGTGAGTGACTCTGGGTAATGGTGTGAGTGTCTCTCAGTGAGTGTCTCTCAGTGAGTGACTCTGGGTAATGGGGTGAGTGTCTCTCAGTGAGGAACTCTGGGTAATGGGGTGAGTGTCTCTCAGTGAGGAACTCTGGGTAATGGTGTGACTGTCTCCCAGTGAGTGTCTCTCAGTGAGGAACTCTGGGTAATGGTGTGAGTGTCTCTCAGTGAGGAACTCTGGGTAATGGTGTGACTGTCTCTCAGTGAGTGTCTCTGGGTAATGGTGTGAGTGTCTCTCAGTGAGTGTCTCTCAGTGAGGAACTCTGGGTAATGGGGTGAGTGTCTCTCAGTGAGGAACTCTGGGTAATGGTTGTGACTGTCTCTCAGTGAGTGTCTCTCAGTGAGGAACTCTGGGTAATGGTGTGAGTGTCTCTCAGTGAGGAACTCTGGGTAATGGTGTGAGTGTCTCTCAGTGAGGAACTCTGGGTAATGGTGTGAGTGTCTCTCAGTGAGGAACTCTGGGTAATGGTGTGAGTGTCTCTCAGTGAGTGACTCTGGGTAATGGTGTGACTGTCTCTCAGTGAGTGTCTCTCAGTGAGTGTCTCTCAGTGAGGAACTCTGGGTAATGGTGTGAGTGTCTCTCAGTGAGTGACTCTGGGTAATGGTGTGAGTGTCTCTCAGTGAGGAACTCTGGGTAATGGTGTGAGTGTCTCTCAGTGAGTGTCTCTCAGTGAGTGTCTCTCAGTGAGTGACTCTGGGTAATGGTGTGAGTGTCTCTCAGTGAGTGTCTCTCAGTGAGGAACTCTGGGTAATGGTGAGTCTCAGACTGTGCGTCGCTCACAGTGTCCGGCCCCGCCCACATTCCTGCCTCCCGCTACTTGCAGTCTCCTCCCACAAGTGTCCGTGTCTCCGCCCCATTCCCGCCTGTGCCCCGCCCCTGTTCCCCGGTGC
Source organism: Xenopus tropicalis (assembly GCF_000004195.4). NCBI lineage: Eukaryota > Metazoa > Chordata > Amphibia > Anura > Pipidae > Xenopus > Xenopus tropicalis. The sequence continues at coordinate 51,427,078 of NC_030686.2, forward strand.
CTCCTCCCCGGGCTGTGAGTGGCTCCCCCGGCCCGTGTGGCTCAGTGCTGTCTCCGCTCTGCCCCAGGCTGATGGCGCTAGTCGGTAACTCGGGGCCCCCACAGTCCGCCTGACTCTCCCGCCCTCCCTCCGTACTCCAGGCCGCGGCCCGGGCCTAGCCTTGCTGTGGGACTCCCCGGGGCCATGTCTAACCAGGGATCCCGGCGGAACGGGCCGGTGAAGCTGCGACTGACCGGTGAGTAGGCCCGATACCCCTGCGTGGGGCAGAAGGCTCAGGGTGGGAGGGATCACAACAACAAGTTGGGCCCGGTGCTTCCCAGCATTCCGTGCGTTTGTCATGAGTTCCGGGGGCAAGTAGGGTAATATTCACCCCAGCTACTTCCTGCCGTTAGTTACCCCTCAGGCCTAACCTGCATGTTCCATTGAGCCCAGGGGCCCCTCTGGCTTGGCCTGGAGCTGAGCAATTGCCCTTTGAGGCAGGATTACTTGCCCTAGGTGGGGGTAACTAGTTGGTTTGGGGCCCTGGGTGCTTCTGGGGTCACACCCTGTGCTTATTGGGGTCCTGCCCAGGCTGTGAGTGCGCCCCCTAATTACAGGGCAATAACGAGACCTAATTAATAGAGTTTATATGAGTCTGGCGCTTGTACCCCTGTATGGGGCAGTTAGCTCATGTATGTGCCTGATTCCTGCGCCACTTGCCCCTGTATAGGGGGTACTTATTAGAGGGAAGAAGTCACTTGTGTAGGCTTGTGGGGGCGCCAGGAACCCTAAAATAAACCCCAAATGCCCAACCCCTCCCCTATCGGCCAGGCCTGGGGGCTGCAACCATCTTCCTTCAAGGCTTCGCAATCCCCTTTCTGGGCTAATGTGCATTTGGGGCAACTAGGATTGCTGCTCTTTGGATTCTGCCCCTGCTCAAGGTACCAACATGGCTCCTCAGCCCCAATGTGTCTGAGTTGCATCTCGATTGTGAAATAAGTTTTAGTCCTTTAATGGCATTTTACTGTATTTTGCGTGAAATCTGGAGTGGTCATTGGGGTATGTAATGGATCTGCCCTGGGCACTGCCACCCTTGGCTACTGGAACTCTGGCTGGACCTTATTTGCCCTTTAACTCATCTTTGAAGAGGATGCTGGGATTTGTAGTTCTTTAACAGCTGGTTGCCTAGGCATTCAAAAAGCAGTATTACTAAGTCCTTACCATATGGGCCCCCCTTTCCTCACTGACTACAGGGGGGCTGGTATTAAAAGCAATCATGGGTACCCACTCTAACCATAGGAAATGCCCACAATGGCTTGGCATGCAGAGATTTACAGTGGCATCCATGGTAGTGAGTATTGGCCTTGTCTGGCATTGTCCTTTAATTGTGAACCCTGTTGTTCGGGTTGCCTTTTGCTCACACTGAATGCTGGGAGATGTAGTTTCACAATATGTGGGCCTCTGGCCTAGGTGCCCTGCATTGTCAGTACAAGTGCAGCTGAGTGTGAGAGAGTACATGGAATATGAATCATGGTTTCTTATGGAGTCATTCACACTGGCAGTTTCCTTCTGAGCATTTATACAGAAACCATAGAGTTGTGCCCATAGGCAGACATACAGATACCATAGAGTTGTGCCCATAGGCAGACATACAGAAGCCATAGAATTGTGCCTATAGGCAGACATACAGAAGCCATAGAGTTGTGCCTATAGGCAGACATACAGATACCATAGAGTTGTGCCCATAGGCAGACATACAGATGCCATAGAGTTGTGCCTATAGGCAGACATACAGATACCATAGAGTTGTGCCCATAGGCAGACATACAGATACCATAGAGTTGTGCCCATAGGCAGACATACAGAAGCCATAGAGTTGTGCCCATAGGCAGACATACAGATGCCATAGAGTTGTGCCTATAGGCAAACATACAGAAGCCATAGAGTTGTGCCCATAGGCCCATGTCCCCCTGACAGACCGGCGTAGCCCCAGGTTTCCCCCCTGACAGACCGGCGTAGCCCCAGGTTTCGCCCCTGACAGACCGGCGTAGCCCCAGGTTTCGCCCCTGACAGACCGGCGTAGCCCCAGGTTTCGCCCCTGACAGACCGGCGTAGCCCCAGGTTTCCCCCCTGACAGACCGGCGTAGCCCCAGGTTTCGCCCCTGACAGACCGGCGTAGCCCCAGGTTTCGCCCCTGACAGACCGGCGTAGCCCCAGGTTTCCCCCCTGACAGACCGGCGTAGCCCCAGGTTTCCCCCCTGACAGACCGGCGTAGCCCCAGGTTTCCCCCCTGACAGACCGGCGTAGCCCCAGGTTTCCCCCCTGACAGACCGGCGTAGCCCCAGGTTTCGCCCCTGACAGACCGGCGTAGCCCCAGGTTTCCCCCCTGACAGACCGGCGTAGCCCCAGGTTTCCCCCCTGACAGACCGGCGTAGCCCCAGGTTTCGCCCCTGACAGACCGGCGTAGCCCCAGGTTTCCCCCCTGACAGACCGGCGTAGCCCCAGGTTTCCCCCCTGACAGACCGGCGTAGCCCCAGGTTTCCCCCCTGACAGACCGGCGTAGCCCCCAGGTTTCCCCCCTGACAGACCGGCGTAGCCCCAGGTTTCCCCCCTGACAGACCGGCGTAGCCCCAGGTTTCCCCCCTGACAGACCGGCGTAGCCCCAGGTTTCCCCCCTGACAGACCGGCGTAGCCCCAGGTTTCCCCCCTGACAGACCGGCGTTATAAAGTCATTATGGCTGGGAATGTCAATGCTATAAATGCAGTGATGACCTGCTTTGTCAGCGTGTTCCTCTGGGCCGGTCCCAGCTGCAGATTCCATGGCCAGGTACCGGGATGTGCATGTTGTTCTGACCCATTATGGTACTGTGTAAGGCCAGGTACCGGGATGTGCATGTTGTTCTGACCCATTATGGTACTGTGTAAGGCCAGGTACCGGGATGTGCATGTTGTTCTGACCCATTATGGTACTGTGTAAGGCCAGGTACCGGGGTGTGCATGTTGTTCTGACCCATTATGGTACTGTGTAAGGCCAGGTACCGGGGTGTGCATGTTGTTCTGACCCATTATGGTACTGTGTAAGGCCAGGTACCGGGATGTGCATGTTGTTCTGACCCATTATGGTACTGTGTAAGGCCAGGTACCGGGGTGTGCATGTGTTCTGACCCATTATGGTACTGTGTAAGGCCAGGTACCGGGGTGTGCATGTTGTTCTGACCCATTATGGTACTGTGTAAGGCCAGGTACCGGGGTGTGCATGTTGTTCTGACCCATTATGGTACTGTGTAAGGCCAGGTACCGGGGTGTGCATGTTGTTCTGACCCATTATGGTACTGTGTAAGGCCAGGTACCGGGATGTGCATGTTGTTCTGACCCATTATGGTACTGTGTAAGGCCAGGTACCGGGATGTGCATGTTGTTCTGACCCATTATGGTACTGTGTAAGGCCAGGTACCGGGATGTGCATGTTGTTCTGACCCATTATGGTACTGTGTAAGGCCAGGTACCGGGATGTGCATGTTGTTCTGACCCATTATGGTACTGTGTAAGGCCAGGTACCGGGATGTGCATGTTGTTCTGACCCATTATGGTACTGTGTAAGGCCAGGTACCGGGATGTGCATGTTGTTCTGACCCATTATGGTACTGTGTAAGGCCAGGTACCGGGATGTGCATGTTGTTCTGACCCATTATGGTACTGTGTAAGGCCAGGTACCGGGATGTGCATGTTGTTCTGACCCATTATGGTACTGTGTAAGGCCAGGTACCGGGGTGTGCATGTTGTTCTGACCCATTATGGTACTGTGTAAGGCCAGGTACCGGGGTGTGCATGTTGTTCTGACCCATTATGGTACTGTGTAAGGCCAGGTAACGCGGGGTGTGCATGTTGTTCTGACCCCATTATGGTACTGTGTAAGGCCAGGTACCGGGGTGTGCATGTTGTTCTGACCCATTATGGTACTGTGTAAGGCCAGGTACCGGGATGTGCATGTTGTTCTGACCCATTATGGTACTGTGTAAGGCCAGGTACCGGGATGTGCATGTTGTTCTGACCCATTATGGTACTGTGTAAGGCCAGGTACCGGGATGTTGCAATGTTGTTTCTGACCCATTATGGTACTGTGTAAGGCCAGGTTACCGGGATGTGCATGTTGTTCTGACCCATTATGGTACTGTTGTAAGGCCAGGTACCGGGATGTGCATGTTGTTCTGACCCCATTATGGTACTGTTGTAAGGCCAGGGTACCGGGATGTGCATGTTGTTCTGACCCATTATGGTACTGTGTAAGGCCAGGTACCGGGGTGTGCATGTTGTTCTGACCCATTATGGTACTGTGTAAGGCCAGGTACCGGGGTGTGCATGTTGTTCTGACCCATTATGGTACTGTGTAAGGCTACTCCCATGGCTGAGCAATGCTAATTAGTAGCAGACAGGGAAATGAGGGCAGTGGGTCACTGGTGCCTATAAATGCTTTGGATTGTTCCTGTAAGAGGAAGTGCCCGACCCGTATATGTGCCACACACTGCCGTACAGCCTGGCATACAGGATGGCTGAGAGTACCGGGCTGTGCCCGTATATGTGCCACACACTGCCGTACAGCCTGGCATACAGGATGGCTGAGAGTACCGGGCTGTGCCCGTATATGTGCCACACACTGCCGTACAGCCTGGCATACAGGATGGCTGAGAGTACCGGGCTGTGCCCGTATATGTGCCACACACTGCCGTACAGCCTGGCATACAGGATGGCTGAGAGTACCGGGCTGTGCCCGTATATGTGCCACACACTGCCGTACAGCCTGGCATACAGGATGGCTGAGAGTACCGGGCTGTGCCCGTATATGTGCCACACACTGCCGTACAGCCTGGCATACAGGATGGCTGAGAGTACCGGGCTGTGCCGTATATGTGCCACACACTGCCGTACAGCCTGGCATACAGGATGGCTGAGAGTACCGGGCTGTGCCCGTATATGTGCCACACACTGCCGTACAGCCTGGCATACAGGATGGCTGAGAGTACCGGGCTGTGCCGTATATGTGCCACACACTGCCGTACAGCCTGGCATACAGGATGGCTGAGAGTACCGGGCTGTGCCCGTATATGTGCCACACCACTGCCGTACAGCCTGACATACAGGATGGCTGAGAGTACCGGGCTGTGCCCGTATATGTGCCACACACTGCCGTACAGCCTGGCATACAGGATGGCTGAGAGTACCGGGCTCTTCCCGTATATGTGCCACACACTGCCGTACAGCCTGGCATACAGGATGGCTGAGAGTACCGGGCCGTGCCCGTATATGTGCCACACACTGCCGTACAGCCTGGCATACAGGATGGCTGAGAGTACCGGGCTTTGCCCGTATATGTGCCACACACTGCTGTACAGCCTGGCATACAGGATGGCTGAGAGTACCGGGCTGTGCCCGTATATGTGCCACACACTGCTGTACAGCCTGGCATACAGGATGGCTGAGAGTACCGGGCTGTTCCCGTATATGTGCCACACACTGCCGTACAGCCTGGCATACAGGATGGCTGAGAGTACCGGGCCGTGCCCGTATCTGTGCCACACACTGCCGTACAGCCTGGCATACAGGATGGCTGAGAGTACCGGGCCGTGCCCGTATATGTGCCACACACTGCTGTACAGCCTGGCATACAGGATGGCTGAGAGTACCGGGCCGTGCCCGTATAAGTGCCACACTGCCGTACAGCCTGGCATACAGGATGGCTGAGAGTACCGGGCTGTGCCCGTATCTGTGCCAGTTATATAACCAAGCGGGTCAGAGTTCTATGTTGTGTAGAAAAATTTGCCGACAGGTTTCCCAGGCGCTGGGTGGCGTGCTGGTTCTGGGTGCTGCTGGGTGGCGCGCTGTTTCTGGGTGCTGCTGGGTGCCAGTCTCCCAAGAGGCTCTGTTCTGGAAATACCTGTTGTGGGGCTGCGGGCCGAGCAGCCGGAAGCAAAGGAGAAGTTAAACACAGTTTGTTTTGGATCCCTCGTCGCACAATAATCTCTTTCTGTCTGTGCCTCATTGTATTCTGCCTGCTAAGCGCCACTTTCAGCTGCTGCCAGCCAATCTGCTCACAGAACCCTACCTGCTAAGCGCCACTTTTAGCTGCTGCCAGCCAATCCGCTCACAGAACCCTACCTGCTAAGCGCCACTTTCAGCTGCTGCCAGCCAATCCGCTCACAGAACCCGGACCCCCCATTTTCCAGCGTCAGGGTGCCCCAGAATGCAGGGCAAGGGGACCTTTCCCTCTATTACCCTCCTCCCATTGTCATTTAATTCCTGCTGGTGAGAGGCGGGTTTACAGTGGCTTAAAGTGTATCTGCTGGTTTGTGGGCAAAGGCGGCACAATATGGGCATAGAGTTAGCACAGGTTCCACACACAGTGCCAGTGGCACCACAAGTACAAATTACATCTGGCACAGAAAGGGGGCACTTAATGATTGTGCTGGTGTAATAACAGCCCTGGCACGGTTACTGTAACCGGCGTCACTGACCCCTGCAGAATTGTCAGTGCCCCATGGTTTATTCATGCCGGCGGCTATTGAGTGCAACTGATCCGGCTGCGTGTGTTTCACATTACCCGTCTTGTTGGCAGAGGGGTCAGGGAAATCTTGTACCCAGGAGATGTTACACACGCACGCTCCCCAGCATACTCGCCTCCCACATGTTCCTAAGTGTCAGCCGGGCCCTGCTGCGCTCCATTGGCCAGGTGTCAGGGATGTGCTCTGCGCTGCTTCTCATTGCTTGTGGGTGTTGTACTAGCCCTGGCACAAAGCTAACTGTACGCTAGCCCTGGCACAAAGCTAACTGTACGCTAGCCCTGGCACAAAGCTAACTGTATGCTAGCCCTGGCACAAAGCTAACTGTACCTGGCCAAAGCTAACTGTACGCTAGCCCTGGCACAAAGCTAACTGTACGCTAGCCCTGGCACAAAGCTAACTGTACGCTAGCCCTGGCACAAAGCTAACTGTACGCTAGCCCTGGCACAAAGCTAACTGTACGCTAGCCCTGGCACAAGCTAACTGTTACGCTAGCCCTGGCACCAAAGCTAACTGTACGCTAGCCCTGGCACAAAGCTAACTGTACGCTAGCCCTGGCACAAAGCTAACTGTACGCTAGCCCTGGCACAAAGCTAACTGTACGCTAGCCCTGGCACAAAGCTAACTGTACGCTAGCCTGGCACAAAGCTAACTGTACGCTAGCCCTGGCACAAAGCTAACTGTACGCTAGCCCTGGCACAAAGCTAACTGTACGCTAGCCCTGGCACAAAGCTAACTGTACGCTAGCCCTGGCACAAAGCTAACTGTACGCTAGCCTGGCACAAAGCTAACTGTACGCTAGCCCTGGCACAAAGCTAACTGTACGCTAGCCCTGGCACAAGCTAACTGTACGCTAGCCCTGGCACAAAGCTAACTGTACGCTAGCCCTGGCACAAAGCTAACTGTACGCTAGCCCTGGCACAAAGCTAACTGTACGCTAGCCCTGGCACAAAAGCTAACTGTACGCTAGCCCTGGCACAAAGCTAACTGTAACGCTAGCCCTGGCACAAAGCTAACTGTACGCTAGCCCTGGCACAAAGCTAACTGTACGCTAGCCCTGGCACAAAGCTAACTGTACAAAGCTAACTGTACGCTAGCCTGGCACAAAGCTAACTGTACGCTAGCGCCTGGCACAAAGCTAACTGTACGCTAGCCCCTGGCACAAAGCTAACTGTACGCTAGCCCTGGCACAAAGCTAACTGTACGCTAGCCCTGGCACAAAGCTAACTGTACGCTAGCCCTGGCACAAAGCTAACTGTACGCTAGCCCCGCCCCCCTGGCACAAAGCTACTGTACGCTAGCCTGGCACAAAGCTAACTGTACGCTAGCCCTGGCACAAAGCTAACTGTACGCTAGCCCTGGCACAAAGCTAACTGTACGCTAGCCCTGGCACAAAGCTGTCTGTACGCTAGCCCTGGCACAAAGCTGTCTGTACGCTAGCCCTGGCACAAAGCTGTCTGTACGCTAGCCCTGGCACAAAGCTGTCTGTACGCTAGCCCTGGCACAAAGCTGTCTGTACGCTAGCCCTGGCACAAAGCTGTCTGTACGCTAGCCCTGGCACAAAGCTGTCTGTACGCTAGCCCTGGCACAAAGCTGTCTGTACGCTAGCCCTGGCACAAAGCTGTCTGTGGCACAAATGTGATAGGGACCTTAGATTGTAAGCTCACTGGAGCAGGGGCTGATGGGAAGGGGATAGGGACCTTAGATTGTAAGCTCACTGGGGCAGGGGCTGATGGGAATGGGATAGGGACCTTAGATTGTAAGCTCACTGGGGCAAGGGCTGATGGGAATGTGATAGGGACCTTAGATTGTAAGCTCACTGGGGCAGGGACTGATGGGTATGGGATAGAGACCTTAGATTGTAAGCTCACTGGGGCAGGGGCTGATGGGAATGGGATAGAGACCTTAGATTGTAAGCTCACTGGGGCAGGTGCTGATGGGAATGGGATAGGGACCTCAGATTGTAAGCTCACTGGGGCAGGGACTGATGGGAATGGGATAGGGACCTCGGATTGTAAGCTCACTGGGGCAGGGACTGATGGGAATGGGATAGGGACCTCGGATTGTAAGCTCACTGGAGCAGGGACTGATGGGAATGGGATAGGGACCTTGGATTGTAAGCTCACTGGGGCAGGGACTGATGGGAATGGGATAGGGACCTTGGATTGTAAGCTCACTGGGGCAGGGACTGATGGGAATGGGATATAGGGACCTTGGATTGTAAGCTCACTGGGGCAGGGGCTGATGGGAATGTGATAGGGACCTTAGATTGTAAGCTCACTGGGGCAGGGACTGATGGGAATGTGATAGGGACCTTAGATTGTAAGCTCACTGGGGCAGGGACTGATGGGAATGGGATATAGGGACCTTGGATTGTAAGCTCACTGGAGCAGGGACTGATGGGAATGGGATAGGGACCTTAGATTGTAAGCTCACTGGGGCAGGGACTGATGGGAATGGGATAGGGACCTTAGACTGTAAGCTCACTGGGGCAGGGACTGATGGGAATGGGATAGGGACCTTAGATTGTAAGCTCACTGGGACAGGGACTGATGGGAATGATGTATAATCACTATACGGCACTATATAAATAGTAGGAAATAATCCTGCCCCCGTGTGTATGTGCCATGCCTGGGCTTGGCATTCCCGTGCCAGTGTTCCTGTGTCTCCGCCCTGCCCCCGGGCACCACTCCCCATACAAGGTGGGTCCCTCATTGCGCCAGTGTAAATAGTGAAAGGAAGGAGTACCAGCCTTCTCTTCCCTTAGCCTTAACTTCACCTTTAGCTGAGTCAATGGGGCCTTTATATTGGCGGGGAGGCCGTGCCGCAGCCCTCGTTATGGAATGGGATCAATGGTTCTGTTGAGAGGAATTAGGAGATTAAATGGGCTCCGCAGGCTGGGTTCCCAAGCCCTTCCCCATGTATGGAAATAACCACCCGCCACCTTGATTCCTGCTGCCCCCCGGGCCGCCCGCATCAGCTGGATCCAATTCATGGCCTTTCTGGAACAAACACGGAGCGTTTACATGGAAAACATTTGACAGAGTGGGAAAATGACAGGCGGTTGATTGAAGCGAGTCCAGGCTGCGGCTGCGAGTGCCAGCTCCGGCGCCAAATACAATATTGAACCAAGAGCCGGGGGTTTTTCTCTCGTTTCTGCAGAGAAACTTGCTTTTCCCTTTAATTGTTATTTTGATAAACTTTTCACATGACTGGCAGCTGTTTCTGTGTCCCTGGAGTCCCCCCTAATGCACTGTGCCCGCACTCGCTGCCAACAGGGCTCACCCGTCCCTCTACCTGGGTGCCAAGCCCCCCTTTGTGCCATCAGTAGTTTATTCTGTGGGTGCCAGTCACTGTAAGATTTGGGTGCCAACCATTTAGATTGCTCCCTGGGCATTTCCCTGGCGAGGGTTGTATTTGGGGTTCCTAGGCAAGGAGGAGCTCTGTGTGGGTGCTAGGGAGAGGTTGGCATGTGTACCAGCTTCTGTGGCACAACCAGGCTTTAGTTCTGTGTCTGTGCCACAGAGCATCTTATTACCAGTACAGTTTGGGATATCGCCAGCCTTGGGCACCCACACATGCTTTGTGCTCCTGGGTGGCACAAGGGGAATATTCCCACGCACAGGGATGCCCCTTGGCACGGTGGCTTTGTTTAAGCTGTGCCGCAGTTCTGTATTGCATAAAGCTGTGGGGCAATATAATGTTACCCATGCCCCCCCCCCATTGGCACGCACTGGGCCTTATTGTGTGTGCCAAGGCTGCCGGAATTCCATTGGCCCCTGGAGCCTGTTTGGGAATAGAGCGAGAGGTAGGAATGTCCTTGTGGTGGGTAGGCGCCGGGGCCGTGCAGCTGCACCAACACAACTTGCGCCTCTTTCTCCGACAGAACAAGTCCCAACAGCTGATACGTTGTTGTGGTTTGAAATGTGCTTTGTGTCTGTTTGTGTTGCTGCCGGCAAGGCCCCCGCTCCCATTGTTGTGCGTCAGGGTGTGGGTGGCAGGGGCTGCACAGCGCTTATGGGGAACCCCTGCCTCCTGTACTGGGGGCTCCAGGTACTGGTGTGTGAGGGGTTAAGCAGATAGAAAGCAGAGCTGCTCCTGGGTTCTACGGTCTCACCGGAACATCTGCAGGTTCTGCTCCGCGCGTCTCCTAAACAGGACGGTGTCTGGGCTCCAGCTGGCTGCAAGCACAGGTGCAGGGAGTTAGGCACGCGGCTACCAGTAGGGCTCGTACAGAAGGTCGGCCGTGGCCAGGAACCCCGCCAAGTGGGAAGTGATTCACCGTCTCTGAATGAGGCGCGAGGAAAGGAACATGTTCTGTTCGGCAACTGCCCCGGCTCCTCTGGCACTGAGAGCACTTCCACTTCCCTTCTGGTGCCGATATGTGTATGGGTCAGTCCCCCCCCCCAGCCCAAACTGTACTAATGGCACCGACGTGTTTATGGGTCGGTCCCCCCTAGGCCCAAACTGTACTAATGGCAGTGACGTGTTTATGGGTCAGTCCCCCCTAGGCCCAAACTGTACTAATGGCACCGACGTGTTTATGGGTCAGTCCCCCCTAGGCCCAAACTGTACTAATGGCAGTGACGTGTTTATGGGTCAGTCCCCCCTAGGCCCAAACTGTACTAATGGCAGTGATGTGTTTATGGGTCAGTCCCCCCTAGGCCCAAACTGTACTAATGGCAGTGACGTGTTATGGTCAGTCCCCCCTAGGCCCAAACTGTACTAATGGCACCGACGTGTTTATGGGTCAGTCCCCCCTAGGCCCAAACTGTACTAATGGCACCGACGTGTTTATGGGTCAGTCCCCCCTAGGCCCAAACTGTACTAATGGCAGTGACGTGTTTATGGGTCAGTCCCCCCTAGGCCCAAACTGTACTAATGGCAGTGATGTGTTTATGGGTCAGTCCCCCCTAGGCCCAAACTGTACTAATGGCACCGACGTGTTTATGGGTCAGTCCCCCCTAGGCCCAAACTGTACTAATGGCACCGACGTGTTTATGGGTCAGTCCCCCCTAGGCCCAAACTGTACTAATGGCACCGACGTGTTTATGGGTCAGTAACCCCTAGGCCCAAACTGTACTAATGGCAGTGACGTGTTTATGGGTCAGTCCCCCCTAGGCCCAAACTGTACTAATGGCAGTGACGTGTTTATGGGTCAGTCCCCCCTAGGCCCAAACTGTACTAATGGCAGTGACGTGTTTATGGGTCAGTCCCCCCTAGGCCCAAACTGTACTAATGGCACCGACGTGTTTATGGGTCAGTCCCCCCTAGGCCCAAACTGTACTAATGGCACCGACGTGTTTATGGGTCAGTAACCCCTAGGCCCAAACTGTACTAATGGCAGTGACGTGTTTATGGGTCAGTCCCCCCTAGGCCCAAACTGTACTAATGGCACCGACGTGTTTATGGGTCGGTCCCCCCTAGGCCCAAACTGTACTAATGGCAGTGATGTGTTTATGGGTCAGTACCCCCTAGGCCCAAACTGTACTAATGGCAGTGATGTGTTTATGGGTCAGTCCCCCCTAGGCCCAAACTGTACTAATGGCACCAACGTGTTTATGGGTCAGTCCCCCCTAGGCCCAAACTGTACTAATGGCAGTGACGTGTTTATGGGTCAGTCCCCCCTAGGCCCAAACTGTACTAATGGCACCGACGTGTTTATGGGTCAGTCCCCCCTAGGCCCAAACTGTACTAATGGCAGTGACGTGTTTATGGGTCGGTCCCCCCTAGGCCCAAACTGTACTAATGGCAGTGACGTGTTTATGGGTCAGTCCCCCCTAGGCCCAAACTGTACTAATGGCAGTGACGTGTTTATGGGTCAGTCCCCCCTAGGCCCAAACTGTACTAATGGCAGTGACGTGTTTATGGGTCAGTCCCCCCTAGGCCCAAACTGTACTAATGGCAGTGAAGTGTTTATGGGTCAGTCCCCCCTAGGCCCAAACTGTACTAATGGCAGTGACGTGTTTATGGGTCAGTACCCCCCCTAGGCCCAAACTGTACTAATGGCAGTGACGTGTTTATGGGTCAGTCCCCCCTAGGCCCAAACTGTACTAATGGCAGTGACGTGTTTATGGGTCAGTCCCCCCTAGGCCCAAACTGTACTAATGGCAGTGACGTGTTTATGGGTCAGTCCCCCCTAGGCCCAAACTGTACTAATGGCAGTGACGTGTTTATGGGTCAGTCCCCCCTGGGCCCAAACTGTACTAATGGCAGTGACGTGTTTATGGGTCAGTCCCCCCTAGGCCCAAACTGTACTAATGGCACCGACGTGTTTATGGGTCAGTCCCCCCTAGGCCCAAACTGTACTAATGGCAGTGATGTGTTTATGGGTCAGTCCCCCCTAGGCCCAAACTGTACTAATGGCAGTGACGTGTTTATGGGTCAGTCCCCCCCTAGGCCCAAACTGTACTAATGGCAGTGACGTGTTTATGGGTCAGTCCCCCCTAGGCCCAAACTGTACTAATGGCAGTGACGTGTTTATGGGTCGGTCCCCCCTAGGCCCAAACTGTACTAATGGCACCGACGTGTTTATGGGTCAGTCCCCCCTAGGCCCAAACTGTACTAATGGCAGTGACGTGTTTATGGGTCTATCCCCCCTAGGCCCAAACTGTACTAATGGCACCGACGTGTTTATGGGTCAGTCCCCCCTAGGCCCAAACTGTACTAATGGCACCGACATGTTTATGGGTCAATCCCCCCTAGGCCCAAACTGTACTAATGGCACCGACGTGTTTATGGGTCAGTACCCCCTAGGCCCAAACTGTACTAATGGCAGTGACTTGGGGGGGGGGGGTACGCTTTATTGCTGTACATTGGGGGGATAGGGGATTGAGGGGCTATAGTAATAGGGGGCAGATACCCTCTGTTCCTATTCATTGCAGTAAAGCAGTTTATTTTGATTTGTACCCCTGGGGGAGCTGCTGGTGGGACCCTCTCTCTGGGCGCCATTCTGCTGGCGGATAATAGGGAGTCAGTGGCTTTCCTTTCGTGGTTGAGGGAAGGAGAGAGGAAACGCAGTAGGAAGTGCAGCCCCATTGGTTTCTCTGAGGTATCTATGGCCCCTTTCCCCCTCCTGATCTGAACGGCCAGAGAACAGGAGGGGCTGCAACGGAAACACTTTGTCTGTGGCAGAACAATGCTGTGAAGTAGACTGGGTTGTGTCCTGCAGGAGTCTAAACATGGAGAATATACACTGTGCCAACCAAGCCGCCGGTGCCGCGGGACTGGGCCTACTGTCAGTGATAACCCCTGTGTGCCAACCAAGCCGCCGGTGCCGCGGGACTGGGCCTACTGTCAGTGATAACCCCTGTGTGCCAACCAAGCCGGCGGTGCCGCGGGACTGGGGCTACTGTCAGTGATAACCCCTGTGTGCCAACCAAGCCGGCGGTGCCGCGGGACTGGGGCTACTGTCAGTGATAACCCCTGTGTGCCAACCAAGCTGGCGGTGCCACGGGACTGGGGCTACTGTCAGTGATAACCCCTGTGTGCCAACCAAGCCGGCGGTGCTGCGGGACTGGGGCTGCTGTCAGGGATAACCCCTGTGTGCCAACCAAGCCAGCGGTGTCATGGGACTGGCGCTACTGTCAGTGATAACCCGTGTGCCAACCCAGCCGGCTGTGCCGCGGGACTGGGGCTACTGTCAGTGATAACCCCTGTGTGCCAACCAAGCTGGCGGTGCCACGGGACTGGCGCTACGGTCAGTTATAACCCCTGTGTGCCAACCAAGCCGGCGGTGCCGCGGGACTGGGCCTACTGTCAGTGATAACCCCTGTGTGCCAACCAAGCCGGCGGTGCCACGGGACTGGGGCTACTGTCAGTGATAACCCCTGTGTGCCAACCAAGCTGGCGGTGCCGCGGGACTGGGGCTACTGTCAGTGATAACCCCTGTGTGCCAACCCAGCCGGCTGTGCTGCGGGACTGGCGCTACTGTCAGTGATAACCCCTGTGTGCCAACCAAGCTGGCGGTGCTGCAGGACTGGGGCTACTGTCAGTGATAACCCCTGTGTGCCAACCAAGCCGGCTGTGCCGCGGGACTGGGGCTACTGTCAGTGATAACCCCTGTGTGCCAACCAAGCCGGCGGGACTGGGGCTACTGTCAGTGATAACCCCTGTGTGCCAACCAAGCCGGTGGTGCCGCGGGACTGGGGCTGGAGAGAATGCTGGGAATGAGACCTGTGGAATATCCCATCAGCCCCTGCTCTGAGAGAGTGCTGGCAGTGAGGCCTGTGGAGTTTCCCATCAGCCCCTGCTCCAGGAGAGAGTGCTGGCAGTGAGGCCTGTGGAATATCCCATCAGCCCCTGCTCTGAGAGAGTGCTAGAAGTGAGGCCTGTGGAATATCCCATCAGCCCCTGCTCTGAGAGAGTGCTAGAAGTGAGGCCTGTGGAATATCCCATCAGCCCCTGCTCCAGGAGAGAGTGCTGGGAATGAGGCCTGTGGAATATCCCATCAGCCCCTGCTCCAGGAGAGAGTGCTGGCAGTGAGGCCTGTGGAATATCCCATCAGCCCCTGCTCCAGGAGAGAGTGCTGGGAATGAGGCCTGTGTAGTTTCCCATCAGCCCCTGCTCTGAGAGTGCTGGGAATGAGGCCTGTGTAGTTTCCCATCAGCCCCTGCTCTGAGAGTGCTGGGAATGAGGCCTGTGGAGCAGAGACAGTCTCTGGGATAGTGAAACTCTCGGGCCCCAGTTACTTTTCCTTTTGGTTTTTCTCCCTGCAATCAGCAGTCTGGAATGGCAAAAATGTCTGTGGCATCCGCCAGCAGCAGCCTCCCCCTCCCTCCCTCCCTGCTCTCTGTGGGGCTGGGACAGGCGGGTATTAGCCAGGCCTGTTGGATTCCTCACCAGAGAGGTCTCGGTAGGTGCACCACATTAACCCCTGCCATGCCAGCAAAGGCTCCGTGCTGTGGGCTTGTGCTCTGCGCCGGTCACTGTGAGTAACAAAGGGCTTTATACCTTTGGCACAAAGTGAGCCAATCAGCAGGGGCGAGGGTCCTGCACTCAGTACCCTGTACATACCCTGGGCATGGGATAAGCCATTGAGGAGACGTGGGTTCCCACTCAGTACGCTGTACATGCCATTGGGGAGACGTGGGTTCCCACTCAGTACGCTGTACATGCCATTGGGGAGACGTGGGTTCCCACTCAGTACGCTGTACATGCCATTGGGGAGACGTGTGTTCCCACTCAGTACGCTGTACATGCCATTGAGGAGACGTGGGTTCCCACTCAGTACGCTGTACATGCCATTGGGGAGACGTGGGTTCCCACTCAGTACGCTGTACATGCCATTGGGGAGACGTGGGTTCCCACTCAGTACGCCTTACATGCCATTGGGGAGACGTGGGTTCCCACTCAGTACGCTGTACATGCCATTGGGGAGACGTGGGTTCCCACTCAGTACGCTGTACATGCCATTGGGGAGACGTGGGTTCCCACTCAGTACGCTGTACATGCCATTGGGGAGACGTGGGTTCCCACTCAGTACGCTGTACATGCCATTGGGGAGACGTGGGTTCCCACTCAGTACGCTGTACATGCCATTGGGGAGACGTGGGTTCCCACTCAGTACGCTGTACATGCCATTGGGGAGACGTGGGTTCCCACTCAGTACGCTGTACATGCCATTGGGGAGACGTGGGTTCCCGTTTGGGCCGGGGGCCCGTAGGTGACCCAGACTAGGCACAGTGAATGCGGAGCTGGCAGGCAGCCATGGATAACAGGCTTGTGGGCCGGAGCAGGTTAATGGGCCACGGGTTACACAGCTCCGTGGTTTCCCATCAGCCGACTCTGCTGAAATGAAAGGAAGTCTGTCAGACAATAAAGTATCTGTGGCTGCCGGGGGTCTGTGGAAATGAAAGAATTGCGGTGGGGGCACATTTATCCGTAAAGCCTACAAATTGCGCAGGATCAGGGGGCTGGTAGCCGGAATATGGATTGAAACAGAGATCCCTTGCCGTTTAAATGTGCTCATTCACCTCCCAGACAGGGGCAGGCCTTGTGGAACTGCCTCTCAGTGGAGGTGGTAGTGGGCATTACAGTAAGTCAATTCATAGCAGGCTGCACAGAGGTAGGTGTCTCAGGAAATCCTTGTGGGCACGTAGGCCCAGGTAGGAATAAGGGGCCCCAGTGTGAGTGTTATAGTTCCTTGTTGTATGTAACAAATGGTTGTGCCTTTCATTTTGGATTCTGGCCAGTATTATGTCTTGCCCAATAGCCAATTGGCATTTACTGCTCTTAGAATATTATATGCAAGCTCCTGATTGGCTGGTGTTGGTTATGCATCCCTTACCCATTGGTTATGAGGGGATGCTGCACACCCTCAATAACTCTATTGGTTTGTATTGTGGCTAGCAGAACTTCACTGTGGGCCATTAGGCAGTACGGTGGCCTAGAAGGGATGCTCGCGGGCTTATATAGAATGTCCCACATTGTGTAGTGTAGGTGCCAAGGAAGCTCCTGAAGGGCCATCCGTCTGCAGCTTCCCCCCAGCCAGACACGTTCCTCCCCAGGGGCACAATCGGATCAGTTATGTGCCCGTGTCTGGGAGTGGCAGGGCATGGAAGGGTTAAAGCTTTGACTCAGCCTTGCCCCCCAGCCAGACACGTTCCTCCCCAGGGGCACAATCGGATCAGTTATGTGCCCGTGTCTGGGAGTGGCAGGGCATGGAAGGGTTAAAGCTTTGACTCAGCCTTGCCCCCCAGCCAGACACGTTCCTCCCCAGGGGCACAATCGGATCAGTTATGTGCCCGTGTCTGGGAGTGGCAGGGCATGGAAGGGTTAAAGCTTTGACTCAGCCTTGCCCCCCAGCCAGACACGTTCCTCCCCAGGGGCACAATCGGATCAGTTATGTGCCCGTGTCTGGGAGTGGCAGGGCATGGAAGGGTTAAAGCTTTGACTCAGCCTTGCCCCCCAGCCAGACACGTTCCTCCCCAGGGGCACAATCGGATCAGTTATGTGCCCGTGTCTGGGAGTGGCAGGGCATGGAAGGGTTAAAGCTTTGACTCAGCCTTGCCCCCAGCCAGACACGTTCCTCCCCAGGGGCACAATCGGATCAGTTATGTGCCCGTGTCTGGGAGTGGCAGGGCATGGAAGGGTTAAAGCTTTGACTCAGCCTTGCCCCCCAGCCAGACACGTTCCTCCCCAGGGGCACAATCGGATCAGTTATGTGCCCGTGTCTGGGAATGGCAGGGCATGGAAGGGTTAAAGCTTTGACTCAGCCTTGCCCCCCAGCCAGACAAGTTCCTCCCCAGGGGCACAATCGGATCAGTTATGTGCCCGTGTCTGGGAGTGGCAGGGCATGGAAGGGTTAAAGCTTTGGCTCAGCCTTGCCCCCCAGCCAGACACGTTCCTCCCCAGGGGCACAATCGGATGAGTGATGTGCCCGTGTCTGGGAGTGGCAGGGCATGGAAGGGTTAAAGCTTTGGCTCAGCCTTGCCCCCCAGGCCCGTGGCAAGCTGGGCTAATAAAGTGCCCTTTCATGGCCGCGCTTATCTGAATGGAGTCGCCCCCACCTGAGCCTGCCGTGTCAGTGTACTGTCTGCCATCCGTATGGGGAAGGGTCCTCTCAGGCCCAGACAGGAATATGGATTAAGGAGCTGCAGTGGCGCCTTAATGCCCAGCACTGTGTGCCCAGTGGCACCATAATGCCCAACACTGTGTGCCCAGTGGCACCATAATGCCCAGCACTGTGTGCCCAGTGGCACCATAATGCCCAGCACTGTACCCAGTGGCACCATAATGCCCAGCACTGTACCCAGTGGCACCATAATGCCCAGCACTGTACCCAGTGGCACCATAATGCCCAGCACTGTACCCAGTGGCACCATAATGCCCAGCACTGTACCCAGTGGCACCATAATGCCCAGCACTGTACCCAGTGGCACCATAATGCCCAGCACTGTACCCAGTGGCACCATAATGCCCAGCACTGTGTGCCCAGTGGCACCATAATGCCCAACACTGTACCCAGTGACACCATAATGCCCAGCACTGTGTGCCCAGTGGCACCATAATACCCAGCACTGTGTGCCCAGTGGCACCATAATGCCCAACACTGTGTCCAGTGACACCATAATGCCCAACACTGTACCCAGTGACACCATAATGCCCAGCACTGTGTGCCCAGTGACACCATAATGCCCAACACTGTACCCAGTGACACCATAATGCCCAGCACTGTACCCAGTGACACCATAATGCCCAGCACTGTACCAGTGACACCATAATGCCCAGCACTGTACCCCAGTGACACCATAATGCCCAGCACTGTACCCAGTGACACATAATGCCCAGCACTGTACCCCAGTGACACCATAATGCCCAGCACTGTACCCAGTGACACCATAATGCCCAGCACTGTACCCAGTGACACCATAATGCCCAGCACTGTGTGCCCAGTGGCACCATAATGCCCAACACTGTGTCCAGTGACACCATAATGCCCAACACTGTGTCCAGTGACACCATAATGCCCAACACTGTGTCCAGTGACACCATAATGCCCAACACTGTACCCAGTGACACCATAATGCCCAGCACTGTGTGCCCAGTGACACCATAATGCCCAGCACTGTGCCCAGTGACACCATAATGCCCAGCACTGTACCCAGTGACACCATAATGCCCAGCACTGTACCCAGTGACACCATAATGCCCAGCACTGTACCCAGTGACACCATAATGCCCAGCACTGTACCCAGTGACACCATAATGCCCAGCACTGTACCCAGTGACACCATAATGCCCAGCACTGTACCCAGTGACACCATAATGCCCAGCACTGTACCCAGTGACACCATAATGCCCAGCACTGTACCCAGTGACACCATAATGCCCAGCACTGTACCCAGTGGCACCATAATGCCCAGCACTGTACCCAGTGGCACCATAATGCCCAGCACTGTACCCAGTGACACCATAATGCCCAGCACTGTGTGCCCAGTGACACCATAATGCCCAGCACTGTGTGCCCAGTGACACCATAATGCCCAGCACTGTGTGCCCAGTGACACCATAATGCCCAGCACTGTGTGCCCAGTGACACCATAATGCCCAGCACTGTGTGCCCAGTGACACCATAATGCCCAGCACTGTGTGCCCAGTGACACCATAATGCCCAGCACTGTGTGCCCAGTGACACCATAATGCCCAGCACTGTGTGCCCAGTGACACCATAATGCCCAGCACTGTGTGCCCAGTGACACCATAATGCCCAGCACTGTGTGCCCAGTGACACCATAATGCCCAGCACTGTGTGCCCAGTGACACCATAATGCCCAGCACTGTGTGCCCAGTGACACCATAATGCCCAGCACTGTGTGCCCAGTGACACCATAATGCCCAGCACTGTGTGCCCAGTGACACCATAATGCCCAGCACTGTGTGCCCAGTGACACCATAATGCCCAGCACTGTGTGCCCAGTGACACCATAATGCCCAGCACTGTGTGCCCAGTGACACCATAATGCCCAGCACTGTGTGCCCAGTGACACCATAATGCCCAGCACTGTGTGCCCAGTGACACCATAATGCCCAGCACTGTGTGCCCAGTGACACCATAATGCCCAGCACTGTGTGCCCAGTGACACCATAATGCCCAGCACTGTGTGCCCAGTGACACCATAATGCCCAGCACTGTACCCAGTGACACCATAATGCCCAGCACTGTGTGCCCAGTGACACCATAATGCCCAGCACTGTGTACCCAGTGACACCATAATGCCCAGCACTGTGTGCACAGTGACACCATAATGCCCAGCACTGTGTGCCCAGTGGCACCATAATGCCCTTGACTGGAGCAGTCTCTCAGTGGGTACATATCTACACGGCCCAGCCTGTCGCCTCATTCCTAATGCCCCCAGTACCCCCTGCTTCCTTTCCCTATATTTCCCTGTGAGAGGATTTAATCAGAACCTGCTTGGGCCCCCCAGTACCTTGGCCATAAGGGCCCCCAGAATTCCTTCTGGTTGTGGGGCCTGTATGCGGAGACGGTGCCCAGGCACTGAGAGCCAAGTATGTGGGGGGGGGGGGGGGGGGGTAGATCTCTGTGCAGGCAATGTGCTGATGTGTGGGGCCCCCCAGTAGGTGACAGGGAGGGTACAGTTATGCCTGTACAAATAAGGGGCACAGCGTGGCCAAGATGGTACAGGTGCCCATCGGCAGAGGAATGGGAGGCCGCTCTGGGGTTTGTGCATAGAGGGGCTATTCATCATTGTGCGCCACTTAACTCCTTGGGTGCCAAGCCCGGCCTGACCCAGCCACAGGAAGGAAAGGGCTTAAGAGCTCTGTGGTTACAGTAAAGAGCCTTGTGCCCATATTAACCCATTCCTGTCCCTGTTAAGTGATGAATGACTGAAGTGGAAGCCCAGTTATACAACAACATCACACAGTCCTACAGGGCCGCGGGCTGCAATGTGTGTGTCTTTGGCTGTTGCAGGATGCTGAGTGTTACAGTTCAGCCACAGCTGGCTACGGGCTTACATTGCCACAGAAATGTGATTATTTAGTATTAGTGTCTATGGGGGGCAGTGTCTGTGTGGGGCAGTGTAAGGACACACTCACAGAAGGGGGCATTCCCTTGGCAAAGTGTGGCTATCTCACTAGCAATACCCTCTGTGGGGCTAATCTCTTGGTACTGCTGGAACCTCTATAGGCTCTGCCCTCCATGTACTACCTGGATTGCAAGCTCTTTTGGCCAATATCAGTCTTCTCTGTGGTGCTGATAATTCTCCCAGTAATGCAGGGTTCTGGTACAGCTGAGAGTTCTGACCCAAGCTGGGGGACTAAGCAGCAGGTGTCTGTACTGGCCCAATGCCCCAGTTTGGATATGAAAATGGCATGTCCTGGGGGGCTTCCTGTTAGAGCCCCACCCTGAGTGCCTGTTTAGGGGTACCTTCATACTGCTGTGGGGCTTCAGATGTGGGTGAGATTTGGGTTATGTTGTGGTGGTGCCGTAATCCCACTTACTATACTGTGCCCTCTCAGTGCCCACCTTATCTGCTGGGTACCCACCAGCGCTCTGGGGCTTTTCCCTGGTTCTGGGAGGGTATGGGGTGCCCCTCTCTTGCTGGAGGGGTTTAAGGATTTGGCATTAGAGGGGCATTATTGTATATTTACCATTCTCGCGATCACCCCACCACACTGGGTACTGCCAGGATGACTCTGTCGGACTCTGCTGTGTGCCCCCTGTGTATTACACCTGCTATTCCCTAGGCTCAGAGCTTACAGTCTAATGGCTAGGAGCCCTCTCACCTGTATCCGTATTCCTTAGGGAGAACTCGGCCCTTGTATAACATGTTGCAATGTCGGTTCTGCATGGTGTATGTGGGCTGTGTGGTATATGTGGGTGTATGTGGGCTGTGTGGTATATGTGGGTGTATGTGGGCTGTGTGGTATATGTGGGTGTATGTGGGCTGTGTGGTATATGTGGGGGTATGTGGGCTGTGTGGTATATGTGGGGGTATGTGGGCTGTGTGGTATATGTGGGTGTATGTGGGCTGTGTGGTATATGTGGGGGGGCTGTGGGAATGTGTGGGGTGTATGTGGGCTGTGTGGTATATGTGGGGGGGCTGTGGGAATGTGTGGGGTGTATGTGGGCTGTGTGGTATATGTGGGGGGGCTGTGGGAATGTGTGGGGTGTATGTGGGAATCGATGGGTGCTATCTGTGGTGTGTGGAATACATAGGATCTTTTCCACCCTTGGGCCCTGGCCAGTGTGACTAGCGCATGGTGTTGCCTGCAAGCCCAGCTGATATTAGCGCTGAGTAGGAAGTGGCTGTTAGGGGCCGGCCCATATGGCCCATGGGGAATTGTATTGCCCATTTGTGGGGGTAAGTTGGTGATGTTCTCTGACAGAGATGCCCCCCGAGCCCGTTGCACATTATGCATAATAGTAACAATATGGGGGGAAATGACTAATTACTCATTCTTTTTATCTCATTCACAGTGCTGTGCGCTAAAAATCTGGTGAAAAAGGATTTCTTCAGTGAGTATTACAGTAACTCATAGGTCAATTGCCCCTGCCAATAGTGCCTGTGTGCCTGGCCGGTACCCCCCCTAGTGGTCAGTGGGTGCATCCTGCAGTAGTGAGGCTCACCTAGTTCATTAGAAATGGGAGGGAATGGGTGGTAGCACCCCAGTAGGTAAAGGGGGGTGGGGGGTTTATTAGTCAGGTTAACATGACCCTCCCAATTCATTACTAAAGGGGCAGTTGCTTTATCTCCACCCTTCTCTCTTGCTTCTACTGCAGGACTCCCGGATCCCTTTGCCAAGGTGGTTGTGGATGGCTCGGGGCAGTGCCACTCTACCGACACCGTCAAGAACACACTGGACCCAAAATGGAACCAGCATTATGACCTGTGAGTGAAAGGTTTGGTTGCTTTGCGTAAGTGTCGGGGTGTGTAGGGTTGGTAGTTGGACGTGTCGGGGACCCCCTGCCCCACTTTGTACAATCTCTCGTCATCATTTCCATTCTCCTCAATAACTATACGTAGCCTGTAAGCGTTATATCCCTGCCCCTGAGGTTCTGTATTGGCTTCTCATATCACCAATGGCCCGCCCCGGGAGAGAAGGGTAAGGTTAGCCCCGCCCCGGGAGAGAAGGGTAAGGTTAGCCCCGCCCCGGGAGAGAAGGGTAAGGTTAGCCCCGCCCCGGGAGAGAAGGGTAAGGTTAGCCCCGCCCCGGGAGAGAAGGGTAAGGTTAGCCCCGCCCCGGGAGAGAAGGGTAAGGTTAGCCATCATCCAGCACACACAGTGCATTGTCGCTAAAGCAGAGAGCCCAGCCCACTCCACAGACCGGTTCTGCTGGTTAGAACACTAACAGGCAGCGGGTCAGACTGCACTGTAATGAGACACGCAGGGTTAATCAGTGCCTAATTATATTAGACTAATAATATCAGACTAAAGGCATCACCATCCTGGAAATAGCAATTAACAGTGGATTATTTACAGTTAAACCCTATTTGCCACTGCAGCCACACTTAGCCTTACCACATGAGCTTATGCTCTATATTTGCTAAATGAATAAGCGCCCTGTACATGGCCAGTCTGTGCCACCCACAGTTAGTATTGGCCGTGCCGTGTAGCATTGGCCTGAATAAAGGGCCGGCCAAGCAGACGGAGGGGTCTCATTTGTACTGAGCTTTATGGTAGCACATCAGTGCCCCCCTACAGAACCCCAATCTCTGTGCTCCCCTGCAGAGCCCCAATCTCTGTGCTCCCCTACAGAACCCCAATCTCTGTGCTCCCCTACAGAACCTCAATCTCTGTGCTCCCCTGCAGAGCCCCAATCTCTGTGCTCCCCTACAGAACCTCAATCTCTGTGCTCCCCTGCAGAGCCCCAATCTCTGTGCTCCCCTACAGAACCCCAATCTCTGTGCTCCCCTACAGAACCTCAATCTCTGTGCTCCCCTACAGAACCTCAATCTCTGTGCCCCCCTACAGAACCCCAATCTCTGTGCCCCCCTACAGAACCCCAATCTCTGTGCCCCCCTACAGAACCCCAATCTCTGTGCTCCCCTACAGAACCCCAATCTCTGTGCCCCCCTACAGAACCCCAATCTCTGTGCCCCCTACAGAACCCCAATCTCTGTGCCCCCCTACAGAACCCCAATCTCTGTGCTCCCCTACAGAACCCCAATCTCTGTGCTCCCCTACAGAACCCCAATCTCTGTGCCCCCCTACAGAACCCCAATCTCTGTGCCCCCCTACAGAACCCCAATCTCTGTGCTCCCCTACAGAACCCCAATCTCTGTGCCCCCCTACAGAACCCCAATCTCTGTGCTTTCCTGTCGTTTCCCTAATGAGCTGCTCCTCTCTGCCCCATTTTAGCTACATTGGCAAATCTGACTCCATTACCATCAGTGTCTGGAACCACAAGAAGATCCACAAAAAGCAGGGTGCTGGCTTCCTGGGCTGCGTACGGCTTCTCTCCAATGCAATTAATCGGCTGAAGGACACTGGCTGTGAGTATGGGCATGCACCCCCTCCCCGGCGCCAGGCTTCTGTCCAGTAGAACCCCGATTTTACCTTTCCCTTGGTATCGCAGCAAAACTGCGTAACATCCAGGGACCACAAGAAACTACATCAGTTCCACAAAAATGTTAAATCAGCCTGCCTAAAATCGGGGTTCTGCTGTATATCCATTTATATGTACCTGAATCCGGGACTGCCCTGGTCATGTGGTCTGCTTAATGAGGATTCCTTCACTAATGCAACATGGCACCTCCTACCCATATGTATAACTACAAATATGCAGAGAAGGAATGTTCTGGGCACACAATAAGCTGTACCCCCATACTGTACTGTCTAAGGGAATCACTATGGCACCCCCTACCCATATGTATAAATACAAATATACAGAGAAGGAATGTTCTGGGCACACAATAAGCTGTACCCCCATACTGTACTGTCTAAGGGAAACACTAGGGCACCCCCTACCCATATGTATAAATACAAATATACAGAGAGGGAATGTTCTGGGCACACAATAAGCTGTACCCCCATACTGTACTGTCTAAGGGAAACACTATGGCACCCCCTACCCATATGTATAAATACAAATATACAGAGAGGGAATGTTCTGGGCACACAATAAGCTGTACCCCCATACTGTACTGTCTAAGGGAAACACTACGGCACCCCCTACCCATATGTATAAATACAAATATACAGAGAAGGAATGTTCTGGGCACACAATAAGCTGTATCCCCATACTGTACTGTCTAAGGGAAACACTATGGCACCCCCTACCCATATGTATAAATACAAATATACAGAGAGGGAATGTTCTGGGCACTTAATAAGCTGTACCCCCATACTGTACTGTCTAAGGGAAACACTATGGCAGCTTCCACCTCTATCTATGAAGTATGTGTATGGCTATACCCTGATACTGTAACTTATGATAGTGGCTGTCGTTGCACAAAAGTCATTGTAACCAGATTGTATGTTTGTGTCCTTTC
This sequence comes from Xenopus tropicalis, assembly GCF_000004195.4. Taxonomy (NCBI): domain Eukaryota; kingdom Metazoa; phylum Chordata; class Amphibia; order Anura; family Pipidae; genus Xenopus; species Xenopus tropicalis. The sequence goes on from NC_030686.2 coordinate 51,452,569, forward strand.
CAGACCAGAGACTCGACCTATGCAAGCTCGGTCCCAATGACAATGACACTGTGCGAGGGCAGATTGTGGGTGAGTTGATATTAATTAAGTTGTGATTTCATGGACCAGATTTCTAAGGAAATGGGGATGTGAGGTGGCATTTTATTTCATACCATTTATGACAGAAACCGCACAGAGGTTTTCCATGCAGTTACAGTTCTCTCGAGTTATGTAATGGATAATAATGTCGGATGTGCCAATATAAGGGGCAGTGATTGGCTCTGTAAATATCCTTAGTTCTGACTGACTGCCGGCAGGGTTCCTGACCTTGCCAATTAGTGTAGCTGAAGCCAAAGCTGTCCCTCTGTCAGTGCCACCAGCATGCAGCACCATTTATTGTGTGTTCAGCACAAGAATAATTCCCAGGAATCTGGTAAGAAGTGTCGGATAGAGTGTAGATATGCCGGGCAGGGCAGTGAGTATAATGGGGGCCAGTAGGTAGAGGATGCAAGTGTCCCTAAACGTTCCACATCCCATAATGACTTTGTTACTGTGTGAGAGAGTCTCAGGCACAGACAGTCACACACAGTTGGGCATCTCATTACAGAAAGTTAATGTGCAATTGTCTGTTGTGCCTTTGCAGTCAGCCTGCAGTCCAGAGACAGGATAGGCAGCGGCGGGCAAGTGGTCGACTGCAGCCGGCTTTTCGACAATGACCTACCGGATGGGTGAGTTTCTCGTGGGATAGAGGCACGGGCATAGAGGAGTATGGGTACTGACCGTGATGTGCTCATGAGTGGTCTCTGCTAGCCTTTTGCAGCTTTGATTGGCCCAGACACGAGTCTGGAGAAGAATTGGGATGAAAGCTTTGGCTGCCAAGGGGGATTTTTGGACACCACAATTGCTGACCCGTTTATTTCTTTGCAGTCGTGGCTTGTTGTGGCCATGGCTGTTGTCTGCTAAGTACATTCACTTATGTCCCTTCTGCCTTTAGCTGGGAAGAGCGGAGGACTGCCTCTGGCCGCATCCAGTACCTGAATCACATCACAAGGACGACACAGTGGGAGCGCCCCACGCGGTAATGGAACCTTGTTTATACAATATCCGCTTTCTGTTACACTGTTGAACCACATTGGCTCTAATAAGCCAGTCTTGTTAGTCCAGCAGCCTCCTGTGTGTCGTCTTAGAATAATATGACGTCTCCCCCAAGCGTTTGGGTGTGTCTCCTTATTATAGAAGCCTTTCTTAGCCGGATGCTAAAGGCTTCTGACATTTTTATATGGCAATTACTAGATTATACGAGCTGTTTGGTGGCTTTTGTGTTACTCTGGAGTTATCCTTGAGTTTTACACGCCCCAGTGCTGCTTCTGTGTAATTTGCAGTCTCCCATTACCCTATGCTGCTGCTTCAAGAACAGGGAACTGTTACTTGGTGCCTAGAGATGTGCTGAGACCGGTGTCTCCTATCCGTAGGCCTGCGTCGGAGTACTCCAGCCCCGGCCGGCCGCTCAGCTGCTTTGTGGATGAGAATACGCCAATAACCGGGACCAATGGTGCTACCTGTGGGCAAACCTCAGACCCCCGCATCGCAGAGAGACGAGTTCGGTCCCAGCGGCACAGGAATTACATGAGCAGAACGCACTTACACACTCCTCCAGACTTGCCAGAGGGATATGGTGAGCTGCAGAGTTTATCTAGAAATCTATTCATTACCGGTAAAGCAGTTATTGGCCATGCTGCCCATTTGGGCTTCTATCGCCCCTCACTAGCAGAAATCCCACTGGTTTGACCAAGAGTGTGTAGGGCCAGGCACTACACAACGGTATTCCCGGTGTCTCATTGTGCACCGCTGTGTAATACTATTTGTCTTGTGTCTGGGAGAATGAGTGATTTCATGGCCTTTTACTTTTGTCTACAGAACAGAGAACTACACAGCAGGGCCAGGTGTATTTCCTGCATACACAGACGGGGGTCAGCACGTGGCACGATCCCAGAGTTCCCAGGTAAGTGATTTCCCTTGGCCCTGTGGCTGGGTTTCCATGCTGCTCGGTTGCAAAGCATTGGAGTGTCAAGCCTTTCATTAACTAACCCCAAGCTGCAGGACCATTCTCCCATCAGATGTGTGGGGGGCACAGGGTGGGAACATTGCGCTATGAGCTCCAGGAAAGCACTATTTACTGTTGGCCTGTAGTTTGCTGGTTGGGTGGCCATATGGGTATTAGGGTATGGCAGTGATCCCCAACCAGTGGCTCAGGAGCAACATGTTGCTCACCAACCCTATTGATATTGCTCCCAGTGGCCTCAACGTAGGTTCCCATTTCTAAATTTCTGGCTTGGGGGTTTCGGAAGCACAGAGACACAGTTTTACTCCAAGCAGAGCCTCTTGCAGTCCACATGGGGCTACCAAATAGCCAATCACAGTCTTTATTTGGCATCCCCAAAGAACCTTTTCATGCTTTCGTGGCTCACCAACACGTTTTAGATCTGGCTGTGGCCCACAAGTCAAAATGGTTGGGGATCCCTGGAGTACAGACATAGGTGGCCCAAGCTATAAATGCAGTAGAACCCAATAAAACACATGGACAGCCTACTGGCCCACTGGTAGAAAAGACCAAACTAGACAATGAGTGGCTTTCCTTGAGTTCTTTCTCTGTTGCAGGAAGGGTGGGGGGGCATTATGGGACAGAAGGGTACTTGCTGCTAGCAGCAGAAGGCGGAACTGCCCTTGGGGATACCCCAATGATGGGATGAATGGCCTTGCCTTGGTATGTAGAGCGAGATCCATTCCAAGCACAGACATTCCTCCCCTTTTTGCTGCGGAGTCTCCGTTGAGCTGGGGTTTTCAGTACAATGTTCTGGTGATGGGATAATTATCCCTTGTGTTTCTGTGGCACCATAGGAATGTTGTCATTGCCTGTCTCTGAGTTGGCACATTTGGCACGTTTTGCCTACAAAGCGGCAAGGCCACATTCCGAGGAAGAGTTTTTTCCTTTCCACTAATCTCTTGTTTGTTTTCACAGGGATCTTAGCAACATCAACTGTGAAGAGTTAGGTCCTCTCCCTCCGGGCTGGGAGATCCGCAATACGGCAACAGGGCGGGTGTATTTTGTAGATCATAACAACCGCACAACCCAATTCACTGACCCCAGGCTCTCTGCAAACTTGCACCTCGTCTTAAAGTAAGTGTGTAATCCCCCCAGTTCCCATTATGTCACTTAGCAGGAATTCCTCCTCTGCTTATACTAGAATTTTGCTTAGGAAGGAAAAACAAAAATCAACAACTGAACCATGTGATGACATCACTGGGGGCTTGTGGGTAATCACGGAGATGGGTGGGGCACACAGACCCTGTTTGCATGTTCCCCAGATCCCCCATTTGCTTGCCTGGGCTCGGTATATATAGCTATGGGCTAATGGCTTCACAGCTGTGTGACTGGGGGACAGCACTTACTGCTTTTCTTCCTGCCCTATCCGGCACGCTCTTCTACTGATGGGGCACTGTACATGTAGGCACATTATTTTATTTGGTATGGCCACCTTTAGACTGCATCATAACCCCAGCCAGGACCCCCTGTGCCCCCCCCGTAGGTGTATGCAGGATAGTCGCAGACTGTGTGTGTGTATAAGTGTCCCTGCTTAGCATTCAGTGTATCCAGTACTGAGGCCTCTGCCCTAATCCTGCGCTGCATTTAATCACCTTACATAATTACAGATGTCCCCCCCCCCCGGCATGTGGGATCATGTTTCCCTGAGGCTTATTACATAAACACAAAGGGAAAGTTACAGACAGGCCTATTGAGCCAAGCTCACATGTGGGGCACGGGAAAGGAACCCACAAATATGGCCAGGCATTCCTCCACTCACACCCCCAAGGAAAGGAAATTGGGAATCCCCTAATAAACTCCTAGATTAGCTAGAGGACACTGGCTGGGAAAGGACTAGCTAGGGGACACTGGCTGGGAAAGGACTAGCTAGGGGACACTGGCTGGGAAAGGACTAGCTAGGGGACACTGGCTGGGAAAGGACTAGCTAGGGGACACTGGCTGGGAAAGGACTAGCTAGGGGATACTGGCTGGGAAAGGACTAGCTAGGGGATACTGGCTGGGAAAGGACTAGCTAGGGGACACTGGCTGGGAAAGTACTAGCTAGGGGATACTGGCTGGGAAAGGACTAGCTAGGGGATACTGACTGGGAAAGGACTAGCTAGGGGACACTGGCTGGGAAAGGACTAGCTAGGGGATACTGGCTGGGAAAGGACTAGCTAGGGGACACTGGCTGGGAAAGGACTAGCTAGGGGATACTGGCTGGGAAAGGACTAGCTAGGGGATACTGGCTGGGAAAGGACTAGCTAGGGGATACTGGCTGGGAAAGGACTAGCTGGGAGATAATAAGGTTAATGCTGCAGAGCCCCCATAGGTTACAGTTGCAGGATGACTTTATACCTTGCTGAAACATTGCACTTGCACCCCCCTTGCCTTATGTGCAGCCGCCAGAACCAGCAGTTAAAGGAGCAGCAGCCCCCCCAGGTGGTGCCCCTATGCCAGCTGCCCGATGAGGTTGAGTGCCTGACCGTCCCGCGTTATAAGAGGGACCTGGTACATAAGCTGAAGATCCTCAGACAAGAACTGTCCCAGCAGCAGCCCCAGGCCGGCCACTGCCGCATCGAGGTGTCTCGGGAAGAGATCTTTGAGGTGAGTGCCCCCCAGACTGCACCCACAGCCTCTCATGGGAATAGCACGTTCCTAGGGTGCCAGCCTGTTGCACAGCGGAGTTAGACCTGGGTCCCTGAGGGACCAATATTCCCCGAGCAAGTGATTAGAAAAGCATTGGCTTCCATTGCCTGAGAGCTCCGTGTTTCTTGCAGGAATCTTACCGGCAAGTGATGAAGATGAGACCAAAGGATCTTTGGAAAAGACTAATGATAAAATTCCGGGGGGAAGAAGGCCTGGATTACGGAGGAGTTGCCAGGTAAACGTTATTACATTATTCCCAGGGAGTGAGGTGCCAGGGATAGTGTGTGTGTGTGGCACGTCGGCCATTATCCTGCCTCTCTGTCCCCCCCAGGGAGTGAGGTGCCAGGGATAGTGTGTGTGTGTGGCACGTCGGCCATTATCCTGCCTCTCTGTCCCCCCCAGGGAGTGAGGTGCCAGGGATAGTGTGTGTGTGTGGCACGTCGGCCATTATCCTGCCTCTCTGTCCCCCCCAGGGAATGAGGTGCCAGGGATAGTGTGTGTGTGTGTGGCACGTCGGCCATTATCCTGCCTCTCTGTCCCCCTCCAGGGAGTGAGGTGCCAGGGATAGAGTGTGTGTGTGTGTGTGGCACGTCGGCCATTATCCTGCCTCTCTGTCCCGCCCAGGGAGTGAGGTGCCAGGGATAGAGTGTGTGTGTGTGTGTGTGTGGCATGTCGGCCATTATCCTGCCTCTCTGTCCCCCCCAGGGAGTGAGGTGCCAGGGATAGTGTGTGTGTGTGGCACGTCGGCCATTATCCTGCCTCTCTGTGTCCCCCAGGGAGTGAGGTGCCAGGGATAGAGTGTGTGTGTGTGTGTGTGGCACGTCGGCCATTATCCTGCCTCTCTGTCCCCCCAGGGAGTGAGGTGCCAGGGATAGAGTGTGTGTGTGTGTGTGTGGCACGTCGGCCATTATCCTGCCTCTCTGTCCCCCCCAGGGAATGAGGTGCCAAGGATAGTGTGTGTGTGTGGCACGTCGGCCATTATCCTGCCTCTCTGTGTCCCCCAGGGAGTGAGGTGCCAGGGATAGAGTGTGTGTGTGTGTGGCACGTCGGCCATTATCCTGCCTCTCTGTCCCCCCCAGGGAGTGAGGTGCCAGGGATAGTGTGTATGTGTTTGTGTCACGTTGGCCATTTTACTGTCTCTCTGTGTCCCCCAGGGAGTGAGGTGCCAGGGATAGTGTGTGTGTGTGTGTGGCACGTCGGCCATTTTACTGTCTCTGTGTGTCCCCCAGGGAGTGAGGTGCCAGGGATAGTGTGTGTGTGTGTGTTTGTGGCACGTCGGCCATTTTACTGTCTCTCTGTCCCCCCCAGGGAGTGAGGTGCCAGGGATAGTGTGTGTGTGTGTTTGTGGCACGTCGGCCATTTTACTGTCTCTGTGTCCCCCAGGGAGTGAGGTGCCAGGGATAGTGTGTGTTTGTGGCACGTCGGCCATTTTACTGTCTCTCTGTCCCCCCCAGGGAGTGAGGTGCCAGGGATAGTGTGTGTGTGTGTTTGTGGCACATCAGCCATTTTACTGTCTCTGTGTCCACCAGGGAGTGAGGTGCCAGGGATAGTGTGTGTGTGTGTGGCACGTCGGCCATTTTACTGTCTCTGTGTGTCCCCCAGGGAGTGAGGTGCCAGGGATAGTGTGTGTGTGTGTTTGTGTCACGTTGGCCATTTTACTGTCTCTGTCCCCCCCCAGGGAGTGAGGTGCCAGGGATAGTGTGTGTGTGTGTTTGTGTCACGTCGGCCATTTTACTGTCTCTGTGTCCCCCAGGGAGTGAGGTGCCAGGGATAGTGTGTGTGTGTGTGTGGCACGTCGGCCATTTTATTTTCTCTGTGTCCCCCCCAGGGAGTGGCTGTACCTGCTGTCCCATGAAATGTTGAATCCGTATTACGGCCTGTTCCAATATTCCCGGGACGATATTTATACTCTACAGATTAATCCAGATTCTGCAGTGAACCCGGTAAGTGTAAAGGGTTGTTACTCCCATTTTGTTTCTGCCCCTTTATTTGTTTCTTTTTTTCTTGTGTAAGCAGTGGGTATTATTACTCTCATCCTATTGGCTGCCAAACTGAGCGCTGCGTGGCCCTGTAATGGTGCAAGTTCTGTTTAGTGGCCCTGTAATGGTGCAAGCGCTGTTTAGTGGCCCTGTAATGGTGCAAGCGCTGTTTAGTGGCCCTGTAATGGTGCAAGCGCTGTTTAGTGGCCCTGTAATGGTGCAAGCACTGTTTAGTGGCCCTGTAATGGTGCAAGCACTGTTTAGTGGCCCTGTAATGGTGCAAGCTCTGTTTAGTGGCCCTGTAATGGTGCAAGCGCTGTTTAGTGGCCCTGTAATGGTGCAAGCGCTGTTTAGTGGCCCTGTAATGGTGCAAGCACTGTTTAGTGGCCCTGTAATGGTGCAAGCACTGTTTAGTGGCCCTGTAATGGTGCAAGCTCTGTTTAGTGGCCCTGTAATGGTGCAAGCGCTGTTTAGTGGCCCTGTAATGGTGCAAGCACTGTTTAGTGGCCCTGTAATGGTGCAAGCGCTGTTTAGTGGCCCTGTAGTGGTGCAAGCGCTGTTTAGAGGCCCTGTAATGGTGCAAGCTCTGTTTAGTGGCCCTGTAATGGTGCAAGTTCTGTTTAGTGGCCCTGTAATGGTGCAAGTTCTGTTTAGTGGCCCTGTAATGGTGCAAGTTCTGTTTAGTGGCCCTGTAATGGTGCAAGTTCTGTTTAGTGGCCCTGTAATGGTGCAAGTTCTGTTTAGTGGCCCTGTAATGGTGCAAGCGCTGTTTAGTGGCCCTGTAATGGTGCAAGCGCTGTTTAGTGGCCCTGTAATGGTGCAAGCGCTGTTTAGTGGCCCTGTAATGGTGCAAGCGCTGTTTAGTGGCCCTGTAATGGTGCAAGCGCTGTTTAGTGGTTCTGTAATGGTGCAAGCTCTGTTTAGTGGCCCTGTAATGGTGCAAGCACTGTTTAGTGGCCCTGTAATGGTGGCAGCTCTGTTTAGTGGCCCTGTAATGGTGCAAGCGCTGTTTAGTGGTTCTGTAATGGTGCAAGTTCTGTTTAGAGGCCCTGTAATGGTGCAAGCGCTGTTTAGTGGCCCTGTAATGGTGCAAGCGCTGGTTAGTGGCCCTGTAATGGTGCAAGCGCTGTTTAGTGGCCCTGTAATGGTGCAAGCGCTGTTTAGTGGCCCTGTAATGGTGCAAGCGCTGTTTAGTGGCCCTGTAATGGTGCAAGCGCTGTTTAGTGGCCCTGTAATGGTGCAAGTGCTGTTTAGTGGCCCTGTAATGGTGCAAGCGCTATTCAGTTCTGTGGCCCTTACGGATGTGCAAGGGGATTGGAGGATGAAGCCTGTTTATGGGTTAGAGAATGGCCGCTATTTAGCCCCTCCCCTCTGTATCACTGTGATTGGATCCATGTGTTTTGCTTCCAGGAGCACTTGTCCTACTTCCATTTTGTGGGCCGGATCATGGGAATGGCTGTGTTCCACGGACACTACATAGATGGGGGCTTCACACTCCCTTTCTATAAGCAGCTGCTGGGGAAACCCATAACGTTAGATGATATGGAGTCAGTAGATCCCGATCTTCACAACAGCCTTGTCTGGATCCTGTAAGTAATGCCACTCACTTTGTGCCTCCTTGCCCCCAAATCTGATTCCCCCTGGATCTACTTGTGCCCCCACACCGGGTCTCTTTGATTCCCCCTGGATCTACCTGTGCCCCCACACCTGGTCTCTCTGATTCCCCTTGGTTGTACCTGTGCCCCCACACCTGGTCTCTCTGATTCCCCCTGGATCTACCTGTGCCCCCACACCGGGTCTCTCTGATTCCCCCTGGATCTACCTGTGCCCCCACACCGGGTCTCTCTGATTCCCCCTGGATCTAGCTGTGCCCCCACACCGGGTCTCTCTCTCTCTGATTCCCCCTGGATCTACCTGTGCCCCCACACCAGGTCTCTCTGATTCCCCCTGGATCTACCTGTGCCCCCACACCTGGTCTCTCTGATTCCCCTTGGTTGTACCTGTGCCCCCACACCGGGTCTCTCTGATTCCCCCTGGATCTACCTGTGCCCCCACACCTGGTCTCTCTGATTCCCCTTGGTTGTACCTGTGCCCCCACACCAGGTCTCTCTGATTCCCCCTGGATCTACCTGTGCCCCCACACCTGGTCTCTCTGATTCCCCTTGGTTGTACCTGTGCCCCCACACCGGGTCTCTCTGATTCCCCTTGGATCTACCTGTGCCCCCACACCTGGTCTCTCTGATTCCCCCTGGATCTACCTGTGCCCCCACACCTGGTCTCTCTCTCTCTGATTCCCTTTGGATCTACCTGTGCCCCCACACCTGGTCTCTCTGATTCCACCTTGGTTGTACCTGTGCCCCCACACCTGGTCTCTCTGATTCCCCCTGGATCTACCTGTGCCCCCACACCTGGTCTCTCTGATTCCACCTTGGTTCTACCTGTGCCCCCACACCTGGTCTCTCTCTCTCTGATTCCCCTTGGATCTACCTGTGCCCCCACACCTGGTCTCTCTGATTCCCCCTGGATCTACCTGTGCCCCCACACCGGGTCTCTCTGATTCCCCCTGGATCTAGCTGTGCCCCCACACCTGGTCTCTCTCTGATTCCTCCTGGATCTACCTGTACCCCCACACCGGGTCTCTCTCTCTGATTCCCCCTGGATCTAGCTGTACCCCCACACCGGATCTCTCTCTCTGATTCCCCCTGGATCTACCTGTACCCCCACACCGGGTCTCTCTCTCTCTGATTCCCCCTGGATCTAGCTGTGCCCCCACACCGGGTCTCTCTCTCTCTGATTCCCCCTGGATCTAGCTGTGCCCCCACACCGGGTCTCTCTCTGATTCCCACTGGATCTAGCTGTGCCCCCACACCGGGTCTCTCTCTGATTCCCCCTGGATCTAGCTGTACCCCCACACCGGGTCTCTCTCTCTGATTCCCCCTGGATCTAGCTGTACCCCCACACCGGGTCTCTCTCTCTCTGATTCCCCCTGGATCTACCTGTGCCCCCACACTTGGTCTCTTTGATTCCCCCCTGGATCTACCTGTGCCCCCACAACTGGTCTCTCTCTCTCTGATTCCCCTTGGATCTACCTGTGCCCCCACAACTGGTCTCTCTCTCTCTGATTCCCCTTGGATCTACCTGTGCCCCCACAACTGGTCTCTCTCTCTCTGATTCCCCTTGGATCTACCTGTGCCCCCACAACTGGTCTCTCTCTCTCTGATTCCCCTTGGATCTACCTGTGCCCCCACAACTGGTCTCTCTCTCTGATTCCCTTTGGATCTACCTGTGCCCCCACACTTGGTCTCTTTGATTCCCCCTGGATCTACCTGTGCCCCCACACTTGGTCTCTTTGATTCCCCCTGGATCTACCTGTGCCCCCACACTTGGTCTCTTTGATTCCCCCCTGGATCTACCTGTGCCCCCACAACTGGTCTCTCTCTCTCTGATTCCCCTTGGATCTACCTGTGCCCCCACACCTGGTCTCTCTGATTCCCCTTGGATCTACCTGTGCCCCCACACCTGGTCTCTCTGATTCCCCTTGGTTCTACCTGTGCCCCCACACCTGGTGTCTCTGATTCCACCTTGGTTCTACCTGTGCCCCCACACCTGGTCTCTCTCTCTCTGATTCCCCCTGGATCTACCTGTGCCCCCACACCTGGTCTCTCTCTGATTCCCCCTGGATCTAGCTGTGCCCCCACACCGGGTCTCTCTCTCTCTGATTCCCCTTGGATCTACCTGTGCCCCGTGCCTGACACCTTCTGTCTCTCCCCTTGGTTGTACCTGTGCCCCGTGCCTGACGCCTTCTGTCTCTCCCATTGGTTGTACCTGTGCCCCGTGCCTGACACCCTCTGTCTCTCCCCTTGGTTGTACCTGTGCCCCGTGCCTGACACCCTCTGTCTCTCCCCTTGGTTGTACCTGTGCCCCGTGCCTGACACCTTCTGTCTCTCCATTGGTTGTACCTGTGCCCCGTGCCTGACGCCTTCTGTCTCTCCCATTGGTTGTACCTGTGGCCCCGTGCCTGACGCCCTCTTGTCTCTCCCCTTGGTTGTACCTGTGCCCCGTGCCTGACGCCCTCTGTCTCTCCCCTTGGTTGTACCTGTGCCCCGTGCCTGACGCCCTCTGTCTCTCCCCTTGGTTGTACCTGTGCCCCGTGCCTGACACCTTCTGTCTCTCCCCTTGGTTGTACCTGTGCCCCGTGCCTGACACCCTCTGTCTCTCCCCTTGGTTGTACCTGTGCCCCGTGCCTGACACCCTCTGTCTCTCCCCTTGGTTGTACCTGTGCCCCGTGCCTGACACCCTCTGTCTCTCCCCTTGGTTGTACCTGTGCCCCGTGCCTGACACCCTCTGTCTCTCCCCTTGGTTGTACCTGTGCCCCGTGCCTGACACCCTCTGTCTCTCCCCTTGGTTGTACCTGTGCCCCGTGCCTGACGCCGCTATATTATTGGGACCCTTAGAGAGAATGATATAACGGGAGTGTTGGATCACACATTTTGCGTGGAACACAGCGCCTATGGGGAATTAATCCAACATGAGTTGAAACCCAGCGGCAAAAGCATCCCGGTCACCGAGGAGACTAAAAAGGAATATGTCAGGTAATTGCACCGTGTGTTCTGCACAGCTAGTCCTTATGGTCCTTACTGAAGCCTCCCTTCCCCCCAGACTCTTACTCCCCCCCCCCCCAGACTCTTACTCCCCGCCCAGACTCTTACTCCCCCCCCGCCCAGACTCTTACTCCCCCCCCAGACTCTTACTCCCCCCCAGACTCTTACTCCCCCCCCAGACTCTAACTCCCCCCCCAGACTCTTACTCCCCCCCCCAGACTCTTACTCCCCCCCCCCAGACTCTTACTCCCCCCCCCCCAGACTCTTACTCCCTCCCCCCAGACTCTTACTCCCCCCCCAGACTCTTACTCCCCCCCCAGACTCTTACTCCCCCCCCCAGACTCTTACTTCCCCCCCCAGACTCTTACTTCCCCCCCCAGACTCTTACTCCCCCCCCCCCAGACTCTTACTCCCCCCCCCCAGACTCTTACTCCCCCCCCCCAGACTCTTACTCCCCCCCCCCCAGACTCTTACTCCCCCCCCCAGACTCTTACTCCCCCCCCCCCCAGACTCTTACTCCCCCCCCCCCCAGACTCTTACTCCCCCCCCCCCCAGACTCTTACTTCCATGTCTGTGTTATAAAGCAACACTGTCCTACAGAAGGAAATGGGGAGTGAATTGCTAGTGATCCCAGTGCCAGTCTTATAGCCTCAGTGCCAGTCTTATAGCCTCAGTGCCAGATCTTATAGCCTCAGTGCCAGTCTTATAGCCTCAGTGCCAGATCTTATAGCCTCAGTGCCAGTCTTATAGCCTCAGTGCCAGATCTTATAGCCTCAGTGCCAGATCTTATAGCCTCAGTGCCAGATCTTATAGCCTCAGTGCCAGTCTTATAGCCTCAGTGCCAGATCTTATAGCCTCAGTGCCAGATCTTATAGCCTCAGTGCCAGATCTTATAGCCTCAGTGCCCAGATCTTATAGCCTCAGTGCCAGATCTTATAGCCTCAGTGCCGTATCTTATAGCCTCAGTGCCGTATCTTATAGCCTCAGTGCCAGATCTTATAGCCTCAGTGCCAGTCTTATAGCCTCAGTGCCAGTCTTATAGCCTCAGTGCCAGTCTTATAGCCTCAGTGCCAGATCTTATAGCCTCAGTGCCAGATCTTATAGCCTCAGTGCCAACCTTATAGCCTCAGTGCCAGATCTTATAGCCACAGTGCCGTATCTTATAGCCTCAATGCCAACCTTATAGCCTCAGTGCCGTATCTTATAGCCTCAGTGCCGTATCTTATAGCCTCAGTGCCAGTCTTATAGCCTCAGTGCCAGTCTTATAGCCTCAGTGCCAGATCTTATAGCCTCAGTGCCAGTCTTATAGCCTCAGTGCCAGATCTTATAGCCTCAGTGCCAGTCTTATAGCCTCAGTGCCAGTCTTATAGCCTCAGTGCCAACCTTATAGCCTCAGTGCCAACCTTATAGCCTCAGTGCCAACCTTATAGCCTCAGTGCCAGTCTTATAGCCTCAGTGCCAGTCTTATAGCCTCAGTGCCGTATCTTATAGCCTCAGTGCCGTATCTTATAGCCTCAGTGCCAGTCTTATAGCCTCAGTGCCGTATCTTATAGCCTCAGTGCCAGATCTTATAGCCTCAGTGCCAGATCTTATAGCCTCAGTGCCAGTCTTATAGCCTCAGTGCCGTATCTTATAGCCTCAGTGCCAGATCTTATAGCCTCAGTGCCGTATCTTATAGCCTCAGTGCCAGATCTTATAGCCTCAGTGCCGTATCTTATAGCCTCAGTGCCAGATCTTATAGCCTCAGTGCCAGATCTTATAGCCTCAGTGCCAGTCTTATAGCCTCAGTGCCAGTCTTATAGCCACAGTGCCGTATCTTATAGCCTCAGTGCCGTATCTTATAGCCTCAGTGCCAGATCTTATAGCCTCAGTGCCAGATCTTATAGCCTCAGTGCCAGATCTTATAGCCTCAGTGCCAGATCTTATAGCCTCAGTGCCAGATCTTATAGCCTCAGTGCCGTATCTTATAGCCTCAGTGCCGTATCTTATAGCCTCAGTGCCGTATCTTATAGCCTCAGTGCCAACCTTCTAGCCTCTGTGCCATATCTGGAGTGCTGCCATACTGCTACAGACAATATTAACCCTTCGTTTCAGGCTGTATGTGAACTGGCGGTTCCTGCGGGGGATCGAGGCGCAGTTTCTGGCTCTGCAGAAGGGGTTTAACGAGGTGATTCCCCAGCACTTGCTGAAAGCATTTGATGAAAAGGAACTAGAGGTGAGTGAGTCGGCCATTAGCCCGGGAGTGGGTGCCTCAGGCCCATACACACAGCCTGGGGGGGCTCTGGGTGCCACAAATACCAACCCCCCCGGCCAGAAAACTCCCCCTTAGTTAAACTACAACTTGCCCTCATTAACTAAAACCATAAATGTTTTCTCAGTAGTAAGTTCCCATACGGTGTTTGTATGAAAGGTGTGTTTCTGGGGGTCTTTTATAATCTCCGCACCCTGCATGGAACTTATAGTTCTGCCCAATTTAGTGTCGCCAGCAAAAATACAACAGTACCGTCTGTGCCCCCCCCCCCAGGGCATTAATAAACAAGCAAAGGCCCAAGGACTGACCCCTGCGGTACCCACTAACCACACTGGCCCAAGGACTGACCCCTGCGGTACCCACTAACCACACTGGTCCAAGGACTGACCCCTGCGGTACCCACTAACCACACTGGCCCAAGGACTGACCCCTGCGGTACCCACTAACCACACTGGTCCAAGGACTGACCCCTGCGGTACCCACTAACCACACTGGCCCAAGGACTGACCCCTGCGGTACCCACTAACCACACTGGCCCAAGGACTGACCCCTGCGGTACCCACTAACCACACTGGTCCAAGGACTGACCCCTGCGGTACCCACTAACCACACTGGTCCAAGGACTGACCCCTGCGGTACCCACTAACCACACTGGCCCAAGGACTGACCCTTGCGGTACCCACTAACCACACTGGCCCAATTAGAAACTGTTCCATTTCCCCCCACTCTTTGTACTCTATCCTTCAGCCAGTTCTCTATCCAATTACAAATATTATGTTCTAGGCCAATATTCCTTAATTTGATCATTAACCCTCTGTGAGGTACTGTATCAAACGCTTTAGCAAAGTCCAAGTAGATCCCATCCACTGCCATTCCAGCATCAAGGTTCCTACTCACCTCCTCATAAAGGCGACTAAATGAGTCAGATCTGTTACCCATAAACCCCTGTGGCACAAACTAATAGTATTGTGAACTGCAATGTATTCAACTATCCTATCCCTTATTACCCCTTCCAGAAGCTTTCCTACTACTGATGTCAGACTAACAGGCCTATAGTTTTCAGGCTGAGAGCGGGATCGCTGTTTAAATAACGGCACCACATTAGCAATTGGCCAGTCTCTCGGCACCATGCCCGACCTCAGGGAATCCTGGGAAATTAAGGGAAGAGGTTTGGCAATCACAGCGCTGAGCCCAATTAATACCCTGGGATGAATCCCATCCGGCCCTGGACCTTTCCCTTTGTTATGCTCTTGTTCTTTTCCTGCTATACAAATGCGCCGGGCCGAGAGTAACTTACCCCCTGTGGTGCTTCAGACAAACTCATCCCCGTGTTGTTGTTGCAGCTGATTATCTGCGGCCTGGGGAAGATCGATGTGAATGACTGGAAGTCGAACACGCGGCTAAAACACTGCACGGCTGACAGTAACATCGTGAAATGGTTCTGGAAAGCGGTGGAGTCGTTTGATGAAGAGCGAAGGGCCCGGCTGCTGCAGTTTGTCACCGGCTCCTCCCGCGTCCCCCTCCAGGGCTTTAAGGCATTACAGGGTAGGTACTGGGCCCAAATATACCCCAAATAAGCTCCTCCCCATTTCATTTGGGGGCGAGTTCCATGGAGTGCCGGGGGCAGAGGGGGCGAGTTCCATGGAGTGCCGGGGGCAGAGGGGGCGAGTTCCATGGAGTGCCGGGGGCAGAGGGGGCGAGTTCCATGGAGTGCCGGGGGCAGAGGGGGCGAGTTCCATGGAGTGCCGGGGGCAGAGGGGGCGAGTTCCATGGAGTGCCGGGGGCAGAGGGGGCGAGTTCCATGGAGTGCCGGGGGCAGAGGGGGCGAGTTCCATGGAGTGCCGGGGGCAGAGGGGGCGAGTTCCATGGAGTGCCAGGGGCAGAGGGGGCGAGTTCCATGGAGTGCCGGGGGCAGAGGGGGCGAGTTCCATGGAGTGCCGGGGGCAGAGGGGGCGAGTTCCATGGAGTGCCGGGGGCAGAGGGGGCGAGTTCCATGGAGTGCCGGGGGCAGAGGGGGCGAGTTCCATGGAGTGCCGGGGGCAGAGGGGGCGAGTTCCATGGAGTGCCGGGGGCAGAGGGGGCGAGTTCCATGGAGTGCCGGGGGCAGAGGGGGCGAGTTCCATGGAGTGCCTGAGTTTCTGTGGGCGGGGCCTCTCACTGCAGGGTATTGTGGGAATCCTGTGCTGGTATTGGCTGATCTAATTCTCCCTTGTTACGGGCAGGTGCTGCGGGGCCGAGACTTTTCACCATTCACCAGATCGACGCCAGCACTAACAACCTACCCAAGGCTCATACCTGGTAAGCCTTCTTACCCCCCTCCAAGCCTTCTTACCCCCCTCCAAGCCTTCTTACCCCCCCTCCAAGCCTTCTTACCCCCTCCAAGCCTTCTTACCCCCCCCAAGCCTTCTTACCCCCCCCAAGCCTTCTTACCCCCCCAAGCCTTCTTACCCCCCCCAAGCCTTCTTACCCCCCCCAAGCCTTCTTACCCCCCCCAAGCCTTCTTACCCCCCCAAGCCTTCTTACCCCCCTCCAAGCCTTCTTACCCCCCCAAGCCTTCTTACCCCCCCCCAAGCCTTCTTACCCCCCCCCCAAGCCTTCTTACCCCCCCCCCAAGCCTTCTTACCCCCCCCCCCATGTTTACTTGTTCTTTTGCCCCTCTCTTGCTGGTAGAAGGGGCAGGACCCGGGCAGACATCCCATAACCTTTCCCCCTCTCTCTCTCTCTCAGCTTTAACCGCATAGACATCCCGCCGTACGAGACCTACGAGAAGCTGTATGAGAAGTTGCTGACGGCCATCGAGGAGACGTGTGGGTTTGCTGTGGAGTGACCTTGCCCGCCTCGCCAGCCTTGCCACCATTCCGCCTCCCTGCCCCGGGGCACTGGGACCCCGGCCAATAAAAGGAGCGTTAGGGGATGAGAGACATGTGTGTGTGCATAGACTTACGTGTGTGTCTCACCGAGAGAAAGTCGCTGTCTGTGGGCGACTAAGCTGCTATTTAAACCAGTGACCCCAGACATTGGCGAGAGCGCAGAGAGAGCGCTGCGAGTGCCGAGAGCGCCCCCTTGGGCCCACACAGGAGACTCCTGCGGATAAAGACTACTAATATTTTTGTATAAGAGATTGGTTCTATTACATTCCCTCCTACGGACCCACAAACCCACCTTCCCCTCATTGGTACAAACAGGAACGTGGCTCCGCGGGGGTGGGGCTGACCTCTGACATCACTGGGTACACGCCCACCGACCCTAAACATGGCCCCGACGTACTAATATATAATTTAATACCTGTTATTTCTATTTTTATCTTTATTCTTATAAAAGTTTTTGGGATTTTTTTTTTTTTCTTTTGGACTGAATTTTGTAGAAAGCAATTTTTTTAACCAAACGGCTTAAATTCTAAAGCAGAAGTTTCGCTAAAAGCCTTTGTGGGCGTCGCCGCCGATCTCCGTCGTCTCCAATCAGAGAAAAACTGCAAAAACGGGAAAAATGCCATATTTTGCTACTAATGAATTTGTGTTTCTATGGCAACGCGGAGCTTTATCAGGGCCACCTACCTCTCTCTGTCTCATCCTGGTCTCGTGTGTAAATAGCATTAAAAGAGAATTTTCTGTGAAAGTTCTGTACATATCTGTATAGGCCAGCGCTCCGTTCTAACCCCCCCCCAAATGGAAGGCGTCAGTCCCAGCAGGTTCTGTTTGGCAGTAAATGGGTTAATTACCCCCCCCCCATTGGAGGGCAATGAGTAAGATTTGGGGCAGAAGTAAGATGGGAAAGGGCAGTTTTTGGGGGGTAAATAAGCGTTGGGGGCGGCACAGAGACACGAGCGAAGGAACCGTCTCTTGTGGTTCCATCACTTCGCTCCTCTCCTGCTCCGAGGCCTCGGGGGGTTCCAACATGCACCCCAAGTTCTCCAGTACGGGCAACGTGTATAGACTTGTGGGCTTGCAGATTCCCCCAGGCCCTGGCATGCTAGAACCCCCCCCCCCCCCCGTGACTACTCTAGAGAAGGGAGAGTTTGCTCTAGAACAGGTACAGGTGCCGACAGGGCATTAAGTAAGAACGTGCCCCCTACAGGGGGCTTTTACTATGCACGAGTCCGGAAAACTCATGGTCTGTAACATAGAGCTACTAGAACCGAGCTCCTGCTCTAGAACAGCCGGGAGTCACCATGCTTTCTTGGTGGCAGGGTGGGGGAATGTTCTGGAGCACTGATTGTGACTAGTGCAGAGCCAGTGCTTTAGAGTCGGGCCTCTTCCTTTCCCCCCCCCCCCCCCCCGGGGCTTCATGGTACCTGTACAAAGACTGAGTAAGATAAAGTGCCCCCTTGTGGTGTAGCCAGGGAAGAAGTCCTATTTGGGGCGGCCCTTGGGCACCCCAGCTTGTAGCTCCTCCCTTCCCAGCTGCCACCCACAGGATTGGCATTCTCACCCGACACTAAGTCAGAACCTTCCAGGCAATGCGCGTGTGTAGCCGAGAACTCAGTCACCTGACCCAGAAGGGCTGTCGGACCCATGTCCGTAAATGGGGTCTCCCTAATCTGAAAAGTCACGTGTGCACCCCTGTTGGCAGGAAGTCGCTAGCGCACCCCTATTGGCAGGAAGTCACATGTGCACCCCTGTTGGCAGGAAGTCGCTAGCGCACCCCTATTGGCAGGAAGTCGCATGTGCTCCCCTGTTGGCAGGAAGTCGCTAGCGAACCCCTATTGGCAGGAAGTCGCATGTGCTCCCCTGTTGGCAGGAAGTCGCTAGCGAACCCCTATTGGCAGGAAGTCACATGTGCTCCCCTGTTGGCAGGAAGTCGCTAGCGAACCCCTATTGGCAGGAAGTCACATGTGCTCCCCTATTGGCAGGAAGTCGCTAGCACACCCCTATTGGCAGGAAGTCACATGTGCTCCCCTGTTGGCAGGAAGTCACATGTGCTCCCCTGTTGGCAGGAAGTCACATGTGCTCCCCTGTTGGCAGGAAGTCACATGTGCTCCCCTGTTGGCAGGAAGTCACATGTGCTCCCCTGTTGGCAGGAAGTCACATGTGCTCCCCTGTTGGCAGGAAGTCACATGTGCTCCCCTGTTGGCAGGAAGTCACATGTGCTCCCCTGTTGGCAGGAAGTCACATGTGCTCCCCTGTTGGCAGGAAGTCACTAGTGCAACGTTCAATTCTTTCCCTGGCCATTAATTGTTCTGCTCTGTCTGATCCGTGTGTGGGCTCAGAGGGGCTCCCTCCCGGTACCAGTAAGTTTGTGGGCTCCCTAAGAGTTGGGGTGCAGTGTTGAACTTCAGTACAGTTTTTAACCCCTTTACTGCCAACGGGTCACAAAGCCGCCTTACTGTGTTCATGGGAAGCTCCCAGTGTGCTGACCCGGTTCTGTTGGTGCCGCCAGTAGTGTCATTCTGTAACGTTGGGAAACTGCTTCAATTTATAGCTGATTCATTAAAAAAAAAGATTTAAAAAAAAATTTTCCTCTGCCGTTGTCATTTGTAAGAGTCGGGGCCCATTGTGTGGGAGTTCTGCCCCCGGCTGGGGTAGGTTGCTGCCCGCTAGGGTTGTGCCGAGGATGCTGGGAGTGCGAGAGGATTATGCCCGTACTGCTCTGTGTTATTCTTCCCTTCCCCATTCACCTCAAGCACTTGCCCTTTCCCTTGGTGCCCACCTTGTATATATGTGCCCCTTCCCTTGGTGCCCACCTTGTATATATGTGCCCCTTCCCTTGGTGCCCACCTTGTATATGTGTGCCCCTTCCCTTGGTGCCCACCTTGTATATGTGCCCCTTCCCTTGGTGCCCACCTTGTATATGTGCCTCTTCCCTTGGTGCCCACCTTGTATATGTGCCTCTTCCCTTGGTGCCCACCTTGTATATGTGCCCCTTCCCTTGGTGCCCACCTTGTATATGTGCCCCTTCCCTTGGTGCCCACCTTGTATATGTGCCCCTTCCCTTGGTGCCCACCTTGTATATGTGCCCCTTCCCTTGGTGCCCACCTTGTATATATGTACCCCTTCCCTTGGTGCCCACCTTGTATATATGTGCCCCTTCCTTTGGTGCCCACCTTGTATATATGTGCCCCTTCCTTTGGTGCCCACCTTGTATATATGTGCCCCTTCCTTTGGTGCTACCGTGGGACCTTCCTTATTAGCCCAACACCCAAGGAGAGGCCCTGCACAAGCCCCAGAGGGGCATCCATTGGCAGCACCCTCCCCATTCACCTCAAGCATTTGCCCCTTCCCTTGGTGCCCACCTTGTATATGTGCCCCTTCCCTTGGTGCCCACCTTGTATATGTGCCTCTTCCCTTGGTGCCCACCTTGTATATGTGCCTCTTCCCTTGGTGCCCACCTTGTATATGTGCCCCTTCCCTTGGTGCCCACCTTGTATATGTGCCCCTTCCCTTGGTGCCCACCTTGTATATGTGCCCCTTCCCTTGGTGCCCACCTTGTATATATGTACCCCTTCCCTTGGTGCCCACCTTGTATATATGTGCCCCTTCCTTTGGTGCCCACCTTGTATATATGTGCCCCTTCCTTTGGTGCCCACCTTGTATATATGTGCCCCTTCCTTTGGTGCTACCGTGGGACCTTCCTTATTAGCCCAACACCCAAGGAGAGGCCCTGCACAAGCCCCAGAGGGGCATCCATTGGCAGCACCCTCCCCATTCACCTCAAGCATTTGCCCCTTCCTTTGGTGCCCACCTTGTATATATGTGTCCCTTCCCTTGGTGCTACCGTGGAACCTTCCTTATTAGCCCAACACCCAAAGAGAGGCCCTACACAAGCCCCAGAGGGGCATCCATTGGCAGCACCCTCCCCATTCACCTCAAGCACTTGCCCCCTTCCCTTGGTGCCCACCTTGTATATGTGCCCCTTCCCTTGGTGCCCACCTTGTATATATGTGCCCCTTCCCTTGGTGCTACCGTGGAACCTTCCTTATTAGCCCAACACCCAAAGAGAGGCCCTACACAAGCCCCAGAGGGGCATCCATTGGCAGCACCCTCCCCATTCACCTCAAGCACTTGCCCCTTCCCTTGGTGCCCACCTTGTATATGTGCCCCTTCCCTTGTCGGTACATGAGAGAGACTGTAGCCGAAGTAGCCAATGGGCCAGTGACCTACATCGACCTACCCTGCCCCCACACACAGATGGGAAAGATATTACTGCAAGGAACACAGGGGTAATTGGAGGAACCTGAATGGCTCAGGGGTTGGAGCTGTGGCTCTCGGCGCAGTAGTCCTGGGTTCGAATCCGAGAGCCGGAGAGAGATTTTGCTTGGCTTCTTCCCCGCCACGTGGCTCTCCATAAAAAAAAAAATACCTCCATCTGGATTTGAACCCAGGACTCCACCATTACAAGCCAGTACCTCTAGCACTGACCCATTCAGGTTTCTTCTGATATTTCCTCTGCTTCTTCCCCCAATATCTCTCCAATCACTCGGTGCAACACAATGTATCAATACAGATAGTTCCATGGAATCCAGAGAGGAACCAAGCCCAATAGCTCATCCCACTGGTTCGTCCCACTGGTTCGTCCCAATAGCTCGTCCCACTGGTTCATCGCACTGGTTCATCCCAATGGCTCGTACCACTGCCCTGCTCCGCCGGAGTCCTTGGTCCAATTCTTACCTCTACAATAACTTTTTATTACTCCTAAATCCTAGCACACAAGTTGGACACCTCTAGCAGAACAAAAGCCCCACAGTGCCCCCCACCCTACACCAGACTCCCTCTCCAGGCAACAGTTTAGTACAACAAAGACACAATGAGGGAAAGAGGTGGAGAACATACAGAGTAGGGGAGGGGGGGGTCCTCAAACTCTATATATGAGCCAATACGAGAATGACGTTTCCTAGTGGTTCCCTAATAAGAGCTGTAATTGGCTATTTGAACTTACAGTCGGCTCTGTTGGTCTTCACACCTCCATAACTTGCCTCCAAGCCAGGAATTCAAACAGGAGCAACATGGAGCCTGTGAGCCACGGGGATCACTGAGTGGCTTCAGCTTCCCTGCCCTTCTATTAGCCAAAGGGAATACTCTCTAGTAGCCACCTGGCCTCCTCTCCATGTTGTACCATCAGTTCATAACACAACATCAGACAGCTGGTATAGGGCCTCACATACATCTTTGAAGCTCTTCCCATAGCCCAGAGGATGGGGGGCATCATTCCCGCATCATTCCCGCATCATTCCCGCATCATTCCCGCATCATTCCCGCATCATTCCCGCATCATTCCCGCATCATTCCCGCACAGTGAATGGATGTTGTCATTAAGGTGGAAGGTAGCTAGAACTTTGTTAACCCAGGGGCACTTGTGAGGACCACCTTATCTTTCTGTAGGACCACCTTTTCCTGTTCCTTTCACATGGCAGTGGGCACTAATGGTTAATCCCCCCTGCTGTGAGGAAGGTACAGGAAATGACACAATATAAAAGACTTCCCCCAGCGCCCCAGCGCCCCATCTCTTCCCCCGTTACCAGCAGAGTAGCGCTCCTCTGTCTGATGCTCCTGCAGCCGAGATCCGCATCTTTTGAGTGCGCAGAGAGAAGCCGGCGGGCTTATAGCCATCCGTTGCCCACAGCGCAGTAAGTCGCAATGCCGATCCATTAGGCGAGACGCTGAGCGCCCCTGTCTGGAGAGCTGACTTGCGCTTCTGCGCGAACTTCCGGGTAAGATTTAAAGGGACGGTTGGCGCCAAATTTGAAATTTAAACGGCGTTTTTGTTCCCTTTTTTGCCTATGGTGTCTTTCCAGATCAGAAACTTTGCCAATTGTGCTTATTTGACCAAAATTGATCCTGGGTGTAAGTAATTAACCCATCGGTTTTATTTTACGCATGGAGCTTCAGGTTGTTTGAAGTTTAACCTGTGTGTGTAATGTTATTTACAGGCTGTAATGAGTCTATAAGTAAAGATATACATACAATGAGTCTCGGACCATCTCTGGCTCCAGGGGGTAAGCTCTATAACTTGTGAGAGCATGGGACCATTTAAAAAAAAAAAAAGTTTTTTATGGTATTATTTTATTTTTGTTGCAGGAGCTCGCGGCAAGGTGAAAGACCTAGCAAAAGCAAGTCACCGAGAAAGCAATGTGAAGCTTGTAGTGACCCGGCCTGGTTAGACAAAAAGGGTCTCTCTGACATCGCTGGACCATCTGATCAGATGAATTCTATGATGGATTGGATGCAATCTACCTTCAAACAATCTGTGGCTTCTGTGGTAGATGAGGTGACAGAGAAAGTTATGCGCAACATGGATACCCCTGCGGCGGCAGTTGGCGAGCAGCATGAACGGGAGATGAGATTCTCCAGTGGATCTGAAGGGGAAGTGTCCTTCTCGGACAACCAGTCAGAAGGTTCTAATGAGACTTGCTTTAATATTGATTTTGTAGAACCTCTTATTAAACATATGAGAGCCACTTTGGATCTAGATGTTGTTGATCCCCCTTTGAAAAAAGACAAAATGTTCAAGGCTTGTGGAAAAAAGAATCATACGTTCCCAGTTCATGAGGTTATTTCCAATCTTATGCTTCATGAATGGGAAACCCCAGATAAAAAGCTGGCAGAATCAAGGAAAAACAAGAAAATGTACCCGTTTGCAGAACAGCATGTTCGCCACTGGACTTCAGTTCCCAAAGTTGATGCTTCCATCACTAGGGTAGCTAGACGTACTACTTTACCTGTTGATGAAGGGGTTTCTCTCAGAGATGCGATGGAAAGAAGGCAGGATGCCACGCTCAGAAAACTCTATCTGGTAGATGGAATGGCCTGTAAAACATCTGTCGCTCTTACTTCATTGGCTAGAGCCAATAATATTTGGCTTGCTGACATAGAAAATGCCCTCAAGTCTGGGGTAGAGAGAGAGAAGATTCTTGAGCTCATTCAAGATGTAAAGATGGTCAATGACTTTACTTCGGAAGCTTCATTGGATGGAGTTAGATTCGCAGCCAAAGCCATGGGTTTGCCGGTGGCAGCTAGAAGAGCCTTGTGGTTGCGTCATTGCCATGCAGATTCTCAGTCTAAACATAATCTTAGCAAATTCCCTTTGAAAGGGAGGGAGCAATTTGAAGAAAAGTTGGAGCAGATTATATCTAAAGCTTCTTTTTTACCTCAAGATAAGAGAGAAAGAAAACCATTCAGGAATCCCAAACAGTCCTTTCGTGATTCCAAACAGTACAAGCCAGGGAAACCTTTTCAAAGGCAACCATGGAGATCCAGATTCCAGAATTACGACAAGAAAGGTCAGAAAACAGATAAAAAATCAGCATGATGGTGCGAGAGCCCCTCTGTCTCGAGTAGGAGGAAGATTAAATATGTTTGGGGCAGTGTGGGCTCAATATACAAAAGATGCCTGGGTCATAAAAACCATCACAGAAGGCTATGCTTTGGAATTAAAGAGTTATCCCAAGAGAAGCTTCGTGTCATCAGAAAAAACAGATCTTCAGAGGCCATCAAGAAGCTTCCATTCTCTCAGACCTTTTAAAAAAAGGAGCAATTTCAGAAGTGCCCAAACAAGAGAGATTTGGAGGAATATATTCTCATCTGTTTCTAAGGAAAAAACCAAACGGTCAGTTTCGGGTTATTCTGAACTTACGTGTACTCAACCAAGTTCTGTTGATTCGTTCATTCAAAATGGATTCGATCAGGGTTATATCACAACACATCTGCCGTGAAGATTGGATGGCAAAGATAGATCTCGCAGATGCGTATCTCCATGTTCCCATATGGAAACCTCACAGGAAGTTTCTCAGGTTTTTCATCCTGGGAAAACATTTTCAATATCAAGCCATGCCCTTCGGTCTGTCTACGGCTCCCAGAGCTTTCGCCAAGGTGTTAGCCCCGCTTTTAGCTCATCTCAGGCTTCGGGGGATCCAGATTTTCGGATATTTAGACGATCTCCTAGTCAAAGCTCACACAAGGCAACTCCTCCTAGATCATCTTCAAATTGTAATCAAAACCCTTACGGATTGGGGATGGCTAGTGAATTGGGAGAAATCGATGCTGAAACCCACTCAAGAAATCACTTTTTTGGGGACCATCATCAACACAAAGAAATTTCACCTCAGTCTGCCTACAGAGAAAATTCCAGATATTCAAGCACAGGTGTTATCCATCATTCATCATCCTGTCACCACAGCGAAAGTTTGCCAACAAGTCATAGGGAAACTCAATTCCACTATAGATTCGATCAGATGGGCAAGAATACACTCGAGACAGCTACAAGTAGATTTCCTCAATCAATGGGACAAAGATTATCGGAGGGATTTCCAGATAATTTCATTGTCAGATCACACCATCAACACATTGAACTGGTGGATGGAGACCCAGAATCTTCTAGTCCCAGTGTCCTTGACTCCTCCTTCGTGGGAGATCATTACCACGGATGCCAGTCTCAAGGGCTGGGGAGCTCACTACAAGGGACTTGCCAAGGGATTTGGAAAACACAAGATGCGAAGAAATCTTCCAATTGGAGGGAGCTAAATGCAGTTCTTCAGAGTCTGCTATACTTTCGTCGTCTTATCCTAGGGAAGGAGGTGCTTATCAGGTCAGACAACCAAACTACGGTCAATTACTTAAACAAACAGGGAGGCACCAAATCTGCAAGTTTGTTGAACACGACCACAATTATTCTGAATTGGGCAGAAAAGAATCTCAAATGTCTAGCGGCCTGTTACATACCGGGGACCCAGAACCAATTAGCGGATCGGCTCAGCAGAAGATTCTCAGCAAGAGAATGGGAACTCAATCAAGAGGTTTTCAAGACGATTTCCAACAAATGGGGTCCAGTTTCCATAGACCTTATGGCGAATTTCCACAACAAGAAGATTCCAGTTTTTTGTTCCTGGAAACAGGACAAAAGAACCATCTTTTGGGACGCTTTTTCTTTCCAGTGGAACTTCAGTCAAGCCTACATATTTCCTCCCACTGCAATGATTTCCAAAACAATCAAGAAGATCAGGGAAGACAAAGCGAATGTGGTTCTGGTGGTTCCATGGTGGCCCAGGAGACCTTGGTTTCCTCTCTTAATTCAGATGGCTGTAGACAAACCATTTCATCTTCCAATTTGCAAGGATCTTCTATCACAAGGGTCCCTCTTCCATCCAAATCCAAAGAGTTGGGCATTAACAGCATGGAAGTTGAAAGGAACCGGCTGAGTCAGCAAGGAATCCCGAGAAAAGCTTTCTCTACTATTTTGGCTTCCAAAAAACCTTCTACTCATCTTAAATACTCTAAAGTTTGGGATGTTTTTTCCAGTTGGTGTTCTTCCAGGAATATTAACCCTTTTTGTACTTCGGTGGGTCCTTTGATCGAATTCCTTCAAGAAGGAGCAGATCGCAACCTTAGCAATTCTACGCTTAAAGGACAAGTCACAGCTATCTCTTCTTTTTCATATATTTCTTGGGCAGAAAATCCTTTGGTTAAAAAATTTTTCATGGGTCTTAGCAAACTTCGACCAGTGTGCAAACAGAAGATTCCTCCTTGGGACCTTTCTTTAGTACTGAATGCCCTTTTGAACCTTTGGATAAAGCTTCTCTCAAGATGGTTTGCCTAAAAACCTCTTTTCTGCTTGCTATTACCTCAGCCAGAAGGGTTGGAGAAATCCACGCATTATCCATCAAACCATCCAAAATCACCTTTTTTCAAGAGTGGTTCTTAGAACAGAGGATAATTTTGTCCCTAAAGTTTCTTCCAAGTTTCATCAGTCTCAAGAGATCATCCTTCCATCTTTTCATACCTGTCTGGAGAATGAGCATGAGAAGAAACTCCACGCTCTAGATGTGGTTAGATGTCTAAGAATTTATTTAGAGAAAACTTCTTCAATCAGGAAATCGGATGCTTTGCTGGTTACTTTTGCAGGAAACAATCCAGGAACCAAAGCCTCCAAAGGTTCCATTGCCAGACGGATTGAAGAATCTATTCAAATTGCGTTCTCATTACAGACAGCCCCGATTTCAGGTCTGAAAGCACTTTCTACTGGAGGGATGGCGGCGTCCTGGGCATCCCGGGCTCAGGTGTCTTCAGAGGAAATTTGCAGAGCTGCAACTTGGTCTTCTCTTTGTACTTGGAGAAGAGGCGCTTAAGGGGTGACATGATAACTATGTATAAATATATAAAGGGATCATATAATAACCTTTCTAATGTTTTATTTACCAGTAGGTCCTTCCAACGGGCACGAGGGCACCCACTCCGTTTAGAAGAAGGGAGGTTCCATTTAAATATTCGGAAAGGATTTTTTACAGTGAGAGCTGTGAGGTTGTGGGGTCCCCCTCCCCGAATCAGTCGTACTGGCTGATACATTATATAACTTTATATAGGGGCTGGATGGATTCTTAGCAAGTGAGGGAATACAGGGGTAGGGGGGATAGCTCTCAGTACAAGTGAGGGAATACAGGGGTAGGGGAGATAGCTCTCAGTACAAGTGAGGGAATACAGGGGTAGGGGGGATAGCTCTCAGTACAAGTGAGGGAATACAGGGGTAGGGGAGATAGCTCTCAGTACAAGTGAGGGAATACAGGGGTAGGGGAGATAGCTCTCAGTACAAGTGAGGGAATACAGGGGTAGGGGGATAGCTCTCAGTACAAGTGAGGGAATACAGGGGTAGGGGGATAGCTCTCAGTACAGTGAGGGAATACAGGGGTAGGGGGGATAGCCTCGCAGTAACAAGTGAGGGAATACAGGGGTAGGGGGGATAGCTCTCAGTACAAGTGAGGGAATACAGGGGTAGGGGGATAGCTCTCAGTAACAAGTGAGGGAATACAGGGGTAGGGGGATAGCTCTCAGTACAGTGAGGGAATACAGGGGTATGGGAGATAGCTCTCAGTACAAGTGAGGGAATACAGGGGTAGGGGAGATAGGCTCTCAGTACAAGTGAGGGGAATACAGGGGTAGGGGATAGCTTCTCAGTAACAAGTGAGGGAATACAGGGGTAGGGGGATAGCTCTCAGTACAAGTGAGGGAATACAGGGGTAGGGGAGATAGCTCTCAGTACAAGTGAGGGAATACAGGGGTAGGGGGATAGCTCTCAGTACAAGTGAGGGAATACAGGGGGTAGCCAGGGGGGGATAGCTCGCAGTACAAGTGAGGGAATACAGGGGTAGGGGGGATAGCTCTCAGTACAAAGTGAGGAATACAGGGGTAGGGGGGGATAGCTCTCAGTACAAGTGAGGGAATACAGGGGTAGGGGAGATAGCTCTCAGTACAAGTGAGGGAATACAGGGGTAGGGGGATAGCTCTCAGTACAAGTGAGGGGAATACAGGGGTATGGGAGATAGCTCGCAGTACAAGTGAGGGAATACAGGGGTAGGGGAGATAGCTCTCAGTACAAGTGAGGGAATACAGGGGGTAGGGGGGATAGCTCTCAGTACAAGTGAGGGAATACAGGGGTAGGGGAGATAGCTCTCCAGTACAAGTGAGGGAATACAGGGGTAGGGGGGATAGCTCTCAGTACAAGTGAGGGAATACAGGGGTAGGGGGATAGCTCTCAGTACAAGTGAGGGAATACAGGGGTAGGGGGGATAGCTCTCAGTCAAGTGAGGGAATACAGGGGTAGGGGGGATAGCTCTCAGTACAAGTGGAGGGAATACAGGGGTAGGGGAGATAGCTCTCAGTACAAGTGAGGGAATACAGGGGTAGGGGGGATAGCTCTCAGTACAAGTGAGGGAATATCAGGGTAGGGGGGATAGCTTCTCAGTACAAGTGAGGGAATACAGGGGTAGGGGAGATAGCTCTCAGTACAAGTGAGGGAATACAGGGGTAGGGGAGATAGCTCTCAGTACAAGTGAGGGAATACAGGGGTAGGGGGGTGCTCTCAGTACAGTGGGGAATACAGGGGTAGGGGGATAGCTCTCAGTACAAGTGAGGGAATACAGGGTAGGGGGGATAGCTCTCAGTACAAGTGAGGGAATACAGGGGTAGGGGAGATAGCTCTCAGTACAAGTGAGGGAATACAGGGGTAGGGGGGATAGCTCTCAGTACAAGTGAGGGAATACAGGGGTAGGGGGGATAGCTCTCAGTACAAGTGAGGGAATACAGGGGTAGGGGAGATAGCTCTCAGTACAAGTTGAGGGAATACAGGGGTAGGGGGGATAGCTCTCAGTACAAGTGAGGGAATACAGGGGTAGGGGAGATAGCTCTCAGTACAAGTGAGGGAAATACAGGGGTAGGGGGATAGCTCTCAGTACAAGTGAGGGAATACAGGGGTAGGGGGATAGCTCTCAGTACAAGTGAGGGAATACAGGGGTAGGGGAGATAGCTCTCAGTACAAGTGAGGGGAATACAGGGGTAGGGGGGATAGCTCTCAGTACAAGTGAGGGAATACAGGGGTAGGGGGGATAGCTCTCGAGTACAAGTGAGGGAATACAGGGGTAGGGGAGATAGCTCTCAGTACAAGTGAGGGAATACAGGGGTAGGGGGATAGCTCTCAGTACAAGTGAGGGAATACAGGGGTAGGGGGATAGCTCTCAGTACAAGTGAGGGAATACAGGGGTAGGGGGATAGCTCTCAGTACAAGTGAGGGGAATACAGGGGTAGGGGGATAGCTCTCAGGTACAAGTGAGGGAATACAGGGGTAGGGGGATAGCTCTCAGTACAAGTGAGGGAATACAGGGGTAGGGGAGATAGCTCTCAGTACAAGTGAGGGAATACAGGGGTAGTGGGGATAGCTCTCAGTACAAGTGAGGGAATACAGGGGTAGGGGGGATAGCTCGCAGTACAAGTGAGGGAATACAGGGGTAGGGAGATAGCTCTCAGTACAAGTGAGGGGAATACAGGGGTAGGGGGGATAGCTCTCAGTACAAGTGAGGGAATACAGGGGTAGGGGGGATAGCTCTCAGTACAAGTGAGGGAATACAGGGGTAGGGAGATAGCTCTCAGTACAAGTGAGGGAATACAGGGGTAGGGGGGATAGCTCTCAGTACAAGTGAGGGAATACAGGGGTAAGGGGGGGATAGCTCTCAGTACAAGTGAGGGAATACAGGGGTAGGGGAATAGCTCTCAGTACAAGTGAGGGAATACAGGGGTAGGGGAGATAGCTCTCAGTACAAGTGAGGGAATACAGGGGTAGGGGGGATAGCTCTCAGTACAAGTGAGGGAATACAGGGGTAGGGGGGATAGCTCTCAGTACAAGTGAGGGAATACAGGGGTAGGGGAGATAGCTCTCAGTACAAGTGAGGGAATACAGGGGTAGGGGGGATAGCTCTCAGTACAAGTGAGGGAATACAGGGTAGGGGGGATAGCTCTCAGTACAAGTGAGGGAATACAGGGGTAGGGGAGATAGCTCTCAGTACAAGTGAGGGAATACAGGGGTAGGGGAGATAGCTCTCAGTACAAGTGAGGGAATACAGGGGTAGGGGGGATAGCTCTCAGTACAAGTGAGGGAATACAGGGGTAGGGGGGATAGCTCTCAGTACAAGTGAGGGAATACAGGGGTAGGGGGGGATAGCTCTCAGTACAAGTGAGGGAATACAGGGGTAGGGGAGATAGCTCTCAGTACAAGTGAGGGAATACAGGGGAGGGGAGATAGCTCTCAGTACAAGTGAGGGAATACAGGGGTAGGGGGGGAAGTCTCTCAGTACAAGTGAGGGAATACAGGGGTAGGGGAGATAGCTCTCAGTACAAGTGAGGGAATACAGGGGTAGGGAGATAGCTCTCAGTACAAGTGAGGGAATACAGGGGTAGGGGATAGCTCTCAGTACAAGTGAGGGAATAACAGGGTAGGGGGGATAGCTCTCAGTACAAGTGAGGGAATACAGGGGTAGGGAGATAGCTCTCAGTACAAGTGAGGGAATACAGGGGTAGGGGGATAGCTCTCAGTACAAGTGAGGGAATACAGGGGTATGGGAGATAGCTCTCAGTACAAGTGAGGGAATACAGGGGTAGGGGGGATAGCTCTCAGTACAAGTGAGGGAATACAGGGGTAGGGGGATAGCTCTCAGTACAAAGTGAGGGAATACAGGGGTAGGGGGGGATAGCTCTCAGTACAAGTGAGGGAATACAGGGGTATGGGGGGATAGCTCTCAGTACAAGTGGGGAATACAGGGGTAGGGGGGATAGCTCGCAGTACAAGTGAGGGGAATACAGGGGTAGGGGGATAGCTCTCAGTACAAGTGAGGGAATACAGGGGTATGGGGGATAGCTCTCAGTACAAGTGGGGGAATACAGGGGTAGGGGATAGCTCTCAGTACAAGTGAGGGAATACAGGGGTAGGGGGGATAGCTCTCCAGTACAAGTGATGGGAATACAGGGGTAGGGGGGATAGCTGCTCAGTACAAGTGAGGGGAATACAGGGGTAGGGGAGATAGCTCTCAGTACAGTGAGGGAATACAGGGGTAGGGGGATAGCTCTCGAGAATACAAGTGAGGGATTACAGGGGTAGGGAGATAGCGCTTCAGTACAAGTGAGGGAATACAGGGGTATGGGAGATAGTCTCAGTACAAGTGAGGGAATACAGGGGTAGGGGAGAAGCTCCTCAGTACAAGTGAGGGAATACAGGGGTAGGGGGGATAGGCTCTTAGTACAAGTGAGGGATACAGGGGTAGGGGGGATAGCTCTCAGTACAAGTGAGGGAAGACAGGGGTAGGGGGAGATAGCTCTCCAGTACAAGTGAGGGAATACAGGGGTAGGGGGGATAGCTCTTAGTACAAGTGAGGGAATACAGGGGAGGGGGGATAGCTCTCAGTACAAGTGAGGGAATACAGGGGGAGGGGGATAGCTCTAGTACGAGAGTGAGGGAATACAGGGGTAGGGGGGGATAGCTGCTCAGTACAGTGAGGGTATACAGGGGTAGGGGGATATCTCTCCAGACAAGTGAGGGAATACAGGGGTAGGGGGATAGCTCTCAGTACAAGTGAGGGAATACAGGGGTAGGGGGGATAGCTCTCAGTACAAGTGAGGGAATACAGGGGTAGGGGGATAGCTCTCAGTACAAGTGAGAGAATACAGGGTAGGGGGGATAGCTCTCAGTACAAGTGAGGGAATACAGGGGTAGGGGAGATAGCTCTCAGTACAAGTGAGGGAATACAGGGGTATGGGGGATAGCTCTCAGTACAAGTGAGGGAATACAGGGGTAGGGGGGGATAGCTCTCAGTACAAGTGAGGGAATACAGGGGTAGGGGGGATAGCTCTCAGTACAAGTGAGGGAATACAGGGGTAGGGGGGATAGCTCTCAGTACAAGTGAGGGAATACAGGGTAGGGGGGATAGCTCTCAGTACAAGTGAGGGAATACAGGGGTATGGGGGGATAGCTCTCAGTACAAGTGAGGGAATACAGGGGTAGGGGGGATAGCTCTCAGTACAAGTGAGGGAATACAGGGGTAGGGGGGATAGCTCTCAGTACAAGTGAGGGAATACAGGGGGTAGGGGAGATAGCTCTCAGTACAAGTGAGGGAATACCAGGGGTAGGGGAGATAGCTCTCAGTACAAGTGGAGGGAATACAGGGGTAGGGGGATAGCTCTCAGTACAAAGTGAGGGAATACAGGGGTAGGGGGGATAGCTCTCAGTACAAGTGAGGGAATACAGGGGTAGGGGGGATAGCTCTCAGTACAAGTGAGGGAATACAGGGGTAGGGGGATAGCTCTCAGTACAAGTGAGGGAATACAGGGGTAGGGGATAGCTCTCAGTACAAGTGAGGGAATACAGGGCGTAGGGGGATAGCTCTCAGTACAAGTGAGGGAATACAGGGGTAGGGGAGATAGCTCTCAGTACAAGTGAGGGAATACAGGGGTATGGGAGATAGCTCTCAGTACAAGTGAGGGAATACAGGGGTAGGGGGGATAGCTCTCAGTACAAGTGAGGGAATACAGGGGTAGGGGAGATAGCTCTCCAGTACAAGTGAGGGAAACAGGGGTAGGGGGATAGCTCTAGTACAAGTGAGGGAATACAGGGGTAGGGGGGATAGCTCTCAGTAACAAGTGAGGGAATACAGGGGTAGGGGGATAGCTCTCAGTACAAGTGAGGGAATACAGGGGTAGGGGGATAGCTCTCAGTACAAGTGAGGGAATACCAGGGGTAGGGGGGATAGCTCTCAGTACAAAAGTGAGGGAATACAGGGGTAGGGGGATAGCTCTCAGTACAAGTGAGGGGAATACAGGGGGTAGGGGGATAGCTCTCAGTACAAGTGAGGGAATACAGGGGTAGGGGGGATAGCTCTCAGTACAAGTGAGGGAATACAGGGGTAGGGGGATAGCTCTCAGTACAAGTGAGGGAATACAGGGGTAGGGGGGATAGCTCTCAGTACAAGTGAGGGAATCAGGGGTAGGGGGGATAGCTCTCAGTACAAGTGAGGGAATACAGGGGTAGGGGGATAGCTCTCAGTACAAGTGAGGGATACAGGGGTAGGGGAGATAGCTCTCAGTACAATGTGAGGGAATACAGGGGTAGGGGGGATAGCTCTCAGTACAAGTGAGGGAATACAGGGGTAGGGGGAGATAGCTCTCAGTACAAGTGAGGGAATACAGGGGTAGGGGAGATAGCTCTCAGTACAAGTGAGGGAATACAGGGGTAGGGGGGATAGCTCTCCAGTACAAGTGAGGGAATACAGGGTAGGGGGGATAACTCTCAGTACAAGTGAGGGAATACAGGGGTAGGGGGGATAGCTCTCAGTACAAGTGAGGGAATACAGGGGTAGGGGAGATAGCTCTCAGTACAAGTGAGGGAATACAGGGGTAGGGGATAGCTCTCAGTACAAGTGAGGGAATACAGGGGTAGGGGGGATAGCTCTCAGTACAAGTGAGGGAATACAGGGGTAGGGGGGATAGCTCTCAGTACAAGTGAGGGAATACAGGGGTAGGGGGATAGCTCTCAGTACAAGTGAGGGAATACAGGGGTAGGGAGATAGCTCTCAGTACAAGTGAGGGAATACAGGGGTAGGGGGATAGCTCTCAGTACAAGTGAGGGAATACAGGGGTAGGGGGATAGCTCTCAGTACAAGTGAGGGATATCAGGGGTAGGGGGATAGCTCTCAGTACAGTGAGGGAATACAGGGGTAGGGGAGATAGCTCTCAGTACAAGTGAGGGAATACAGGGGTAGGGGGATAGCTCTCAGTACAAGTGAGGGAATACAGGGGTAGGGGGATAGCTCTCAGTACAAGTGAGGGAATACAGGGGTAGGGGGGATAGCTCTCAGTACAAGTGAGGGAATACAGGGGTAGGGGGATAGCTCTCAGTACAAGTGAGGGAATACAGGGTAGGGGGGATAGCTCTCAGTACAAGTGAGGGAATACAGGGGTTATGGGGGGATAGCTCTCAGTACAAGTGAGGGAATACAGGGGTAGGGGAGATAGCTCTCAGTACAAGGAGGGAATACAGGGGTAGGGGGATAGCTCTCAGTACAAGTGAGGGAATACAGGGGTAGGGGGGATAGCTCTCAGTACAAGTGAGGGAATACAGGGGTAGGGGGGATAGCTCTCAGTACAAGTGAGGGAATACAGGGGTAGGGGAGATAGCTCTCAGTACAAGTGAGGGAATACAGGGGTATGGGAGATAGCTCTCAGTACAAGTGAGGGAATACAGGGGTAGGGGGATAGCTCTCAGTACAAGTGAGGGAATACAGGGGTAGGGGGGATAGCTCTCAGTACAAGTGAGGGAATACAGGGGTAGGGGAGATAGCTCTCAGTACAAGTGAGGGAATACAGGGGTAGGGGGATAGCTCTCAGTACAGTGAGGGAATACAGGGTATGGGGATAGCTCTCAGTACAAGTGAGGGAATACAGGGGTAGGGGGGATAGCTCTCAGTACAAGTGAGGGAATACAGGGGTATGGGAGATAGCTCTCAGTACAAGTGAGGGAATACAGGGGTAGGGGAGATAGCTCTCAGTACAAGTGAGGGAATACAGGGGTAGGGGAGATAGCTCTCAGTACAAGTGAGGGAATACAGGGGTAGGGGAGATAGCTCTCAGTACAAGTGAGGGAATACAGGGGTAGGGGGGATAGCTCTCAGTACAAGTGAGGGAATACAGGGGTAGGGGAGATAGCTCTCAGTACAAGTGAGGGAATACAGGGGTAGGGGAGATAGCTCTCAGTACAAGTGAGGGAATACAGGGGTAGGGGGGATAGCTCTCAGTACAAGTGAGGGAATACAGGTAGGGGGGAAGCTCTCAGTACAAGTGAGGGAATACAGGGGTAGGGGAGATAGCTCTCAGTACAAGTGAGGGAATACAGGGGTTAGGGGGATAGCTCTCAGTACAAGTGAGGGAATACAGGGGTAGGGGGGATAGCTCTCAGTACAAGTGAGGGAATACAGGGGTAGGGGGGATAGCTCTCAGTACAAGTGAGGGAATAACAGGGGTAGGGGAGATAGCTCTCAGTACAAGTGAGGGAATACAGGGGTAGGGGAGATAGCTCTCAGTACAAGTGAGGGAATACAGGGGTAGGGGGGATAGCTCTCAGTACAAGTGAGGGAATACAGGGGGTAGGCGGGAGATAGCTCTCAGTACAAGTGAGGGAATACAGGGGGTAGTGGGAGATAAGGGCTCTTCAGTACAAGTGAGGGAATACAGGGGTAGGGGGGATAGCTCTCAGTACAAGTGAGGAATACAGGGGTATGGGGGATAGCTCTCAGTACAAGTGAGGGAATAAGGGTAGGGGGATAGCTCTCAGTACAAGTGAGGGAATACAGGGGTAGGGGATAGCTCTCAGTACAAGTGAGGGAATACAGGGGTAGGGGGGATAGCTCTCAGTACAAGTGAGGGAATACAGGGGTAGGGGGGATAGCTCTCAGTACAAGTGAGGGAATACAGGGGTAGGGGAGATAGCTTCTCAGTACAAGTGAGGGAATACAGGGGTAGGGGGGATAGCTCTCAGTACAAGTGAGGGAATACAGGGGTAGGGGAGATAGCTCTCAGTACAAGTGAGGGAATACAGGGGTAGGGGAGATAGCTCTCAGTACAAGTGAGGGAATACAGGGGTAGGGGGGATAGCTCTCAGTACAAGTTGATCCAGGGACTGGTCCGATTGCCATCTTGGAGTCAGGAAGGAATTTTTTCCCCTCTGGGGCAAATTAGAGAGGCTTCAGATGGGGTTTTTGCCTTCCTCTGGATCAACTGGCAGTTAGGCAGGTTATATATAGGCATTATGGTCCTTTTTCAACCCAACTTACTATGTTACTATGTTACCTTCTCCAAGCATTATAAATTTGACACTTTTGCTTCTAACTTAGCTGTTTTTGGAAGGGCTATTCTATCGGAGGCTACTGCTAATAAATAATAGTTTGCCCTCCCTATGCTGTAAGCTGGTTCTGTCCCATTGGTGCCACTGCCATGTGGAAGGAACAGGAAAACGGAAAATCATATCCTACTTACGGAGATTTTCGTTTCCTGGACTGGAACATGGCAGTGGGCACGGGGCTTCCCACCCTAGGTTTTGCACTCAGTCAGTAGAGATGGGGGGGCTGGGGGAAGTCTTTTATATTGTGTCATTTCCTGTACCTTCCTCACGGCAGGGGGGATTAACCCATTAGTGCCCACTGCCATGTTCCAGTCCAGGAAACCAAAATCTCGCTAAGTATGATATGATTTTCCGTTATCTTTCTGTAGGGCCACCCATGGTTGTTGCTATGGTTTTTCAGAGACTACTGTAGCCGAGCAAACTGCCAGTAGGAAGGGACCTATCAAGTTTTGAGTCGAACACCCTGAGCGCTTCCAGCGGAGGAGGAGGATGTGAAGATGATGTGAAGGTCCTACAGGGGCTTTAGTATGGGGCTCAATTTGAAAGAACTGTTTGCCGTGTTGCTTCAAATGCCAGTGGGCACCAATGGGTTCATCCCCTATCACGTGACATTAGTAAGCAATCAACAAATTAGTGTCCCCACACATCTCATTTCCTGTCATGTGATCACACCCCAACCTGCTGAAGCTCCAGGACTGGGTTTTATTACCTTTGTGAGTTCTGCGAGGGTCTGCTCTGCCCATGGGCCCCCGTTGGCACCCGTTGCAGTAAGCCGCAAAGCCTTCTCTGAGCACGTGCGCAATAAGTTGATGTTGCTTCCATGCACTAAATGCGATGTCTATGTCCTCACTGCACACCCACGGGTAGGGTATGTGGGCGAGTGTGAGGGTATGTGGGCAAGCGGGTAGGCACAGGGTATGTGGGCGAGTGTGAGGGTATGTGGGCGAGCGGGTAGGCACAGGGTATGTGGGTGAGTGTGAGGATATGTGGGCAAGCGGGTAGGCACAGGGTATGTGGGCGAGTGTGAGGATATGTGGCCGAGCGGGTAGGCACAGGGTATGTGAGCGAGTGTGAGGGTATGTGGGCAAGCGGGTAGGCACAGGGTATGTGGGCGAGCAGGTAGGCACAGGGTATGTGGGCGAGTGTGAGGGTATGTGGGCGAGCGGGTAGGCACAGGGTATGTGGGCAAGTGGGTAGGCACAGAGCTCTAAGTACAAACAATAAGAAAAATTGCTATTCTTCATGATATAGGGATTTATAGCAGAAACCTATTTTATTTTATAGGCGCAAAATCCAACTGATCTGGAAAGTCTCCCGAACGTGCCGATACCCGTTATGTACAGTTTGATGGAGATTTCTGACGTCTGTAGATCAAAAACTCCCGGCAGTAAATTACCAAATTTTCAAAGCATTACAGCAGAATACGGCATACTTTAGCTTCCAAAGCCAAAAGTCCTGGAACGTTAGTTTTACCCCAAGGAAACCTTATATTTTTGCAAAGTACAGATTCTGCCGAATCCAAAATGGGTAACCCTGTCTTTCTACTCATAAGTACCAAACAGCAACGCTATTCTGAACTTACATATATGTGCAAAAACTGGGAAATAAGTAAGTTGACCCCAGAAAACTTCATATTTTCAAAAAAGACACTTTCTGCCGAATGTAAAATGGGTAAATATGTCTTTGTGCGGCGAAGCACCAAACTGCAAAGCGAAGCGAAATGGAGCCATTTGTATGTCATTGCTGAGTTGTCACAAAGCTTGTATTTTACCCCATTCTATACCTCACACCGTGTAACGTATCAACACTAAATACTCTAAATATGAACGCCACGGGCCTGCTGGACAGTTTGATGCCCGATATGCACAGATTTACCAAGCTATGGGGTACAGAGGCACCAAAATGGAAATGGATTTTCACATCTGACGCTCGGCTGCTGCAATATGAGCTCCCGCTATGTGTATTATGTGCCATAAGACCCCCTAACAGTACGGATGTGCGTATTATGTGCCATAAGACCCCCTAACAGTACGGATGTGCGTATTATGTGCCATAAGACCCCCTAACAGTACGGATGTGCGTATTATGTGCCATAAGACCCCCTAACAGTACGGATGTGCGTATTATGTGCCATAAGACCCCCTAACAGTACGGATGTGCGTATTATGTGCCATAAGACCCCCTAACAGTACGGATGTGCGTATTATGTGCTATAAGACCCCCTAACAGTACGGATGTGTGTATTATGTGCCATAAGACCCCCTAACAGTACGGATGTGCGTATTATGTGCCATAAGACCCCCTAACAGTACGGATATGCGTATTATGTGCCATAAGACCCCCTAACAGTACGGATGTGTGTATTATGTGCCATAAGACCCCCTAACAGTACGGATGTGCGTATTATGTGCCATAAGACCCCCTAACAGTACGGATATGCGTATTATGTGCCATAAGACCCCCTAACAGTACGGAGACCCTAGAAAACCATATATTTACCCAAAGTACACATTCTGATGAAACCAAAATGGGTAAATAAATCTTTCTACTGCAAACTACACAGCTATGCTAAACGTAGCAGTTTTTACAAAATTTCTAAAAACCGTCACAAAGCTTGCATTTTAGCCCATTATATACCCGGCATTTAGTAACATATTCACATAAAGCATTCTCTACAGGAACCCAGGGGCCTACGGACAGTTTGATGCCCCATATGCACAGATTTACCAAGCTATGTGGGGTACAGGGGCGCCCAAATCCATATACAGCAGGCAATATTCCCATGGGCAAAAACAACTATTCGAAATCCATTATGAAATCTGCAGTCATGCTGAGTATCAGGCCAAATTCGTTCTATGGACAAAATCAAGCGATTGTTTCCATTTCTAGTTCCCACCAGTTTGTAGAATTAGCGCATAATGATCTGGGGCGGAGCCCAGTTATAATGGCGGCCATGTTGGTTCTACATATAGTACAACTACTCGCTTGTATAAGTGGATGGAGTGCTTATTAGTGGAGGATTATTGGCACCGAGTCAGTTGATATCCCCAAGAGGGGGCGTCGCTAGGTTGCGGCGTGTCGCTAGGTTGCGGGGTCACAGGGTCCATCCGCTCCTGTGGGTGCATCAGTGCAATTCCCCCCATTATCTCTCTCATTCCGGCATTTAGGGCCACATTTACTAAAACGCCAACAAACGCATTTCCCCCAACGTCTGTCTGACATTTACTGAAAAGTCTCAACTGAAAAAGTCGCTAAACTCCACATTTTCAGACCAAAACTTCTACTTTTTTTTTTAATTGTTGCCAAAAAAACCAGCATGAGAAATCTGAAAGCGCTAACGTTCGGAAGCATAAGGAGGAGCCTGCGGGGAAGGGACGTCGGCCATTGGGCGAATGTTTTTCTGCGACTTTTAGCGCCAATAAATCCTGTGTGAATGGCCCCTTAGTGCCGATACCCGCGGGGAGTTTTCTGCCATTACAAGTGATCATGTGACTGCCATGATGCCTCATTCTCTAGTCCATTATATTTCATATATAAGTATTGGGGTTACTTGTCCTTGCTTTTAGCCCTATCAGAGGGATAGCCCCTCCTGTCTCGCAGCGGTGAGTAAAGGTGGAGATACGAGCTCCCCAAGCGAGCGGACCCTCTCTCCCAGAATGCTCCTTTCTGCCCACATGAATATCTTGGTTGCCATATTCATTGCTTCCCATGCCCGCCTGGTACAGGAGAGATGCCACGGTGGTGGTACTGCCCGACTACGTGCTGGGTTGTCTCTGGCTCCGGCAGCTTCTGGTGTTAGAGCTCAGATACTGCTCTCACTCGTACGAGGAACATTCATATAGAGCGCAGACTCAGGGACTGTTTCCATTCCAACACCAATGCCTCTCATGCCAAGGGTGGGCATCACTGGGGCAGGCACTGGTAAAGGCTTGTGGGGCCATAATGTGGGCACAAAAGCGATAATGGTTCAGACATCTGGTACCTTTGGGGTAGAGGGTGGATTGAAACACTGGCACTGCTGTCATGGCGTTGATCATTCACTCACTGGCAAAGTGTTTTCTTGAGCTTTAGGCTCCATGGCTTGTGGCTCAATACTCGCCTGTATCAAGCAGCTTGCCCACCGGAAAGAGGACGGAGTAGAGACCCTTGAACCTTTGCTTGGGCAGAAGCAGAATGATGGCATTGGGTTCTAATATTCTTGTGTGGAAGTAAAGTCCCTTTCTATTCATTTGCACCTTGGACATAGAAGATGGCACCAGTGCTCTCCAGGG
This sequence comes from Xenopus tropicalis, assembly GCF_000004195.4. NCBI lineage: Eukaryota > Metazoa > Chordata > Amphibia > Anura > Pipidae > Xenopus > Xenopus tropicalis. Next base: position 51,492,516 of record NC_030686.2, read on the forward strand.
AGGAGGCAAAGGGAATTTCTGGAACTCTGTCCTCCTCAATGATGGTTTTGTCATGGTTGGCGGAACTGCAGCAATCTACCCCTACAACTTCTGCCCCTCCATGTCCCTGGCCCTTCATGCTTCTGGGTTCTTGGTGAATGCAGTCTCTGTTGGACCTATTTTGGGTTGAACAACCACTTCTAGTTTGGAATGGAGGTTGAAGATCCTCTTCTTTTTGTTCCTCCTTTCCCTGGGGTAGAAGACCCTTTCCCTGGGGTAGAAGGCCCTTTCCCTGGGGTAGAAGGCCCTTTCCCTGGGGTAGAAGACCCTTTCCCCTGGGGTAGCAGACCCTTTCCCCTGGGGTAGCAGACCCTTTCCCCTGGGGTAGCAGACCCTTTCCCCTGGGGTAGCAGACCCTTTCCCCTGGGGTAGCAGACCCTTTCCCCTGGGGTAGCAGACCCTTTCCCCTGGGGTAGCAGACCCTTTCCCCTGGGGTAGCAGACCCTTTCCCCTGGGGTAGCAGACCCTTTCCCCTGGGGTAGCAGACCCTTTCCCCTGGGGTAGCAGACCCTTTCCCCTGGGGTAGCAGACCCTTTCTCTGGGGTAGCAGACCCTTTCCCCTGGGGTAGCAGACCCTTTCCCCTGGGGTAGCAGACCCTTTCCCCTGGGGTAGCAGACCCTTTCCCCTGGAGTAGCAGACCCTTTCCCTGGGGTAGCAGACCCTTTCCCTGCCCGTTGCTTACAATATTCTTTCAGTTCTGGGCCCAGCAGGTACTATCGCTAAATGTTTACCCATGTGGGCTTTTATGGTGGCAGCACCACCCTGTGAGGAACAGCCCTGTGCCACCAGTGGGGTCTTGCCCGTTGGGCTCACACAGAGGTCCAACCCTTCTCCTTGCACGACTGCCCCCAAGAAGCGCAAGGAGTTGGCCCAGTTTAGCGCAATATAATAATATATGTATTATCAGGAAGGCACGGTGCCCCCCCCCCAATCGCTGCCCCCGCCCATAGCAGTAAAACATGGCTGCCGGCAGGGAGAGGCAGCAGGAAGCCATGTGGTTAATTCTAGTGCTGGGGCCCTATGTTTCTCATGCAGGGGGGTATTTCCTGCCACGCAGACACCGTGACACCCCGACATTCATGTCCCCCCTAAACTGACTAAGAGAAACGACAGGAAGTAACAGAAAACCCCGCTTTTACTTTCAGGTAAAAATGACAGATTCACACAATAAGTTAAAATCTTGGCTGGAAATAAATAAAGCAAATTAACCCGCTGGGGGGCGGAGACTCTGTGCCGCGTGTGGCTAAGGCACTTCCCAATTGGCCAGGGGGTCACTAATGTGACTGCCCCCCAAATACACTGTATAAAGGCAAGGATAACAACGTGGCACGTGGATTGGCTGTAGGCCGGACCCCCCCTAGGCTCACAGTGATTACAGAGATGCCCAGCCGGCCAATTAACTGGGGTGGCACAAGTTTCCCTCCTGGGGGGGCGGGAATAGTGTATATTCCTGTACCATTAGTGTCAGAATTCCCCTTCAGGCCACACGTATTTTCCCCTCTATGAGTCGCCCTCCTGTGGCCGCGTGCTGCTATTACATACAGTGGCTTTTGCTGTACTGATAGGAAGCCATTTGCAGCCGCCTCCTCAGTCTCTCTGCCTCCAGATCCCGGAAGAAAGCGTCTTCGTCTGTTCTAATGATCATCTCTTGTAGATCCCGGATCTCCTTCTCCATCTTTCCTCTCAGCTCTCTCTTTATCTTCTGCAGCGTCTGGAAAAGCAACAGAAACATCAGTTAAACCGATGCCCGTAAGGATTGGTGCTCAGCAAGAGCTTTCCTACTGGGGATACCCCTCAATATATGGGCAGTACCCCAATAGCAGCCCGACCCTTCCCACGGGAAAGAGATCTATTGGGAGAGAGATCTATTGCACAGACATAATAGATCCCTTGTCCCTGAGCAAACCTACCTTAGCCTGCGCCTGCTCCTGGGCCTGGATCTGCTGGCGTTCCTGAGTGACGGCATCGGCCAACATGGAGAACTGGAAGGCAGAGGAAGTGGTTGAGAGGGCAGTTTGAGGCAAGGGACCCGTATGGCCGAAAGGCAGAGAGGCGGAGCCAGGCAGAGAGGCGGAGTCAGCCCAGGGTCCTGCCTAACACTAACCTGGTCTTTATAGTAGTTTTCCATGGAGTCCAACTCATCTTTGTGCCTCTTCCTCTGCTCGAGCCGCTGCTCCCGGGTGTACGAGCGAATCTCTCGCAGCCGCTCCTTCTGCAGCTCCAGCCCCTCCTCAAACAGCTTCTTAAAGAGCTACGGGGGGGACAAAGGCACAGTGATACCCAACTGGGCCCCCAGGAACTGGCACCAATGGATCATGGGAATATCCGCTGTGCCCAGTAGTGATCCCCAGGTTCTGATGGGTTTGTGGGATAAACAGGTAGAGTTGCTCATATTCATGGTACCTGTGGGCAATGGGATGTACCAGCGGCTGTTGCTATGGAAAGAGCTGGGAGCATAGCCCACTGGGGCGCACACATTCCAGCCGCCCAAACCCAACGGGAACCCAAATGTCTGCAAGGTTCTGCCCAGGGGCAATAACTGTGGATCTGTATGAGGTGAACTGGACCTTTCTGCTACTAAAGCCCAATCAGTGATAAAGCGACAGACGTACCCGCTCTTCCCTTGTCCGAGCTCTCATCAGCTTGGCCCGAAGCTGCACGTGGTAATCCTCATAGTACCGCCTGGCCCGAACCGCCTGCTGCCGCCTCTCCTTCATCCTATTCTGGGCCGATTTCTGCAGCCCAATCCGCTCCCTGAACTCCTTCTGGGGAAACCAACAAACATGTTTCAGTGACTGGGCAAAACTGGGCAAAACTGGGCAAAACGGAGCAGAACTGGGCAAAACGGAGCAGAACTGGGCAAAACGGAGCAGAACTGGGCAAAATGGAGCAGAACTGGGCAAAACGGAGCAAAACTGGGCAAAACGGAGCAAAACTGGGCAGAACTGAGCAGAACTGGGCAGAACTGAGCAGAACTGGGCAGAACTGAGCAGAACTGGGCAGAACTGAGCAGAACTGGGCAGAACTGAGCAGAACTGGGCAGAACTGGGCAGAACTGAGCAGAACTGAGCAGAACTGAGCAGAACTGAGCAGAACTGAGCAGAACTGGGCAGAACTGGGCAGAACTGAGCAGAACTGAGCAGAACTGGGCAGAACTGAGCAGAACTGAGCAGAACTGAGCAGAACTGGGCAAAACTGAGCAGAACTGGGCAAAACTGAGCAGAACTGGGCAAAACTGAGCAGAACTGGGCAGAACTGAGCAGAACTGGGCAGAACTGAGCAGAACTGGGCAGAACTGAGCAGAACTGAGCAGAACTGGGCAAAACTGAGCAGAACTGGGCAAAACTGAGCAGAACTGGGCAGAACTGAGCAGAACTGAGCAGAACTGGGCAAAACTGAGCAGAACTGGGCAAAACTGAGAAGAACTGAGCAGAACTGGGCAAAACTGAGCAGAACTGGGCAAAACTGAGCAGAACTGAGCAGAACTGGGCAAAACTGAGCAGAACTGGGCAAAACTGAGCAGAACTGGGCAAAACTGAGCAGAACTGGGCAGAACTGAGCAGAACTGAGCAGAACTGGGCAAAACTGAGCAGAACTGGGCAAAACTGAGCAGAACTGAGCAGAACTGGGCAAAACTGAGCAGAACTGAGCAGAACTGAGCAGAACTGAGCAGAACTGAGCAGAACTGAGCAGAACTGAGCAGAACTGAGCAAAACTGGGCAAAACTGGGCAGAACTGAGCAGAACTGGGCAGAACTGAGCAGAACTGGGCAAAACTGAGCAGAACTGAGCAGAACTGGGCAAAACTGAGCAGAACTGGGCAAAACTGAGCAGAACTGGGCAAAACTGAGCAGAACTGGGCAGAACTGGGCCAGTCTGAGCACGAGATATAATGCGGCCAGGCTTTCACACCAAAGCTGCTGTAGATCCAACAACCAACACGCAGCCATGGGGAACTCATATGGTGCTACATATATGGGAAATATTCCCTATATACACAGATATTCTATTTATACACACACAGATATTCCATATACAGAGATATTCTATTTATATACACACAGATATTCCATATACACAGAGATATTCTATTTATACACACACAGATATTCCATATACACACACAGATATATCATATACACAGAGATATTCTATTTATACACACACAGATATTCCATATACAGAGATATTCTATTTATATACACACAGATATTCCATATACACAGAGATATTCTATTTATACACACACAGATATTCCATATACACACACAGATATTCCATATACAGAGATATTCTATTTTTATACACACACAGATATTCCATATACACAGAGATATTCTATTTATACACACACAGATATATCATATACACAGAGATATTCTATTTATACACACACAGATATTCCATATACACACACAGATATTCCATATACAGAGATATTCTATTTTTATACACACACAGATATTCCATATACACAGAGATATTCTATTTTTATACACACACAGATATTCCATATACACAGAGATATTCTATTTTTATACACACACACACAGATATTCCATATACACAGAGATATTCTATTTTTATACACACACAGATATTCCATATACACAGATATATTCTATTTTTATACACACACACACAGATATTCCATATACACAGAGATATTCTATTTTTATACACACACACACAGATATTCCATATACACACACAGATATTCCATATACACAGAGATATTCTATTTATACACACACAGATATTCCATATACACAGATATATTCTATTTATACACACACAGATATTCCATATACACAGAGATATTCTATTTATACACACACAGATATTCCATATACACAGAGATATTCTATTTATACACACACAGATATTCCATATACACAGAGATATTCTATTTATACACACACAGATATTCCATATACAGAGATATTCTATTTATATACACACAGATATTCCATATACACACACAGATATTCCATATACAGAGATATTCTATTTATATACACACAGATATTCCATATACACAGAGATATTCTATTTATACACACACAGATATTCCATATACACACACAGATATATCATATACACAGAGATATTCTATTTATACACACACAGATATTCCATATACAGAGATATTCTATTTATATACACACAGATATTCCATATACACAGAGATATTCTATTTATACACACACAGATATTCCATATACACACACAGATATTCCATATACAGAGATATTCTATTTTTATACACACACAGATATTCCATATACACAGAGATATTCTATTTATACACACACAGATATATCATATACACAGAGATATTCTATTTATACACACAGAGATATTCCATATACACACACAGATATTCCATATACAGAGATATTCTATTTTTATACACACACAGATATTCCATATACACAGAGATATTCTATTTTTATACACACACAGATATTCCATATACACAGAGATATTCTATTTTTATACACACACACACAGATATTCCATATACACAGAGATATTCTATTTTTATACACACACAGATATTCCATATACACAGATATATTCTATTTTTATACACACACACACAGATATTCCATATACACAGAGATATTCTATTTTTATACACACACACACAGATTCATTACACAATTCATACACAATCAACAGAGATATTCTATTTATACACACACAGATATTCCATATACACAGAGATATTCTATTTATACACACACAGATATTCCATATACACAGAGATATTCTATTTATACACACACAGATATTCCATATACACAGAGATATTCTATTTATACACACACAGATATTCCATATACACAGATATATTCTATTTATACACACACAGATATTCCATATACACAGAGATATTCTATTTATATACACACACAGATATTCCATATACACAGATATATTCTATTTATACACACACAGATATTCCATATACACAGAGATATTCTATTTATACACACACAGATATTCCATATACACAGAGATATTCTATTTATATACACACAGATATTCCATATACACAGATATATTCTATTTATACACACACAGATATTCCATATACACAGATATATTCTATTTATACACACACAGATATTCCATATACACAGAGATATTCTATTTATACACACACAGATATTCCATATACACAGAGATATTCTATTTATATACACACACAGATATTCCATATACACAGATATATTCTATTTATACACACACAGATATTCCATATACACAGAGATATTCTATTTATATACACACAGATATTCCATATACACACACAGATATTCCATATACACAGAGATATTCTATTTATATACACACAGATATTCCATATACACACACAGATATTCCATATACACACACAGATATTCCATATACACAGATATATTCTATTTTTATACACACACAGATATTCCATATACACAGAGATATTCTATTTTTATACACACACAGATATTCCATATACACAGAGATATTCTATTTTTATACACACACACACAGATATTCCATATACACAGAGATATTCTATTTATATACACACACAGATATTCCATATACACAGATATATTCTATTTATACACACACAGATATTCCATATACACAGAGATATTCTATTTATATACACACAGATATTCCATATACACAGAGATATTCTATTTATATACACACAGATATTCCATATACACAGAGATATTCTATTTATACACACACAGATATTCCATATACACACACAGATATATCATATACACAGAGATATTCTATTTATACACACACAGATATTCCATATACACAGAGATATTCCATATACACAGAGATATTCTATTTATACACACACAGATATTCCATATACACAGATATATTCTATTTATACACACACAGATATTCCATACACACAGAGATATTCTATTTATACACACACAGATATTCCATATACACAGAGATATTCTATTTATACACACACAGATATTCCATATACACAGAGATATTCTATTTATACACACACAGATATTCCATATACACAGAGATATTCTATTTATACACACACAGATATTCCATATACACAGATATATTCTATTTTTATACACACACAGATATTCCATATACACAGAGATATTCTATTTTTATACACACACACACAGATATTCCATATACACACACAGATATATTCTATTTATACACACACACAGATATTCCATATACACAGAGATATTCTATTTTTATACACACACACAGATATTCCATATACACAGAGATATTCTATTTTTATACACACACAGATATTCCATATACACAGAGATATTCTATTTATACACACACAGATATTCCATATACACAGAGATATTCTATTTATATACACACACAGATATTCCATATACACAGATATATTCTATTTATACACACACAGATATTCCATATACACAGAGATATTCTATTTATATACACACAGATATTCCATATACACAGAGATATTCTATTTATATACACACAGATATTCCATATACACAGAGATATTCTATTTATACACACACAGATATTCCATATACACACACAGATATTCCATATACACAGAGATATTCCATATACACAGAGATATTCTATTTATACACACACAGATATTCCATATACACACACAGATATATTCTATTTATACACACACAGATATTCCATATACACAGATATATTCTATTTTTATACACACACACACAGATATTCCATATACACAAACAGATATTCCATATACACAGAGATATTCTATTTATATACACACACAGATATTCCATATACACAGAGATATTCTATTTATATACACACACAGATATTCCATATACACAGATATATTCTATTTATACACACACAGATATTCCATATACACAGAGATATTCTATTTATATACACACAGATATTTATATACACACAGATATTCCATATACACAGAGATATTCTATTTATACACACACAGATATTCCATATACACACACAGATATTCCATATACACAGAGATATTCCATATACACAGAGATATTCTATTTATACACACACAGATATTCCATATACACAGATATATTCTATTTATACACACACAGATATTCCATATACACAGAGATATTCTATTTTTATACACACACACACAGATATTCCATATACACACACAGATATTCCATATACACAGATATATTCTATTTATATACACACACAGATATTCCATATACACAGAGATATTCTATTTATACACACACACAGATATTCCATACACACAGAGATATTCTATTTATATACACACACAGATATTCCATATACACAGAGATATTCTATTTATACACACACAGATATTCCATATACACAGATATATTCTATTTTTATACACACACAGATATTCCATATACACAGAGATATTCTATTTTTATACACACACAGATATTCCATATACACAGAGATATTCTATTTTTATACACACACAGATATTCCATATACACAGAGATATTCTATTTTTATACACACACAGATATTCCATATACACAGAGATATTCTATTTATACACACACAGATATTCCATATACACACACAGATATATTCTATTTATACACACACACAGATATTCCATATACACAGAGATATTCTATTTTTATACACACACAGATATTCCATATACACAGAGATATTCTATTTTTATACACACACAGATATTCCATATACACAGAGATATTCTATTTATACACACACAGATATTCCATATACACAGAGATATTCTATTTATACACACACAGATATTCCATATACACAGAGATATTCTATTTTTATACACACACACACAGATATTCCATATACACACACAGATATATTCTATTTATACACACACACAGATATTCCATATACACAGAGATATTCTATTTTTATACACACACAGATATTCCATATACACAGAGATATTCTATTTTTATACACACACAGATATTCCATATACACAGAGATATTCTATTTATACACACACAGATATTCCATATACACAGAGATATTCTATTTATATACACACACAGATATTCCATATACACAGATATATTCTATTTATACACACACAGATATTCCATATACACAGAGATATTCTATTTATATACACACAGATATTCCATATACACAGAGATATTCTATTTATACACACACAGATATTCCATATACACAGAGATATTCTATTTATACACACACAGATATTCCATATACACACACAGATATTCCATATACACAGAGATATTCTATTTATACACACACAGATATTCCATATACACACACAGATATATTCTATTTATACACACACAGATATTCCATATACACAAACAGATATTCCATATACACAGAGATATTCTATTTATATACACACACAGATATTCCATATACACAGATATATTCTATTTATACACACACAGATATTCCATATACACAGAGATATTCTATTTATATACACACAGATATTTATATACACACAGATATTCCATATACACAGAGATATTCTATTTATACACACAGAGATATTCCATATACACACACAGATATTCCATATACACAGAGATATTCCATATACACAGAGATATTCTATTTATACACACACAGATATTCCATATACACAGATATATTCTATTTATACACACACAGATATTCCATATACACAGAGATATTCTATTTTTATACACACACAGATATTCCATATACACAGAGATATTCTATTTTTATACACACACACACACAGATATTCCATATACACAGAGATATTCTATTTTTATACACACACAGATATTCCATATACACAGAGATATTCTATTTATATACACACAGATATTCCATATACACAGAGATATTCTATTTATACACACACAGATATTCCATATACACAGAGATATTCTATTTATACACACACAGATATTCCATATACACAGAGATATTCTATTTATATACACACAGATATTCCATATACACAGAGATATTCTATTTATATACACACAGATATTCCATATACACAGAGATATTCTATTTATACACACACAGATATTCCATATACACACACAGATATTCCATATACACAGAGATATTCCATATACACAGAGATATTCTATTTATACACACACAGATATTCCATATACACACACAGATATATTCTATTTATACACACACAGATATTCCATATACACAGATATATTCTATTTTTATACACACACACACAGATATTCCATATACACAGATATTCCATATACACAGAGATATTCTATTTATATACACACACAGATATTCCATATACACAGATATATTCTATTTATATACACACAGATATTTATATACACACAGATATTCCATATACACAGAGATATTCTATTTATACACACACAGATATTCCATATACACAGAGATATTCTATTTATACACACACAGATATTCCATATACACAGAGATATTCTATTTATATACACACAGATATTTATATACACACAGATATTCCATATACACAGAGATATTCTATTTATACACACACAGATATTCCATATACACACACAGATATTCCATATACACAGAGATATTCCATATACACAGAGATATTCTATTTATACACACACAGATATTCCATATACACAGATATATTCTATTTATACACACACAGATATTCCATATACACAGAGATATTCTATTTTTATACACACACACACAGATATTCCATATACACACACAGATATTCCATATACACAGATATATTCTATTTATATACACACACAGATATTCCATATACACAGAGATATTCTATTTATACACACACACAGATATTCCATACACACAGAGATATTCTATTTATACACACACACAGATATTCCATATACACAGAGATATTCTATTTATACACACACAGATATTCCATATACACAGATATATTCTATTTTTATACACACACAGATATTCCATATACACAGAGATATTCTATTTTTATACACACACAGATATTCCATATACACAGATATATTCTATTTATACACACACACACAGATATTCCATATACACAGAGATATTCTATTTTTATACACACACAGATATTCCATATACACAGATATATTCTATTTATACACACACACACACACAGATATTCCATATACACAGATATATTCTATTTATACACACACAGATATTCCATATACACAGATATTCCATATATTCAGCTAAATCAGACAGCCCCCCCTTTATACTGACCAGGCGCTGGTTCTGGCCCTGCTCTTTGCGGATAATATCAACAAGAAGGTCCTGTTTCTTCTGTGCCTCCTCCACCTACAGAAACACAAATTGGGGTTATTTTCTCTTCCCGCTGGGATTTAAAATCACAAGTTCAACTGTTCCTCTGCCCATAGATACCCCATGGGCTGGGGCAGAATCCACTGATCCCTTACATGGCACTGTCCCTCAGGGGCTAAATGCAGTTGCTCTGCCCAGAGAGATTTGCAGACTCCATTCGCAGCCTGCCCCCCTGTATAAATCTCCCCCTGAAGCAGCCCCCACTTACCTCCATTCGCAGCCTGCTCCCCTGTATAAATCTCCCCCTGAAGCAGCCCCCACTTACCTCCATTCGCAGCCTTCCCCCCTGTATAAATCTCCCCCTGAAGCAGCCCCCACTTACCTCCATTCGCAGCCTTCCCCCCTGTATAAATCTCCCCCTGAAGCAGCCCCCACTTACCTCCATTCGCAGCCTGCTCCCCTGTATAAATCTCCCCCTGAAGCAGCCCCCACTTACCTCCATTCGCAGCCTGCTCCCCTGTATAAATCTCCCCCTGAAGCAGCCCCCACTTACCTCCATTCGCAGCCTGCCCCACTGTATAAATCTCCCCCTGAAGCAGCCCCCACTTACCTCCATTCGCAGCCTGCTCCCCTGTATAAATCTCCCCCTGAAGCAGCCCCCACTTACCTCTATTTGCAGCCTGCTCCCCTGTATAAATCTCCCCCTGAAGCAGCCCCCACTTACCTCCATTCGCAGCCTGCCCCCCTGTATAAATCTCCCCCTGAAGCAGCCCCCACTTACCTCCATTCGCAGCCTGCCCCACTGTATAAATCTCCCCCTGAAGCAGCCCCCACTTACCTCCATTCGCAGCCTGCCCCCCTGTATAAATCTCCCCCTGAAGCAGCCCCCACTTACCTCCATTCGCAGCCTGCTCCCCTGTATAAATCTCCCCCTGAAGCAGCCCCCACTTACCTCCATTCGCAGCCTGCCCCCCTGTATAAATCTCCCCCTGAAGCAGCCCCCACTTACCTCCATTCGCAGCCTGCCCCCCTGTATAAATCTCCCCCTGAAGCAGCCCCCACTTACCTCCATTCGCAGCCTGCTCCCCTGTATAAATCTCCCCCTGAAGCAGCCCCCACTTACCTCCATTCGCAGCCTGCCCCACTGTATAAATCTCCCCCTGAAGCAGCCCCCACTTACCTCCATTCGCAGCCTGCCCCACTGTATAAATCTCCCCCTGAAGCAGCCCCCACTTACCTCCATTCGCAGCCTGCCCCACTGTATAAATCTCCCCCTGAAGCAGCCCCCACTTACCTCTATTTGCAGCCTGCGTTCACTGCGCTGGTCACCCTGCGAGGCTTTGGCGAGCCGTTCCATTTGCGACACCTGCCCCTGCCACATTCGCCTCAGTGTGTGGGGGGAAATCTGCAGACAGGGGAACTCATCGAGCAGCAGGGGGAGCAGATCATTCTCCTTTACCTTCACTGCGGCAGAGAGAGGAAAGCGCTGTAGGGACGAGCACATTAGCAGCGGGCCCCCCCCCCGCCAGAGCAGAACACAGGTAGGACACCCCCCATTCTGTGCCCACTATGCCCCCATGATAGCAGAGAAAGGGCAAAGCTGCCATCGTGCACTTACTCCGTGCCACTTTTCTGGGCTGGGTGCGGAGAGCGGGCACCTTGCTGCCCTTTGGGGTACAAACAAAGCGCTTTGCAGAATAAACCATCTCGGGCTGAAGCTTCTCCTTGGGCTCCTTGCACACATTCTGCTCACACTCTTCCTCCTTACAGAGCAGACAGAAGAGATTCAATGACTATAGGGGTGCAGCCTGATTGTTGGGGTGACTCTGGCCCAACCTACAGGGGCCCATGTGTTGTCAGAGTGGGAGAAATGCCAATAACTTACCGTTTGCTTTAATTTGGCCTTTAGGGCAGAGAGCTGAGCCCGCTCGGTCTGCACCAAATCCTTTAGTTGCTCCTCATAGTCATTTGCCAGTAGCTGAGCGAGAGAGTAAAGGCATGAGTTGCACTGCTCCCCGCTACAGAGCGACCCCCCCAGGCCCACGGGTATCACATGGGCACAGGCACCTCACTCTACCCAGATATGGGACCCCCCTTAACTCCAGCAGCCCAGGGAGAGTGCACCCTAGCAGCTACAGGGCCACCCAGCCATGCCTCACTCTGATAGGAGGAAAAGGCCCAGGCAGGTTTGGCCCTCTGTAGGGGTCGTCTCACTAGGGGGGGCTGTGGGTGGGCACTGTGTATAGGCTGTATCAGCGCACAGGAACCCACACAAGTCTCCCTCTGGCACATCAAGCAGGGTGCTCCCCATTCCCCTAAACGCCCTGCACTGGGGTAAAGTCTGCCTGATGCCCCCACACATTCCCCACCCATTCCCCACCAAGGTGCCCACATAACCTGTCCTGGGGGAGCTGGCTCACCCCACTGCCCATTTCTGACCCAGCAGCTGGGAACCCCAGTTCTTACCTGGGACTTCATCCTCTGCAGGTCCAGCTCCTTCTGTAAGCCCCTCCTGATCTTACCGGCTTCCCCCTTGGCCTTCCTGTGTAAGGCGTCCTCAAACTGGGGGTGCAGGGGGTGTCGGGGCGGAGCCAGCGGCGTGGGCGAGAGAGAGCGAGGTCTGTTCTGCTGTTTCCTTGAACTCTGCATTGCTGTGAATGAAGGGGAAGAATGGCAGCGCCCGGCTTATCCAATACCAGTACCCCCCCCCCGCCCAGACTATGGCAGTCACACCCCCCGACTGCCTCTGGGGGCTATTTGTTGCCTCTCAATCTACCCAACCCAAGGGTAAATCAGTGGGTCCCAGGCTGACCTGCGCAGTACCCATGCCTGCTTGTCAATCGAGAGAGAGAGCACGAGCGAGCGAGCGCAAGAGAGAGCGCAAGAGAGAGATCGAGAGAGAGAGCGCAAGAGAGAGATCGAGAGAGAGAGCGCGTGAGCGAGAGAGAGAGAGAGAGAGAGCGCGAGCGAGCGAGAGAGAGAGAGAGAGAGCGAGCGAGCGAGCGAGCGAGAGAGAGAGAGTGCGAGAGAGCGAGCGAGAGAGAGAGAGAGTGCCCACCTTGTAGCTGCTTCTTCCTGCGGAACTCCATGATACTGTCACTGTGCTGGGAAAGCTTGTCCTCTTCTCTAGGCTCCGCCCCTCCGGCCTGGGCCCCCAGCGCCTTCTTCAGCATCTGTGCAACACACCATGGGGTCATGAATTCCTACCCCAGGGGGCTTCCATTGGCTCACTTACCCCCTTCCCTGGGCACTCCCAATTAACATGGGGGAATCTCACTAACCCCGCCCCCAGGGCACTACCAAGTAACATGGGGGAATCTCACTTACCCCCTTGCCTGGGCACTCCCAAGTAACATGGGGGAATCTCACTAACCCCCCCCCCCAATAACATGGGGGAATCTCACTAACCCCCCCCCCCCCAGGGCACTCCCAAGTAACATGGGGGAATCTCACTAACCCACCCCCCCCCAGGGCACTCCCAATTAACATGGGGGATCTCACTAACCCCCCCCCCCAGGGCACTCCCAATAACATGGGAATCTCACTAACCCCCCCCCCCGCCCTAGGGCAACTCCCAATTAACATGGGGAAATCTTCACTAACCCCCCCCCAGGGCATTCCCAAGTAAACATGGGGGAATCTCACTAACCCCCCCCCCAGGGCACTCCCAAGTTAACATGGGGGAAATCTCACTAACCACCCCCCCCCCCCAGGGCAAGCTCCAATTAACATGGGGGAATCTCACTAACCCCCCCCCCCAGGGCACTCCCAATTAACATGGGGAATCTCACTAAACCCCCCCCAGGGCATTCCCAATTAACATGGGGGAATCTCACTAACCCCCCCCCCCAGGGCACTCCCAATTAACATGGGGGAATCTCACTAACCCCCCCCCCCCCAGGGCACTCCAATTAACATGGGGGAATCTCACTAACCCCCCCCCCGGGCACTCCATTAACATGGGGAATCTCACTAACCCCCCCCGGGCACTCCCAATTAACATGGGGGAATCTCACTAACCCCCCCCCCCAGGGCACTCCCAATTAACATGGGGGAATCTCACTAAACCCCCCCCCCCAGGGCACTCCCAATTAACATGGGGGAATCTCACTAACCCCCCCCCCAGGGCACTCCAATTAACATGGGGAATCTCACTAACCCCCCCCCCGGGCACTCCCAATTAACATGGGGGAAATCTCACTAACCCCCCCCCCCGGCACTCCCAATTTAACATGGGGGAATCTTCACTAACCCCCCCCCCCCCCCAGGGCACTCCCAATTAACATGGGGGATCTCACTACCCCCCCCCCCCAGGGCACTCCCAATTAACATGGGGAATCTCACTAACCCCCGCCCCAGGGCACTCCAATTAACATGGGGGATCTCACTAACCCCCCCCCCCCAGGGCACTCCCAATTAACATGGGGGAATCTCACTAACCCCCCCCCCCAGGGCACTCCCAATTAACATGGGGAATCTCACTAACCCCCCCCCCCAGGGCACTCCCATTAACATGGGGGAATCTCACTAACCCCCCCCCCCAGGGCACTCCCAATTAACATGGGGGAATCTCACTAACCCCCCCCCCCCCCAGGGCACTCCCAATTAACATGGGGGGAATCTCACTAACCCCCCCCCCCCCAGGGCACTCCAATTAACATGGGGGAATCTCACTAACCCCCCCCCCCCCAGGGCACTCCAATTAACATGGGGGAATCTCACTAACCCCCCCCCCCCCCAGGGCACTCCCAATTAACATGGGGGAATCTCACTAACCCCCCCCCCCCCAGGCACTCCCAATTAACATGGGGGAATCTCACTAACCCCCCCCCCCCCCCAGGGCACTCCCCAATTAACATGGGGGAATCTCATAACCCCCCCCCCCAGGGCACTCCCAATTAAACATGGGGGAATCTCACTAACCCCCCCCAGGGCACTACCCAATTACATGGGGGAATCTCACTAACCCCCCCCCCCCCAGGGCACTCCAATAACAGTGGGGAATCTCAACTAACCCCCCCCCCAGGGCACTCCCAATTAACATGGGGGAATCTCACTAACCCCCCCCCCAGGGCACTCCCAATTAACATGGGGGAATCTCACTACCCCCCCCCCCAGGGCACTCCCCAATTAACATGGGGGAATCTCACTAACCCCCCCCCAGGGCACTCCCAATTAACATGGGGGAATCTCACTAACCCCCCCCCCCAGGGCACTCCCAATTAACATGGGGGAATCTCACTAACCCGCCCCCCCAGGGCACTCCCAATTAACATGGGGAATCTCACTAACCCCCCCCCCAGGGCACTCCCAATTAACATGGGGGAATCTCACTAACCCCCCCCCCAGGGGCACTCCCAATTAACATGGGGGAATCTCACTAACCCCGCCCCCAGGGCACTCCCAATTAACATGGGGGAATTCTCACTAACCCCCCCCCCAGGCACTCCCAATTAACATGGGGGAATCTCACTAACCCCCCCAGGGCACCATTAAATGGGGGATCCCCCCCCCCCAGGGCACTCCCAATTAACATGGGGGAATCTCACTAACCCCGCCCCCAGGGCACTCCCAATTAACATGGGGGAATCTCACTAACCCCCCCCCCCAGGGCACTCCCAATTAACATGGGGAATCTCACTAACCCCCCCCCCCCCCCAGGGCACTCCCAATTAACATGGGGGAATCTCACTAACCCAGCCCCCAGGGCACTCCCAATTAACATGGGGGAATCTCACTAACCCCGCCCCCAGGGCACTCCCAATTAACATGGGGAATCTCACTAACCCCCCCCCCCAGGGCAACTCCAATTAACATGGGGGAATCTCATTAACCCCGCCCCCAGGGCACTCCCAATTAACATGGGGGAATCTCACTAACCCCCCCCCCCAGGGCACTCCCAATTAACATGGGGGAATCTCACTAACCCCCCCCCCCCCAGGGCACTCCCAATTAACATGGGGGAATCTCACTAACCCCCCCCCCCAGGGCACTCCCAATTAACATGGGGGAATCTCATTAACCCCGCCCCCAGGGCACTCCCAATTAACATGGGGGAATCTCACTAACCCCGCCCCCAGGGCACTCCCATAACACCGACACAGGGGAACATTATTATTACTAACATGTATTTTACCCCCCCCAGGGCACTCCCATTCCCACTCCAACTAACAGTGCCATACAGGGTAATGTGACATTAACCCTTACCCCCCCAGTAGGTGCCACTAAGTGACAAATGGAGCGGTTGCATTAAACAGACTCACCAGGTCCAGTTCATCCAGCTTGCGAGACAATTTCTCTGACATTTCCTGCAGTTCCTGCTCCGATAGTCGGTTCCTTGCTCTCTGTACTGAAAATGGCTCCTCTGTGATGGATGACAGCTTGGTGTCTGTAGCCCAGGAACTTGTCATATACAGGAAAGCATAGGGTTAACCCTAGTAATCCCTAGTCCCCCTTCCCTCACAGCCAGGGATTCTGGGTAATGTCCCACCTTCCCTCACAGCCAGGGATTCTGGGTAATGTCCCACCTTCCCTCACAGCCAGGGATTCTGGGTAATGTCCCACCTTCCCTCACAGCCAGGGATTCTGGGTAATGTCCCACCTTCCCTCACAGCCAGGGATTCTGGGTAATGTCCCACCTTCCCTCACAGCCAGGGATTCTGGGTAATATCCCACCTTACCCCATAATCACACAGCACACAGTGCTTCCCATACAGCCAGGGATTCTGGGTAATATCCCACCTTACCCCATAATCACACAGCACCCAGCTCTTCCCTCACAGCCAGGGATTCTGGGTAATATCCCACCTTACCCCATAATCACACAGCACCCAGCTCTTCCCTCACAGCCAGGGATTCTGGGTAATATCCCACCTTACCCCATAATCACACAACACCCAGCGCTTCCCTCACAGCCAGGGATTCTGGGTAATATCCCACCTTACCCCATAATCACACAACACCCAGCGCTTCCCTCACAGCCAGGGATTCTGGGTAATATCTCACAGCACCCAGCACTTCCCATACAGGGATTCTGGGTAATATCTCACAGCACCCAGCACTTCCCATACAGGGATTCTGGGTAATATCTCACAGCACCCAGCACTTCCCATACAGGGATTCTGGGTAATATCTCACAGCACCCAGCACTTCCCATACAGGGATTCTGGGTAATATCTCACAGCACCCAGCACTTCCCATACAGGGATTCTGGGTAATGTTCTTTTTCCTCCATAAGCCCATGCTTTATACCTTGGTGCTTTGGATTCTGGGTATGGATATGGCTTTAACGATACAAAGACTTACTCAAACAAAGAGTGGCGGGAGCCAGGGGCAGAGTATCTTTCGCTAATTTCCGGTTGCATGGTGGAATCGGTCTGTTCCAGCTCCTCTTCTTTGGCCAATGCCCCATTCTCACAGTCTGTAAGGGTGCTGTGCAGGGTCATGAGGCGGATGTCAGGGAGGGTGCGGAAGGCAACTTTCTTTTGGAAGGGGGAGACCGAGGTCTGTTGAGAGACAAATATTCACATCACAAAAGGGGCCCCAAACATTTCCTAGCCGAGACCCCAAAGAGCAAAGGCAACAGGGTAAAATATAAGAAGCCACCCAACCCACTTAGACTGTAAGCTCTACGGGGCAGGGACCTCCTTCCTACTGTGTCTCATACCACATGGCACTTATATATATATATATATATGTATTTATTGCATTTATTTATTATATCACTTGTCCTCCCTGTGTGTAATTGTGTATTCTGTAAGACTGTACAGCGCTGCGTCCCCTTGTGGCGCTTTATAAATAAAGTTATACATACATACAATAGGATAAAAGGATTCTATTAGGCAGTGGTTGGGGGGGGGGGGGTATGTGTTAACTGAGTCTCACCCCATTGTGTGTGTCCCGGGTCTCTGCTCCATCAGGAGATTTGCCTTGTCTGGAATCCACAGCTGCCCCACGTGCGCCGGCCACAGATACCCCAGAGAGAAGGGAAACAGACACATGAACTCACAGAAGTGCACAGACATTCGGCAGGATTCTCTGGGATGTGAATATGGCCAGTGGGGGCTCCATGGATCTGTGCTGCTTTCCTGGCCCAAAGGAACCAAGGCAAAGCGTGTAGCCATCCATACGGCCGATTAGCTGAACTACTTGTAATGGAGCTTGGCCTGTGCATCGCTGTATGTGCTCGGCTCGTGCCCCTTCTCATGTAAAGGAACCAGGCCCAATGCACTATTGTGGCGCTAAGGCACAAGCACTATGGTTTCAGGCTCACGCAAATAGGGCCAAAGTGGATCAATGGATACTGAATTCTGTGTAGGTAACAAATTCATTCTGGCCCAGACCTTGGGTTGTGCTGCGTGCCAATACTGGAAATCTTTTGGGTCCAAGTGGGCCCACCCAAGGATAACATCAACTGTCCCAATCTTATTTCCAGCAGAGGCCTATATAGCTTTGATGTAGTGCTGTCTGCAGGAAAAGTGCATCTGTGTATCAGCAGTCAGTCCAAGCCAACACTGTCTGGCCCTGCCCAAAGCTCCATCTATAACACATATTCACTGCACCATAAACATGACAGAGAGTAGGAGGCCAAATATCTCACACAGTGGGGCACAGCTATAGGGCTCAGGTTGGATCTGTGGCTACACATTAGAACTGCTTTCAGCTAACCTACTGTTTCTCCTACTCCCATGTAACTGGAGGAGTCCCAAGCCGGACTTGGATTTCTTACTATTGCGTGCTATTCTGATACCTACTGGGAGCTGCTATCTTGCTCCCTTCCCATTGTTCTGCTGATTGGCTGCTGGGGGTGAGGGGGGGAGGATATCACTCCAACTTGCAGCGCAGCAGTAAAGTGTGACTGAAGCACAGATCACATGCCTGAGGCACCCTGGGAAATAAAGAATATGGCTAGCCCCATGGGACATTTCAACATTAAATATAAAAACATGTAGGATTCTGCTGGAGAAGCTCCATTAACTGATGGGTTTGTTTAAAAAAACAAAAAAAAAAACAAAACAGGTTTTCCCCATGACAATAGCCTTTTAATGTACTTTACTTACCAGGGGCTTGGGGCCCACCGGTGGAAGGCAGCCTTTCGTGGCTCTGTATATGGACATGGGAGGGCCCTCCGCTGCCTGCAGCCTCTCTATCTGCAGTGGGGGGCCTGCCGGGCTGGTATGGGCGATTCAGAGGGATGGCAGGTTGCAGATCCTCATGGTGAGATCCCGGTACAGAGAAACCATTCACAGCAACGTACCCTGCAAGCGATGAGAAGATCTGTGATATTCCTGCTCATGGGACCCCTGAGAAATATTCAGGCAAAGGAATAAGCTGCTCCCAGACTGGGTGGTTCCAGATCAGCAGGGCCCGGCATCTCAGCCACTCACCTTCCCCTACTCTGTGACTGGGAACACACGCAGGGGCCTGAGGAAGCCCCTCACCACCTTCCACACTGGGCTGCTTGGGAACTGGCTCCTCCTCCCTCTGGACGTACGTTGCCCGCTCCAGACTCAAACCTAAGAGTTTGGTGAAAAATCCATTATCCCACAACACAATATTGATGTTTTCCCTACAGAGCGCAGTAATGTTCTGCGGTGCAACCCGCTGGCACGATGTACTGGAGAGATGCCCAGTTGTTCAGTTCTAAGCAGCAGGTTGGTGGGAATCTCTGAACCCCAGAGGTTTGCAGAATTACACCCCGGGGATGTATTTTGTAGATGCAAAAACTAAATACAGTGGCAAAACTACTTGGGGGGCTGGGGTGTGACTGCACCAGGAACTGCCCCTCTATGGGGCATGTAATATCAGGAAGTGGATTTTGGAAGGGCCCGGTTCCAAGCTTTGCGCCCAGGCCTGTAAGTCTTTAGTTTCATTTGTGACTAAATATCAACTCCCCAATAGATACTGATACCTGATACAGTGCCTTATAGCAAAGAATCTTCTGCTTTTCTCTTATTTTTCATTGCCCTCTTCTCTATTATCCCACAGTCTCCAGTTCTCTCTGTTCCTGCTCTTCCCCCTCTTCTGAATGTTCTCTCTTCCCCTACCGTCTCTCTTGTTTCCCTTTTTCTCTCTCCCTCTCTCTGTCAGTCAGACTCTTACTCTCTCCCTCCTTCTCTCCCCCCTCTTCTGAATGTTCTCTCTTCCCCTGCCGTCTCTCTTGTTTCCCATTTTCTCTCTCCCTCTGTCAGTCAGACTCTTACTCTCTCCCTCCTTCTCTCCCCCCTCTTCTGAATGTTCTCTCTTCCCCTGCCGTCTCTCTTGTTTCCCTTTTTCTCTCTCCCTCTCTCTGTCAGTCAGACTCTTACTCTCTCCCTCCTTCTCTCCCCCCTCTTCTGAATGTTCTCTCTTCCCCTGCCGTCTCTCTTGTTTCCCTTTTTCTCTCTCCCTCTCTCTGTCAGTCAGACTCTTACTCTCTCCCTCCTTCTCTCCCCCCTCTTCTGAATGTTCTCTCTTCCCCTGCCGTCTCTCTTGTTTCCCATTTTCTCTCTCCCTCTGTCAGTCAGACTCTTACTCTCTCCCTCCTTCTCTCCCCCCTCTCCTGAATGTTCTCTCTTCCCCTGCCGTCTCTCGTTTCCCTTTTTCTCTCTCCCTCTCTCTGTCAGTCAGACTCTTACTCTCTCCCTCCTTCTCTCCCCCCTCTCCTGAATGTTCTCTCTTCCCCTGCCGTCTCTCTTGTTTCCCTTTTTCTCTCTCCCTCTCTCTGTCAGTCAGACACTTACTCTCTCCCTCCTTCTCTCCCCCCTCTCCTAAATGTTCTCTCTTCCCCTGCCGTCTCTCTTGTTTCCCTTTTTCCCTCTCTGTCAGTCAGACTCTAAAGCTGGCCATACACGTGGCGATCTGACGATGTTTCGTACGACCATCGGTCGCACGAAACATCGTAAGATCCGCCACACACCATTCAGGGCTGAATCGGCAGGTAAGGAGGTAGAAACAATAGGATTTCTACCTCCTTCTGCCGATTCAGCTCTGAAGGGAGAATTTTGGTCAGGCGCCTTCTATGGCACCCGATCAAAATTTTCAAACTGGTCCGATCGGCGAGTCGTCCGATATCAGCAGCTTCCTGCGATATCGGTCGACTCGCCGACATGCCATACACGCACCGATTATCGTACGGAACGAGGTTTCATACGATAATATCGGCCCGTGTATGGCCACCTTTACTCTCTCCCTCCTTCTCTCCCCCCTCTTCTGAATGTTCTCTCTTCCCCTGCCGTCTCTCTTGTTTCCCTTTTTCTCTCTCCCTCTCTCTGACAGTCAGACTCTTACTCTCTCCCTCCTTCTCTCCCCCCTCTCCTGAATGTTCTCTCTTCCCCTGCCGTCTCTCTTGTTTCCCTTTTTCTCTCTCCCTCTCTCTGTCAGTCAGACTCTTACTCTCTCCCTCCTTCTCTCCCCCCTCTTCTGAATTTTCTCTCTTCCCCTGCCGTCTCTCTTGTTTCCCTTTTTCCCTCTCTCTGTCAGTCAGACACTTACTCTCTCCCTCCTTCTCTCCCCCTTGCCCATTCATATTGATTTACAGTTTCTAACGTTTAGTTCACCTTTCCCATTTTTTCTTTGTTTCCACTTCCCTTTACTGGTTCCTTTTTGGCATCACCCTCTTCCCATTTTCCCTTTTGCACAAACCTCTCCCTTTGTATTGAGGGAGTAGCGGATCAGTATCAGGGGAAGAGAGGCTTGGGCGCACCCCGTGCCCCATTCGCCCAGGGACACATCCCTCACACAGGCAGAACACTTACTCACAGCACTGACAGTAGCGCTGAGCCAGGATTGGCTGAGGGAGGGTTCAGACTGCACATCCCCGTCACTGCATCAGAGGTCAGTCAGTACCTACTGGAGTGCTCTGCACATTATGCATAAGAACAGGACAATGGGCATCTGTGGGAGACTTGGGCATACTTTGGGCCAGAAGCAGCCCAGGGGGGACCATTCAATTTGCACCCTTGCTTTTTGCTGGGCACCCAACCTTCCAGGGGGCAGGGGTAAGCACCACAGTGTGAAATACAGTTGTATTCCCCCTCCCAACATATGGCTGCAGTAACGCACCCCTCCAGGTAAATGTCTGTGCAGTGTCTCCCAGTCTGATCAGCTCAGCCGTGGATTCAGACCCGTCCACTTCCCAGGATGGCACAAAGACCTCTGAAGAGAGCGCGGGAGATCTGCAAAGGGGGGTTTAATAATGAATAGACACAAGTCTCTGCTTGAGACCCTCTGTGGTGCAGAAGGCTTTTCCCTTAGGAATGATGCCACAGCTACAATCCAGGTCGATAGCAGTAATGTCAGGCCCAATACACCACAATCAGGAGCATAACTTACCCTGCCAGTGGGGGTGGCCTCAGGGTGGGCAGCAACTCTTCCTGTGCTTTTGGCACCTCATCATTTTGCCTC
The DNA here is from genome assembly GCF_000004195.4 of Xenopus tropicalis. NCBI lineage: Eukaryota > Metazoa > Chordata > Amphibia > Anura > Pipidae > Xenopus > Xenopus tropicalis. The sequence goes on from NC_030686.2 coordinate 51,516,240, forward strand.
CTTTGGCTGAAGTCACGATCATCTAAATCCTCTGCATCCCACAAAGATAAGAAATGTTATGGGAGAAATGTGAGCCCACTCCTGGCCCAGAACTAGGGGGCCGAGCCTGTTAGGCTAAAACTGCAAAGATCCAAAATCAGAAGAACTCACCTCCATTTTGGGAAGACGCTTCACTGATTTGTTCGGTGAGATACTCCAGCAAGCCGTCAAATATTTCCAAAAGGTTTTGGATGGATTCAGTATCCCCACGCACAATGTTTTCCCCTGTGGGCACGAACACACAGGGTCAGAGGTCATGCCCACTAACATTCTCTATGCAGGACACAGCACGCAGGCATGGGGCAGGTGGATTAACTATTAGTTACATAATATAGATTTCTGCCCAATACTAAGGCTTGCCTCTTGGTTCCTATTGGCTGGTATGGGAGCCATACTGCAATAGATAGAGGTTTGGGCTACAGTTGGCCTATGGCAAACCAAGTGCGCCTGTCACTATCTTCCTTTTGCCATTACCTGTGATATGGGACAGGCTGACCTGCAGATAATCCAGAGCAAGAGAGTCGATAACAGACTGCACATTGTGAGCGTTGGTTTCTGGATTCTGAGCGTCAGGAATAAAATCTGTGGAAATCAGTTACATTTGTCAGTAACAATCTGATAGCAACAGTCCCCCGGCCTGATAGCAACAGTCCCCCGATCTGATAGCAACAGTCCCCCGGCCTGATAGCAACAGTCCCCCGGCCTGATAGCAACAGTCCCCCGGCCTGATAGCAACAGTCCCCCGGCCTGATAGCAACAGTCCCCCGGCCTGATAGCAACAGTCCCCCGGCCTGATAGCAACAGTCCCCCGGCCTGATAGCAACAGTCCCCCGGCCTGATAGCAACAGTCCCCCGATCTGATAGCAACAGTCCCCCGGCCTGATAGCAACAGTCCCCCGATCTGATAGCAACAGTCCCCCGGCCTGATAGCAACAGTCCCCCGGCCTGATAGCAACAGTCCCCCGGCCTGATAGCAACAGTCCCCCGGCCTGATAGCAACAGTCCCCCGGCCTGATAGCAACAGTCCCCCGGCCTGATAGCAACAGTCCCCCGGCCTGATAGCAACAGTCCCCCGGCCTGATAGCAACAGTCCCCCGGCCTGATAGCAACAGTCCCCCGGCCTGATAGCAACAGTCCCCCGGCCTGATAGCAACAGTCCCCCGGCCTGATAGCAACAGTCCCCCGGCCTGATAGCAACAGTCCCCCCGGCCTGATAGCAACAGTCCCCCGGCCTGATAGCAACAGTCCCCCGGCCTGATAGCAACAGTCCCCCGGCCTGATAGCAACAGTCCCCCGGCCTGATAGCAACAGCCTGATATATATACCAATACCTATAAATATCAGGGAAGCAGACCCTTACCTGGTACCTTCTCTCCTAAAATAGCTTCGTAGAGAGCAAGAAATACACGAGCGTCACATCCCGACACTTCCTGGACTTGCAGGTTAATGTGGCATTTACTCAGAAGGCTGTTGGCAACATCCACCCACTCTGTAAGGGGCAGAGAGATAAATAGGAAAGTCCAGCAGATACAGCCGTCCCCATCCCTTGCCTGGTACTCAGGGACTTCCCATTCCCCCACACACAGAATTCCAGTTCACTCTCACCCCAAAATAGGGCCACGGCCAATAATCTGGAGATGCCACACAAACCTGGTCACACACAGAACAGGCATTCCCAGGCCCAGTACGGCAGAGGGGCGAGAGGGGAGGAGCCCTGGGGTAATGGGTAGAGGTGGGGGGTTCCCTTAGCCCTGGGGTAATGGGCAGAGGGGTGAGAGGGGAGGAGCCCTGGGGTAATGGGTAGAGGTGGGGGGTTCCCTTAGCCCTGGGGTAATGGGCAGAGGGGTGAGAGGGGAGGAGCCCTGGGGTAATGGGCAGAGGGGGGGTTCCCTTAGCCCTGGGGTAATGGGCAGAGGGGGGGGGCTCCCTTAGCCCAGGGATGACAGACAGAGGGGGGTTCCCTTAGCCCAGGGATGACAGACAGAGGGGGGTTCCCTTAGCCCAGGGATGACAGACAGAGGGGGGTTCCCTTAGCCAAGGGATGACAGAGGGGGGTTCCCTTAGCCCAGGGATGACAGACAGAGGGGGGTTCCATAGCCCAGGGATGACAGACAGAGGGGGGGTTCCATAGCCCAGGGATGACAGACAGAGGGGGTTCCCTTAGCCCAGGGATGACAGACAGAGGGGGTCCCATAGCCCAGGGATGACAGACAGAGGGGGTCCCATAGCCCAGGGATGACAGACAGAGGGGGTCCCATAGCCCAGGGATGACAGAAAGAGGGGGTCCCATAGCCCAGGGATGACAGACAGAGGGGGTCCCTTAGCCCAGGGATGACAGACAGAGGGGGTCCCTTAGCCCAGGGATGACAGACAGACAGACAGACAGAGGGGGTCCCCTAGCCAAGGGATGACAGACAGACAGACAGAGGGGGTCCCCTAGCCCAGGGATGACAGACAGACAGACAGAGGGGGTCCCCTAGCCCAGGGATGACAGACAGACAGACAGAGGGGGTCCCCTAGCCCAGGGATGACAGACAGACAGACAGAGGGGGTTCCCTTAGCCCAGGGATGACAGACAGAGGGGGTCCCATAGCCCAGGGATGACAGACAGAGGGGGTCCCATAGCCCAGGGATGACAGACAGAAGGGGTCCCATAGCCCAGGGATGACAGACAGACAGAGGGGGTCCCCTAGCCCAGGGATGACAGACAGACAGACAGAGGGGGTCCCCTAGCCAAGGGATGACAGACAGACAGACAGAGGGGGTCCCTAGCCCAGGGATGACAGACAGACAGACAGAGGGGGTCCCCTAGCCCAGGGATGACAAGACAGACAGACAGAGGGGGTCCCCTAGCCCAGGGATGACAGACAGACAGACAGAGGGGGTCCCTAGCCCAGGGATGACAGACAGACAGACAGAGGGGTCCCCCTAGCCAAGGGATGACAGACAGACATACAGAAGGGGGTCCCCTAGCCCAGGGATGACAGACAGACAGACAGAGGGGGTCCCCTAGCCCAGGGATGACAGACAGACAGAGGGGGTCCCCTAGCCCAGGGATGACAGACAGAACAGACAGAGGGGTCCCCTAGCCCAGGGATGACAGACAGACAGACAGAGGGGGTCCCCTAGCCCAGGGATGACAGACAGACAGACAGAGGGGGTCCCCTAGCCCAGGGATGACAGACAGACAGACAGAGGGGGTCCCCTAGCCCAGGGATGACAGACAGACAGACAGAGGGGGTCCCCTAGCCCAGGGATGACAGACAGACAGAGGGGGTCCCTAGCCCAGGGATGACAGACAGAGGGGTCCCCTAGCCCAGGGATGACAGACAGACAGACAGTCCCCTAGCCCAGGGATGACAGACAGACAGAGGGGGGTCCCCTAGCCCAGGGATGACAGACAGACAGAGGGGGGTCCCATAGCCCAGGGATGACAGACAGACAGAGGGGGGTCCCTAGCCCAGGGATGACAGACAGACAGACAGACAGACAGAGGGGGTCCCTAGCCCAGGGATGACAGACAGACAGAGGGTCCCCTAGCCCAGGGATGACAGACAGACAGAGGGGGGTCCCCTAGCCCAGGGATGACAGACAGACAGACAGACAGAGGGGGTCCCCTGTCCCTAGCCCAGGGATGACAGACAGACAGACAGACAGAGGGGGTCCCCTAGCCCAGGGATGACAGACAGACAGAGAGGGTCCCCTAGCCCAGGGATGACAGACAGACAGACAGAGGGGGTCCCCTAGCCCAGGGATGACAGACAGACAGACCAGACAGAGGGCCCAGGGATGACAGACAGACAGAGGGGGGTCCCCTAGCCCAGGGATGACAGACAGAACAGAGGGGGTCCCCTAGCCCAGGGATGACAGACAGACAGAGGGTCCCCTAGCCCAGGGATGACAGACAGACAGACAGACAGACAGAGGGGGTCCCCTAGCCCAGGGATGACAGACAGACAGAGGGGGTCCCCTAGCCCAGGGATGACAGACAGACAGACAGGGACAGACAGAGGGGGTCCCCTAGCCCAGGGATGACAGACAGACAGACAGACAGGGGTCCCATAGCCCAGGGATGACAGACAGACAGAGGGGGGTCCCCTAGCCCAGGGATGACAGACAGACAGACAGACAGAGGGGGTCCCCTAGCCCAGGGATGACAGACAGACAGACAGACAGACAGAGGGGGTCCCCTAGCCCAGGGATGACAGACAGACAGACAGAGGGGGTCCCCTAGCCCAGGGATGACAGACAGACAGACAGAGAGGGTCCCCTAGCCCAGGGATGACAGACAGACAGACAGAGGGGGTCCCCTAGCCCAGGGATGACAGACAGACAGACAGAGGGGGGTCCCATAGCCCAGGGATGACAGACAGACAGAGGGGGGTCCCCTAGCCCAGGGATGACAGACAGACAGACAGACAGAGGGGGGTCCCCTAGCCCAGGGATGACAGACAGACAGACAGACAGAGGGGGGTCCCCTAGCCCAAGGGATGACAGACAGACAGACAGAGGGGTCCCCTAGCCCAGGGATGACAGACAGACAGACAGACAGAGGGGTCCCCTAGCCCAGGGATGACAGACAGACAGAGGGGGTCCCCTAGCCCAGGGGATGACAGACAGACAGACAGAGGGGGGTCCCCTAGCCCAGGGATGACAGACAGACAGACAGAGGGGGTCCCCTAGCCCAGGGATGACAGACAGACAGACAGAGGGGGTCCCCTAGCCCAGGGATGACAGACAGACAGACAGAGGGGGTCCCATAGCCCAGGGATGACAGACAGACAGACAGAGGGGGTCCCCTAGCCCAGGGATGACAGACAGACAGAGGGGGTCCCCTAGCCCAGGGATGACAGACAGACAGAGGGGGGTCCCCTAGCCCAGGGATGACAGATAGACAGACAGACAGAGGGGGGTCCCCTAGCCCAGGGATGACAGACAGACAGACAGACAGACAGAGGGGGGGGGGGGGGACACACAAACCGGAAGCCCCCGGAGGACACTGACCTGTTTCCTGGGTGCCCATACTCCTTGGGAAGTAGGGTGTCACACACAAACATTCGGGGTTCCCCCCAGGGTAAGGCATTTAAACCACGAACGCGTTTTGATTGGTCAGCACTCCCAGGCCGTTGCTTCCGGATCTGACGTCACTGCCTCGCTATAAAACAAAAACCAAACCCGATTCCGTTTCTGATTTCCAACCGCTGCCCCGACCCCCCCGGGCTGTGTGGCGCCTCAGCGCTACCCGCAACCCCTACTATAACTCCCACAGGAGCCACTCGCTAGCTGAGTGCCGCCGCGTCACGCCTGTTCCCATGGAGATAACGCAGCGCCACAAGCAGCACGGTGTGTCCTTCCGCCGGGAAATAGTCCGCAGTGCCGATACTGGCTGCGCATAATAGCAGGGGCGGGGCTAGAGATGGCGTCATGGAGCCCTGGGGGCGGGGAGAGCGGGAAGTAGGCGGGAAACAGCGAGGGGAACTTACAGACTAAATAGTTACAGAGGGAAATGTTATGTAATTACAGCAACTGCCACTTGCACTAAACTCTCACTGCTCTTACTGCCATTTGTACTGATTACTTACAGCTGCCTCTAAAGCAGGTCCCTCCAACTGGCGCCTCTGTCTAAACTGTCAGTACTGACACTAACTGCCCCCTGCATGGCGCACACACCGGCAGCATAGGGCAGGCAGAGTATGGCACACACAGGCAGCATAGGGCAAGCAGAGTATGGCACACACAGGCAGGGTAGGGCAGGCAGAGTATGGCACACACAGGCAGCATAGGGCAGGCAGAGTATGGCACACACAGGCAGCATAGGGCAAGCAGAGTATGGCACACACAGGCAGCATAGGGCAGGCAGAGTATGGCACACACAGGCAGCATAGGGCAAGCAGAGTATGGCACACACAGGCAGGGTAGGGCAGGCAGAGTATGGCACACACAGGCAGCATAGGGCAGGCAGAGTATGGCACACACAGGCAGCATAGGGCAAGCAGAGTATGGCACACACAGGCAGGGTAGGGCAGGCAGAGTATGGCACACACAGGCAGCATAGGGCAAGCAGAGTATGGCACACACAGGCAGGGTAGGGCAGGCAGAGTATGGCACACACAGGCAGCATAGGGCAGGCAGAGTATGGCACACACAGGCAGCATAGGGCAGGCAGAGTATGACACACACAGGCAGGGTAGGGCAGGCAAAGTATAGCAGTTGGAAATTGTCATGAAATGGTCCCTAAGGAGTATAATTATATGCTGGGGGTTGCTGTGCTATCCACATGGGAGGAGGAGGCATATGGATTTAAGGGTGTGCCTTAATATGACATAATATAATTCTTTCACATATAAATGAAGGGGGATATCCCTAAAATGAGCACCAACCATTTGGGTTTTTGCTGTTTTATCACACATTAATGTAGGTATGGTCTTAAAAGCTCTTGTGATAACATGGGTGTGGTTTAAAAAAAGGGGCCCTCCACCATGTAAGCCAGAACAATTCTGGCCCCCGGTACCACAGAAGTTGGACAGCACTGCTATAAGGAAGAGGCATAAAACAAGGCATTGTGGGAACTGGAACCTTGGCTGGGAGAGAGCGGCTTTGATTGGATGGTTTGTCAGCAAAGTGAAGCATCTTTTCCTAGCAACTAACTAGCAAAAGTGAACAATGACAGATTTACAAAAATAAAGGCTAAATTGAGAGCCAGTGCCAATAACATTAAAGGAGAACTAAACCCTAAAAATGAATATGGCTAGAAATGCCATATTTTATATACTAAACTGACTGCACTAGCCAAAAGTCTCAGCATCTCTATAGTAGAAATGACATAGGTCTTTACAGAACTGTCCGGGACAGTGCACAGGCTCGGTGCTGCTCTGCGCGGCTGTTGAGAAGCTGAGCTTAGGGGCCTTTGCAAATGATCAAGCTGAAAATGAGGCTGGCCCGTCATATAAATTGATGCTACAGGGCTGTATTATTCAATTCTGGGAAAAAAACACTGCACTGTGGGAAAAAAACCAAATTGCACTTTGCTCAGTGTGCTTGCAGACGCACATGTTCCCCACAATCTCTTCAGGCAACCCATGGAGACTGAGCATTTCTTTTCTGAATGCTTCAGCTGAAGTAGAAGCAGAGGGACGACTCAGTAAAGGCAAAAAAGATGCCAAATCTGTAAACCTGTGACAAAAACTGTATAAAAACTCTAAGTGATTAGCGGGTGAGCAGTAATGGCTAACGCTTTGCCGGGGCCTTTTCTGGCACAGGGAGAGGTGGTAACGGCCCCGTAAGACAGCCTTTACCCGTGGGCTACAGAAGGGAACATATAGCTAGCAACCCTTAGACAAGTTAGGAGACTAAAAGATGGTTTTGCTAGTTCTACAGTCTAACGTGCCATGGATGTCCAGATAATGGGGGAATATGGACAAACTGAAGGAATTCCAAACATACAATTTCAGGAACAAAAATGTTATTCTACTTCAACGGGACTCGTTGCCTAGACATAAAAAGCTGTATAATAAAAGTCCTTTCCAAATTAAACGTGAAACCCAAAATCAATGTTTTTTTTATTAATACATCCATACCCATTATAAAGGTATTTAAACATCGCAGCTGTCAATCATATATTGCCGTCACGCCTCGATGCCTCGGGGCAGACAATTACTTTCACTTTCCATTCCGCACTCACTTTCCCCCTCCCTCCTCACCATCTAATTGTGTAGCCAGTGCATGGACATGGGCATCAGGTACCCCATACTGGCACATACACATGATTTTGGGGTGATACAAAGCTTGCCTTAATAACAGTGCCCACAAAATGGAACCTACCCGCTCACTGTGATTCAGAGACTGACGGAAACAAGACTTATATGATTTATATGGCGTAAGTTATGTTTTTTTTTTGCTTGACAAACAAAATATAAAAGAATTTGACATAATTTCTTACAGTGACAGGTCCCTTTTGAAGAAATAGTTCCCACATAGGGTTCGACCATGGAGTCTGCGTAAGGATGTTCTGAAGTTTTCTGGGACAATAATCCCCCAGTAATAGATGGGATGGTCCCAGGAACAGCTGAAAAAAGGAAAATTGGGAAAAAGAGAATGAGCTGTAAAAGTGACACAGAAGCTGAAAAGGATGGAAGCCGACCTGGCCGGCCGCAGACTCCTGGCACTGACACATTTCTCTTCAAAATGAGATATAACTGGAAATAATTCTTGGCCGCCCACATTTTATTTACTGCTGTTAGAATTAATCAGACAGGAAAGCAGTGGGGTGCTTATTGTATTGAGACCTGATTAGCTGACAAAGTACCAGCCCTACAGCAGATTGGGAAGCATGCAAACGGCAGAGTAGGACCCAGACGTACAAGGTTGGGAGCAGAAGGGTTAAAGGGGGGGTTCAGCTGCAGGTTAACTTTTAGGGGCAGATTTATCAAAGTTCGAATTTAGGATGTTTAGAAGTACGATTTGCAAAAATTCAGATTAAAGGACAAGGAAAGTCAAACTCTATTAAGCACACTATTAAATAGTACTACTATTGCTGTGTAAAAACGCTATATTTCTGGCTTGCCTAATCTGCTATACACCTGCTACATTCTACATACTTGTTTTAGTGAACAGCGCCGCCATCTTTAATAAGGGATGCCCACTCCCTTTCCCTCACTGTCTCTACTGCACATGCGCCCCCCAACATCCTCCCTGCGCCCCCCCCCGCGTCCTTCTGTGTCTCCCACCCCCAGCAGCTGTGTCCTTATATGTATCGAGATATCTGTATCCATAACATACATCCTCGTCTGCACAACCCCCCGCCCCCCCTCTTGTCACACACCACCCGCTCCAGTCCGCTCGCTTCCTTTGGTCAGTAACCCGCCCCCCGCTCGCTCGTTCACTCTCTCCGCTCCGCTCCCCCCTTGCCTCTTCATTCTACCAAAAACTATACACTACCCCACCTCCCATTTCTTAAACTACGTATGACAAGTTCTTTCAGGACCTTAGCCTCCCCAAACTCTCCCAAGATCAATTTGACTAAATAGAACAAGAGATTTCTGCCGAAGAAGTAACCAATGCCATTCGAAATGTAAAACCTGGCACCGCTCCTGGTATGGATGGCCTATCTAACATTTACTATAAAGAATTCACTAAGGAGCTAACCCCCCACAGCGATGATAAATAGCCTAAAGGCAGGGGCAACTCTACGGCAGGAGTCCCTTCAAGCTAAGATCTCGGCCATCCCCAAGCCCAATTCAGATCTATCAAATGTTAAGAACTATAGACCTATTTCAGTTTTGAACACAGAAATATTAGGGAAAATAATGGCATGCAGAATCAACACCTTCCTCCACTCGTTGATTGATAAAGACCAAGTGGGGTTTATACCTAGGAGACAGGTTTCCGATGCAATCAGACGCATTGCCCTGCTAACTCACTACGCTAATCAATCCCAAACACAATCTATGTGTCACGGTCGGCACCATAACCAGAACTGATGCCAAGTTCCTTGGTCTCGGCTCGGCTTCACCAGTATTGTGACCGCCTTTGGCTTCGGGAGGAGCCCTCAGCTACTCAGATGGCACCTGGACTTAACGAGGGGAACAAGGCGAGGAGTTCTGGCAAGCAAAGGGGCACGACTGTATATAAAGTCAGTTAGGCCGAAGATCACGGTACAAATAGGATTAGGCAAGTTCGTCGTCAGGCAGGCTGGGTCGAGACAGGCAGGAATCAGGGATCGTCAGACAGGCAAGGGTCAACCAGATAATCAAACAGCAGGGTGAGGCGAAAATCAGGGTCAACGTACAAGCCGGGGTCAGAATAAGGATATCAGAATAGTCGGGGACAGGCCGGGTCAAAAACACAGGAAAGCACCAGCAGGGTACAGGAAACAAACGCACAAGGCTCAGAAAAGGCACCAGGAATCAATCCTATCACGGGCAACGAAAAAGTAAACAAAGTCCCTTTAAATACATTTAAACTTGGCGCCATAGCGCGCTGACGTCATCGCGCCAGCGTGAAAGCGCCTATAAATTACAGAGATGCGCGCGCGGCGTGCACTAGGAAGTTGCCGGCAAAGGAGCAGGACGGCGTGGCGGGCGTCCCTGCTGATGGCGGCGCGGCGGGCGTCCCCGCCGTGCCGGTATGTATTTTTTCATTACACTATGCTCCTAAAACTAGATATTATAAAAGCATTTGATTCCCTCTCATGGGACTATCTATACTATATACTTCATAGATGGGGCTTCTGGGCCAACCTGATCTCCTGGATTAAAGCGTTACACCAAGCTCCCACAGCTTTAGTGAATATATTGGGTCTTACCTCCTCCACCTTCTCTATAAACCGTGGTACCAGACAGGGTTGCCCCCTCTCACCAATACTGTTCGATTTAGCCATAGAGGCCCTTGCATCAGCACTTAGAGCCAACCCTAACATCACAGGATTTAAAGTGGGAGGGACCCATCACAAAGTAGGCCTATTCGCTGACAACCTGATAGGGGCTGATTCATCAACGTACGAGTTCGAATTCCGAAATGGGTAAAATTCGGATTAGATACAATAATTTCAGATGATCGGAAATGTCACAAAAATGCTTACGAAAAAATCATAATAGTCACGATAATATCGTATTGGCGATCCAAAGGTCATAAAATTTTCATATCTGAACTATCGTAAACAGCGGGAAAACCTTTCTGACTTTGATCCTCCTGTGCATGTTTTTGGAAGCCTCCCATAGGGCTCAATGGCACTCTGCAGCTCCAACCCGGCCCAAGGAAAGCCTCCCATAGGGCTCAATGGCACTCTTCAGCTCCAACCCGGCCCAAGGAAAGTCTCCCATAGGGCTCAATGGCACTCTGCAGCTCCAACCCGGCCCAAGGAAAGTCTCCCATAGGGCTCAATGGCACTCTTCAGCTCCAACCCGGCCCAAGGAAAGTCTCCAATAGGGCTCAATGGCACTCTTCAGCTCCAACCCGGCCCAAGGAAAGTCTCCCATAGGGCTCAATGGCACTCTGCAGCTCCAACCCGGCCCAAGGAAAGTCTCCCATAGGACTCAATGGCACTCTGCAGCTCCAACTCGGCCCAAGGAAAGTCTCCCATAGGGCTCAATGGCACTCTGCAGCTCCAACCCGGCCCAAGGAAAGTCTCCCATAGGGCTCAATGGCACTCTGCAGCTCCAACCCGGCCCAAAGGAAAGTCTCCCATAGGGCTCAATGGCACTCTGCAGCTCCAACCCGGCCCAAGGAAAGTCTCCCATAGGGCTCAATGGCACTCTGCAGCTCCAACCCGGCCCAAGGAAAGTCTCCCATAGGGCTCAATGGCACTCTGCAGCTCCAACCCGGCCCAAGGAAAGTCTCCCATAGGGCTCAATGGCACTCTGCAGCTCCAACCCGGCCCAAGGGAAGTCTCCCATAGGGCTCAATGGCACTCTGCAGCTCCAACCCGGCCCAAGGGAAGTCTCCCATAGGGCTCAATGGCACTCTGCAGCTCCAACCCGGCCCAAGGAAAGTCTCCCATAGGGCTCAATGGCACTCTGCAGCTCCAACCTGGCCAAAGCAAAGTCACGATAATGAAGCTTGAATGAATCCGAAACTTTCATGCTCGTTGCGACAAATACAATTTTGTCGCGTAAATTTTGACGCACAGTACAAAAAAAGTCACACAAATTAGTGAAAAAAATTGTGAAAATAAGCACAGCACAAAAACTTATATATAAATATGATTTTTTTTGTATTCGGAAGCAATCGTACTTTAATAAATGTGCCCCTTATTGTCTCCAAACCACTAAGTTCACTCCTAACCATTTCGGGCCTATACATCAACCATAGCAAAACTGAAGACCTTAATATCAACTTACCAGAACATGCAGTGAGGCTGTTAAAACTGGCATCCCCACTACATCTCCATACTAGGGGTAAAGCTAACTAAATCATACGACTCCCTGTATAAATGCAACTATCCGGCAATGTTTCAATCCCTGGTGTCCCTCCTGGAGGGGGGGAGTCCCCCTACTGAATTGTTTCGCATGAGACAGCTTTTGCATTTTGCACATCTCAATGGCGACTACTTAGCCAATCAGATAAATCAGAGACTTATTTTGAGAGCTGGTGCCTGAAAAGCCCTAAGCATAGAAAAACGGTATCTTTATTATATAGTGTAAGGTTCCTGACCGCCGACTGTAAATTTAGTAATCCGTGGGAGCCCTCCTGCCAGGACAAAAACCTTACATATAGTGCCTTTTTCCATGATGGGACAGCTGAAAGCTTATCATATGTTACGGCAAACTGATACACAATCAAGTCTAAAACAAGAGGACTGGGACTCTATATGGTTAACCGTTAAAGGCTTCTCACGCAATGTTTCTCTCCTTCAGGCAAATGACAAAGTTCTCCTTAGGTGGTATACAGTCCCAGCTCGCTTTCGGGGATGTGACCAGCAAGGAACCATGTTCCACATATAGTGGTCCTGCCCTAAGGTCCAGAAGTTCTGGATAAGAGTATATACCATGGTACACCCATTCTCTGCCTTGGTATGTAAGAAACCCAAGGCCCTTACTGTAAAACAATTGCAACTTTTTACAATCATCGTGACTGCAGCCAAACGCACTATAGCGAAGGCATGGAAAATGAAACAAATCCTGTTCGATACCCTTAAAAATAAAGTTGATGGAATCGCAGTTATGGGAAAGATGTCCAGACAGTGTGGGAGCCATGTCCTATATAAAGATACGGAGCAGACTACATATTCCCTTCCATCCAGCATTCAGACAGTGTGTGTCATACGCTGGTTTTATGTTTTTAAATGCACTTCAGTAGGGCACCTATTAGCCCTATATTGTTTCCCCCACCAGAGGTATTGGCTAATAGAGCCCACATTCTGGTTATGGGAAAATTAGGTTTTTTTAAAAAGATAACTCCCCCCACCAGCACTGGCCTACCCGCACCAGGAGGGAGCCATGTTGGTTGATGCGCATAATAAGTAATCTCCTCGCTCGCTCACTATGCGCATGCACCCGCCGTAGGAGCGCTGAATGGAAATCCCCCCCCATGTCACACACATGCGCATAATCAGCAAGTTGCGGCACTTGCGGAATGTAAATCCCCCCCCCCCCCCCACAGAAGTTGTACAGCACTGTGATAACAAGCAGCTAAGACTAAGGGGCCCATTCATTAAACCACAATTTTTGGGTGGTTAAAATCACGATTGGAAAAAATTTGGAGTAACCACAATAATTTGTACGAAAATATTGTGGTTACGCTCAAAAAGTCACAAAATTTTCGGATCCGAACGTTCGTAAACAGTGCGAAAACCTATCTGGCTTTGAAACCTTCAAGGTATGATTTTGGAAGCCTCCCATAGGACTCAATGGCACTCCAACCTGGCCAAAAAATTGTCACAATACCAAAGCTTGAATGAATTCTGAAATGGTCGTAGTCTTTGCAAAAATACTACCTTTTCATGGAAGTTAATGCAAACCACGAATATGTTGCGTAATTCTAACGATATTATCATGGTCATTACAAAAAGTTCTGTAAATTAGAAAAATTACGATTTTTTCTGAAAAAAAATCCTTGTTTCATGAATGGGCCCCTTAGAGAAGGTCCCCATACACCAACCTTTTATACCCATGAGCCACATTCAAATTGAAAAAGTGTTGGGGAGCAACACAAGCATGGAAAAAGTTCCTGAGGGTGCAAATAAGACCTATATTTGGCTATCTGGTAGCCCTGTATGGGGACCAGCGGCCTATAGAAGGTTCTGTTTGACTTTACACTGGGTTTTATGCAACCAACACTTGCCCCCAAGCCAGATATTCAAAAATGAGCCCCTACTTTGAGGCCACTGGGCACCACATCCAAGGGGTTGGGAAGCACCATGTTCCCCCCTAGCCACTGGTTGGGGATCCCTGCCATACACCATTAGATTTGCTGGTTCGGCGAGGTCACCAAATATGTGGATCTTTCCGCCCATATGACCACATAAGGTGGGCAATATCTGAGAAATTCAATTGTTTGCACCAAGGGGCAAACGATCAAATGAAAACAGCAATAGGAGCCGTTATAGGTAGGACTGCACCAACGAGCCGACAGGGCCCCCGACACAAAATTCAAACCTGCCTGATCGACATTAGCCAATTTTAGGCCAGGTACCGGTCAAGGCCCATACACAGGCAATTAAGCGGCCAAATTGGTCTGACAGACTCAAATTGGCCGCTGATATCTGCCCTTGTTTGAACACCTTAACTAAGGGTGCAGGGAGTCCCTATAAGACTTACTAGTTACCTGAAGTCTAACGGGTGTATTTGGCTACTCAGTGCGGCTAAAAGCCAACTGTTACGCACATATAACACAGTACTAGGCAGGGACACAGTGGGGAGGAATTGGCAGGGACACAGTGGGGAGGAAGTTGCAGGGACACAGTGGGGAGGAAGTGGCAGGGACACAGTGGGGAGGAATTGGCAGGGACACAGTGGGGAGGAAGTGGCAGGGACACAGTGGGGAGGAAGTGGCAGGGACACAGTGGGGAGGAAGTGGCAGGGACACAGTGGGGAGGAAGTGGCAGGGACACAGTGGGGAGGAAGTGGCAGGGACACAGTGGGGAGGAATACGCAGTGACACAGTGGGGAGGAATTGGCAGGGACACAGTGGGGAGGAATTGGCAGGGACACAGTGGGGAGGAAGTGGCAGGGACACAGTGGGGAGGAAGTGGCAGGGACACAGTGGGGAGGAATTGGCAGGGACACAGTGGGGAGGAAGTGGCAGGGACACAGTGGGGAGGAATTGGCAGGGACACAGTGGGGAGGAATTGGCAGGGACACAGTGGGGAGGAAGTGGCAGGGACACAGTGGGGAGGAAGTGGCAGGGACACAGTGGGGAGGAATTGGCAGGGACACAGTGGGGAGGAATTGGCAGGGACACAGCGGGGAGGAATACGCAGCAACACAGTGGGGAGGAAGTGGCAGGGACACAGTGGGGAGGAATATGCAGCGACACAGTGGGAGGAAGTGGCGGGACACAGTGGGGAGGAATTGGCAGGGACACAGCGGGGAGGAATACGCAGCAACACAGTGGGGAGGAAGTGGCAGGGACACAGTGGGGAGGAAGTGGCAGGGGGGAGGAAGTGGCAGGGACACAGTGGGGAGGAATGGCACAGTGGGGAGGAAGTGGCAGGGACACAGTGGGGAGGAATTGGCAGGGACACAGGGGGGGAATTGGCACAGTGGGACACAGTGGGGAGGAAGTGTCAGGGACACAGTGGGGAGGAAGTGGCAGGGACACAGTGGGGAGGAAGTGGCAGGGACAGTGGGGAGGAAGTGGCAGGGGCACAGTGGGGGACAGGGACACAGTGGGGAGGAAGTGGCAGGGACACAGTGGGGAGGAAGTGGCAGGGACACAGTGGGGAGGAAGTGGCAGGGCACAGTGGGGGGAAGTGGGGAAGTGGCAGGGACACAGTGGGGAGGAATTGGCAGGGACACAGTGGGGAGGAAGTGGCAGGGACACAGTGGGGAGGAATTGGCAGGGACACAGTGGGGAGGAAGTGGCAGGGACACAGTGGGGAGGAATTGGCAGGGACACAGTGGGGGGGAAGTGGCAGGGACACAGTGGGGAGGATTGGCAGGGACACAGTGGACAGGGAGGACACAGTGGGGAGGAAGTGGCAGGGACACAGTGGGGAGGAAGTGGGGAGGAATTGGCAGGGACACAGTGGGGAGGAATTGGCAGGGGACACAGTGGGGGAAGTGGCAGGACACAGTGGGGGAGGGCAAGTGGCAGGGACACAGTGGGGGAAGTGGCAGGGGCACAGTGGGGAGGAAGTGGCAGGGGCACAGTGGGGAAGTGGCAGGGACACAGTGGGGAGGAATTGGCAGGGACACAGTGGGGGAAAGGGCCAGTGGGTGGGGAGGAAGTGGCAGCACAGTGGGGAGGAAGTGGCAGGGACACAGTGGGGAGGAAGTGGCAGGGACACAGTGGGAGGAAGTGGCAGGGACACAGTGGAGGAAGTGGCAGGGACACAGTGGGGAGGAATTGGCAGGGACACAGTGGGGTGGCATTGGCAGGGACAGGGGGAGTGGCAGGGACACAGTGGGGAGGAAGTGGCAGGGACACAGTGGGGAGGAAGTGGCAGGGCACAGTGGGGAGGAAGTGGCAGGACAGTGGGGAGGAAGTTGGGGGGAGGAAACACAGTGGGGAGGAAGTGGCAGGGCAACAGTGGGGAGGAAGTGGCAGGGACACAGTGGGGGGGAAGTGGCAGGGACACAGTGGGGAGGAATTGGCAGGACACAGTGGGGAGGAAGTGGCAGGGACACAGTGGGAGGAAGTGGCAGGGACACAGTGGGGAGGAATTGGCAGGGAACAGGGACACAGTGGGGAGGAAGTGGCAGGGACACAGTGGGGAGGAATTGGCAGGGACACAGTGGGGAGGAAGGCAGGGACACAGTGGGGAGGAAGTGGCAGGGAGGGGGGGATGGCAGGGACACAGTGGGGAGGAAGTGGCAGGGACACAGTGGGGAGGAATTGGCAGGGGACACAGTGGGGGAGGAATGGCAGGGACACAGTGGGGAGGAATTGGCAGGGACACAGTGGGGAGGAATTGGCAGGGACACAGTGGGGAGGAAGTGGCAGGACACAGTGGGGAGGAATTGGCAGGGACACAGTGGGGAGGAATTTGGCAGGGACACAGTGGGGAGGAAGTGGCAGGGACACAGTGGGGAGGAAATTGGCAGGGACACAGTGGGGAGGAATGGCAGGGACACAGTGGGGAGGAATTGGCAGGACACAGTGGGGAGGAATGGCAGGGACACAGTGGGAGGAATTGGCAGGGACACAGTGGGGGAGGAATTGGCAGGGACACAGTGGGGAGGAAGTGGCAGGGACACAGTGGGGAGGAATTGCAGGGACACAGTGGGGAGGAAGTGGCAGGGACACAGTGGGGGAGAATTGGCAGGGACACAGTGGGGGAGGAAGTGGCAGGGACACAGTGGGGAGGAAGTGCAGGGACACAGTGGGGAGGAAGTGGCAGGGACACAGTGGGGAGGAATTGGCAGGGACAGAGTGGGGAAGGAATTGGCAGGGACACAGTGGGGGGAATTTGCAGGGACACAGTGGGGAGGAATTGGCAGGGACAGAGTGGGAAGAATTGGCAGGGACACAGTGGGGAGGGGAATTGGCAGGGACACAGTGGGGAGGAATTGGCAGGGGCACAGTGGGAGAAGTGGCAGGGACACAGTGGGGAGAGATTGGCAGGGGCACAGTGGGGGAGGAAGTGGCAGGGGACACAGTGGGGAGGAAGTGCAGGGACACAGTGGGGAGGAATTGGCAGGGACACAGTGGGGAGGAATTGGCAGGGCACAGTGGGGAGGAATTGGCAGGACACAGTGGGGAGGAAGTGGCAGGGACACAGTGGGGAGGAATTGGCAGGGCACAGTGGGGAGAAGTGGAGGGCAGGCAGTGGGGAGGAAGTGGCAGGGACACAGTGGGGAGGAAGTGGCAGGGACACAGTGGGGAGGAAGTGGCAGGGGCACAGTGGGGAGGAAGTGGCAGGGGCACAGTGGGGAGGAAGTGGCAGGGACACAGTGGGGAGGAATTGGCAGGGACACAGTGGGGAGGAAGTGGCAGGGACACAGTGGGGAGGAAGTGGCAGGGACACAGTGGGGAGGAAGTGGCAGGGACACAGTGGGGAGGAAGTGGCAGGGACACAGTGGGGAGGAATTGGCAGGGCTCCTCAGCAGTAGGAACAAAACCTTGAGCGGGAAGGCTCAAGCACTTACTAATGGGGACTGTATGTAGCCCGTATATGTATGAGGCAATATAGTTGTACCCATTGGGTGTGCCTGGCGGGGCTAATAAGGGAACACAGCCTTACTGGCCTTGCCTCATCCCACGCAACACACACTGACTAACATGAGCCACAGATAATAAAATTCCGGGAAAAGGCGCATTGCCGGTCACATGGTCACATCGCTTAGTCTCTGCCGCCATCTTTACTTTGGGCCGGTGTCCCGCTACCAGTACGTGGTCGATATCCCGCTACAAAAGCGGGAGCAGCCGCTGCCCCACGCTCACGGTTCAGTTTGCAATATCGTTGGGGCGGAAGCCAGGAAAAAGGTTAACACCGAGCGGCTGGTCGGTTTTTCTACTTGTTGGACAGGTTTCCCTGAAGCAATATGGCGGCGGTAGGTCAAGGCCCCGCCCCGCGGAGGAATATGGTGACGTCAGTTGCCGGCCGGCCTTATATAAGGTGTGTGCGCGCTGCGTGTTACTTCCCTTCCTGCCGAGCCCTCCCGTCTGTACAGCCGCTCCCGGAACGCCCTTTGTGTAACGCCATGCCCGGATTCAACGACAGGGACCGCGCCCGGGACAGGGGGTACGTACTCGGGGGTCTCCCCGTGAGGTGCCGGCAGCTTCTGGCAGAGGCCAGTGGGGAGTTTGTTTGGGCTTAATGTTTCCGCCCGATGGCGGCTGGTACGGTAGGTAGGCATTATGGGATGTGTGTGTGTGGGGGGCCCATGAGTAACGGGGCTTCCGAGCGATGGATTGTATTGTTCGGCTCCCGGGAGGCGGGGCTCGGCGAGACAAGATGGCGGAGGCACCAGTTGCGGCTCTTTGTCTCTGCACAAAATGGCGGCGGGGGGGGGAAGGGCTCTCCTTCTATTGCCTTGTCTGGCGCTTGTACTGCCCTCCGTACTTGTACTGCCCTCACTCCCTGCCGCCTCCCCGCCGCCTCACTCCCCTCTCCCCGGCCGCCTCACTCCCCTCTCCCCGGCCGCCTCACTCCCCTCTCCCCGGGGCCGCCTCACTCCCCTCTCCCCGGGGCCGCCTCACTCCCCTCTCCCCCGGGCCGCCTCACTCCCCTCTCCCCCGGGGCCGCCTCACTCCCCTCTCCCCCGGGGCCGCCTCACTCCCCTCTCCCCGGGGCCGCCTCACTCCCCTCTCCCTGCCGCTTTATTCTTTTATCTTCCTTTGTCGCTATTTATCCTGGCAGCTGTTTATCTACCCGGGTGTATTCCCCTGGTACTTCCCCCATAGCAACTGCCCTATTGTGTGGCATCTCTATCTGCCTGGGTATATTCCCATAGCAACTATCCTATTGTGTTGCACCTTCTTGTGCTATCTGCCTGGGTATATTCCTTTGGTACTGCTCCCATAGTACCTGCCCTATTGTGTGGCCTCTGTCTGCCTGGGTATATTCCCATAGCACCTGCCCTATTGTGTGGCCTCTGTCTGCCTGGGTATATTCCCATAGCAACTGCCCTATTGTGTGGCATCTGTCTGCCTGGGTATATTCCCATAGTACCTGCCCTATTGTGTGGCCTCTGTCTGCCTGGGTATATTCCCATAGCAACTGCCCTATTGTGTGGCATCTGTCTGCCTGGGTATATTCCCATAGTACCTGCCCTATTGTGTGGCATCTGTCTGCCTGGGTATATTCCCATAGTACCTGTCCTATTGTGTGGCATCTGTCTGCCTGGGTATATTCCCATAGTACCTGCCCTATTGTGTGGCATCTGTCTGCCTGGGTATATTCCCATAGTACCTGCCCTATTGTGTGGCATCTGTCTGCCTGGGTATATTCCCATAGTACCTGCCCTATTGTGTGGCATCTGTCTGCCTGGGTATATTCCCATAGTACCTGTCCTATTGTGTGGCATCTGTCTGCCTGGGTATATTCCCATAGTACCTGTCCTATTGTGTGGCATCTGTCTGCCTGGGTATATTCCCATAGTACCTGCCCTATTGTGTGGCATCTGTCTGCCTGGGTATATTCCCATAGTACCTGTCCTATTGTGTGGCATCTGTCTGCCTGGGTATATTCCCATAGTACCTGCCCTATTGTGTGGCATCTGTCTGCCTGGGTATATTCCCATAGTACCTGCCCTATTGTGTGGCACGCTGCTGGCATATCTGTGTAGTGTCCCCTGGGTATGATCAGTCTGCCTGTAACCAGGAACAAGGTGTACTTGCAGAATATCCCTGCTGGGTTTATAGACTCTCCTACAGTTGCCCCATGCTGGGGCAGAGCTCTCAC
Source organism: Xenopus tropicalis (assembly GCF_000004195.4). Lineage (NCBI taxonomy): Eukaryota > Metazoa > Chordata > Amphibia > Anura > Pipidae > Xenopus > Xenopus tropicalis. The sequence goes on from NC_030686.2 coordinate 51,536,284, forward strand.
CTAGCAGTACCTGCAGTCTGGGTGCAACTGCTCCTTGCACTGCTGATTAGGCAACCACTTGGCACCTCCCTCTGTCGGTTTATGTAACACTGGCACGGCATGCCCTCAGGGAACCTACTTGGCATATACCCAGCACAGTTCAGTGGCCATTTTGCATAGGCCTCTCTCCCCTGGGGTTCTGCGCAGTAATGGGAAGGAAGGTGATGCTTCTAACTTAAAAACAAATTATCATTTTCCTGATGGCTTTTCTGGGTCTGATTATGGGCCTAGTGAGGTGCCAGGATGGAATCCTGTAAAGGACCAGGACTGGCATTGGCTGCACTAAAAATAAATGCTTTTTTCTGGCAGTGCCCATTTGTTGTGCCTGCTCATGGAATAGCTGAGGGCCGCACCTCTGTTAAATATACTGCCTGCCAGATATGTGTTGCATCTGATCAGTGTGTGCTGTCTCTGCTCTAAAGCTGGCCACACGTGGTCGCACGAAAGATCGTTCCAACCCTCCACTGACGTTCAGGGCTGAATCGTCCGATAGAGGTAGAAACAATAGGATTTCTGCAGATTCAGCCGTGAAAATAGATTTTGCTCAGGTGTCTTTAATGGAGCCTCCTGCGATCTTGCCATACACGCACCGAATATAAACAAGGTTGGTGTGTGTATGGCCAACTTTACTCTGGGGCTGTCTGAGAGTTGGCTTTGGAGCCCAGGCTTCTCTTTGCCAATGGTGGGATCTCCCCCTAAAGCAGAGTAGTTTGTAGCTTCCTGTGTATTCTTAGTGACTGCATATGAATGGCCCCTTGCATATCGGAGAGCATTGTCCTGCTCTGCATGGCCATTGTCAGTAGGGCAGTACCAAGCCAGGAGTCTGCTTTGTCGCCCAGTTGGTTCTTATTGTTTGCATTGACCCTTTTGTCTTATATTCAGATTTGGAGGTGGTCCTCGCTTTGGGGGAAACCGAGGTGGTACATCTGGCAAATATGGAAACCCTGGGGAGCGGCTTATGAAGAAGAAATGGAACCTGGATGAACTGCCCAAATTTGAGAAGAATTTCTATCAAGAACATCCAGATGTTGTGAGACGGACACCGGTGAGTTTGCTGCCTGATTGGGATGAACCAGCTTGGCACTGGGTACCTCTCACAGCTATCTGCACATTAGGAAGGCTTCTTATTGTATGTTTCAGCTAACATGGGCTGTGCCCTAGGTGTATGGCACCATCTTTTCATAGAAACTGCCTGGCTGGCTAGCACGGGTGGTTATTATGTATTGTAAATGATTGCTATGGAGATCAGTGCTTTGTCCTGTCCTGCTGCTGTTGGATAGGGTGGATATTTACCTGGGACATTCCTTATGGAGAGATTTGGGTGCTCTAGACCCCTGTAATTATAGTAAATAAATGAGTGTTCATTGGGCCACTACACTATCTAACTGAAATGGCCAGGGGGGTTGCTCAGATTACTAAATCCAATATGGACTTTGTTTTGCAGCAAGAATGTGACCAATACAGAAGAAGCAAAGAGATCACCGTACGAGGGCTTAACTGTCCAAAGCCAGTTTTGCAGTTCCATGAAGCAAGTTTCCCAGGTAAATCCCCTGCCCCTCATCTCTGCAGCTCTTTATGTTGTGTTGGAATCGGCCTGACCGCTCTGTCTCCCTATAGCCAATCTCATGGAAGTGGTTAAACGGCAGAACTTCACTGACCCCACTCCTATTCAAGGGCAGGGATGGCCAGTGGCTCTGAGTGGGCTGGATATGGTTGGTGTTGCAATGACTGGATCCGGAAAGACCCTTTCTGTAAGTACTAGGCTGGTGATGCTGTTCATGCTGGCACATGTGCAAATGTTAGTAAGTTAACCCTTTACATCTTGTTTGCAGTATCTACTTCCTGGGATTGTCCATATCAACCATCAGCCATTCCTACAGCGAGGAGATGGTCCAATTGTAAGTAGGCTTACTGCAGAACATCTGAAACCTTCTCTGAGGGCATGGTGTATTTAGGGATGGCTTGGCAATGGGGTTAGACTGTAACAATCTTACTGACCAGAACTTTATAAAAGCACAGCTTTCTCTGAGCAACAGTCACCCCCTAATTAAGGTGATTGAATTGCAGGTCTAAGCTTAATATCCCATGTAGTAGCAATCAAGTAAATTGTGTCGGTGGATTGCTGCTATTCTATACTTGGCAGAAATGAATAGGTTCTGTTGGTATTTGTATAGTGAATTCACTTGGTACTGCATTCAGGTTAATTGAAGTTATACAGTGCTTACCCCTAAATATGTTGACAAAATGCCACAAATTGTTAGGCTGGGGTGAGACTATACAAACCTGTGGGGTGCTAGGGTTCTTGCTTTGTCAGTGATCAAGATGGAGAAAATAGATCTGCATCACAGGCTCTGGAAAAGAACAGAATCTAGAGCAACATTGCTAGCCCTTCATACAAATCCAAAACCATGCAGTCTGTCAGAATATCTGCAGCTTTAGAACAGTGCAGTGCTTTCTCCAAGAATAGAACTCTGCATGTACCTTTTACAATCTGGTGGGAATAGATTTCAGAACCACATCTCTATTTCCAGAGATTTCTGTAAAGACATAAACCATAATCTAACATGTTTCCTTACAGCTTTTGGTGCTGGCACCAACCAGGGAATTGGCTCAACAGGTTCAACAAGTGGCAGCTGAGTATGGGAGAGCTTGTCGTTTGAGGTCCACCTGTATTTATGGGGGAGCTCCAAAGGGACCACAGATACGTGATCTAGAAAGAGGTGAGACATCTCACAATATGTCCTGTGTACCTTGATATCTCCCATTTGCTATGGTTCTAAACAATGCTGTTTCTTTAGGAGTTGAAATCTGCATTGCTACACCCGGAAGGCTGATAGATTTCCTTGAAGCAGGAAAGACCAATCTGAACAGATGCACATATCTAGTGCTGGATGAAGCTGACCGGATGCTTGACATGGGCTTTGAGCCTCAGATCAGAAAGATAGTGGATCAAATTCGAGTAAGTGCAGCTTTGCTTAAAGGAGACCTAGGATAAATGCCTAACAGTCCCAGCCAGAAGCACAGTACTAGGGAAAACCAATCGCAGCCCTGCACTCGCACAAGCCAGGCTTCAGTTCCATATCAGGTCAGCCTAGCTGCTGATTGGTTCCTATCCTACAGTGCAGTGTACTGGGAGCTGCCGGCTCCCCTGCACATTCAGAGAATTCAGTCAGCAGGAAGTGGAACAGATGGGCGGGGGGACTACTGGTATATTGGTGGAATTTCTCACTAAGTCCAAAACACAAATGCAATCCTTCCATATCTAGGAGAATGAATCACTGGTATATTTTTATAGGATGTCTCCTATGTTCCTATGGTCATTCCAACTGTGTGGGATACTTACTGCTTGTTTTGTTTCTAGCCTGACAGACAGACGCTGATGTGGAGTGCCACTTGGCCCAAAGAAGTCAGGCAACTTGCTGAAGACTTCCTCAGAGATTATGTTCATATTAACATTGGTGCCCTGGAGCTCAGTGCCAACCACAATATCCTTCAGATTGTTGATGTGTGTAATGATGGGGAGAAGGATGAAAAGTGAGTTTGTATTAATGTGTAAACTTTTTCTAATTCCCACTCACCACTCTCTCATCTGGCTAACTTGTCCATTACCAGCTGTGGTTACACATTGTAGCAGTGCCAGGCTGCAGTTAGCCATGAAGGTTAGAATAGCATTTTGGCTGCCCTAAGGCATTACTTTAACATAGCACGGCCTTATGCTAACTGAAACGTTGACCTGTTGATGCTGGATTTATGAATTGCATCTTTTCTTTAAGGCTTGTTCGTTTGATGGAGGAAATTATGAGTGAAAAAGAAAATAAGACCATAGTGTTTGTTGAGACCAAGAGGCGATGTGATGACTTGACTCGCAGGTTGAGGAGGGATGGGTAAGGATGATTTCAAACTTTCCATGAGCGCTATTGCACTTCCATTCTATGTCTCTTTAATATTGAAAATGGGGAGGGGCCTGTTTAAACTCCAGATGCTGGTGCTTTATGGAAAGTGTTTTCTTTCATGATGAGGGGAATGTTTTGTACTTACAGGTGGCCTGCAATGGGAATCCATGGTGATAAGAGCCAGCAGGAACGTGACTGGGTCTTAAATGGTAGGCAAGCTGTGCACATTATTGCTAAGCTGGCAATTATAGGTTCTTTGCATTTCCTAAAACTGTGTTCCATCCTTGCAGAGTTCAAACACGGTAAATCGCCTATCCTGATTGCCACAGACGTTGCTTCCAGAGGTCTAGGTTAGTACGTTCAATCTGTTTTTGCTCGGTGAAAGCCAATGAACGGACGACTGTTGTGAAATGTCATTGTTTTAAAGAAAGTGATTTGCTTTCTTTAACCTCTGCAATTCTCTTGAGTTTTGTTTTTCACAAAGGTGCGGTCTTTGTGGCAAGGCCTAGGCATGACATTCGGAGGACGCAAGGGGATGGAGGACTAGTGGAAATTGGCTGTCTGCTTCCAGTTGTGTAGAGAAGTGGAAAGCTGAGCATCGTGTGCCAGTATCTTCAAAAGGCAAAATTTAACTTGTACCCCCTCCCCCATTACCAAAACTGCAATCCCATAAAGACATCCCACATTTGTTGCATGCTTCTAGCTCTGATACTTGCAACGCATTCTGCCACTTACCCCCCAGGGTTGCGTTGAGGGGTTGACTTGTTGGAGACGCACATTGGCAGTAATATAATGGGAGCAGCTCATTTAGTTGGAAGCCTTTTGTTAGACAAATTGGTGAGTACTGGCACATGAATGGGTGTAAAGCAAAGGGAGAGGAAGCAGAACTCCTCTAGCCTTAGGTTTCACGATCCTCCCTCACCTGTATCGTAGTGGTCATGTCGAGACCTGCCAGAGGGGACAAATTCTCAAGTGAATCCTGGTTTCTCGCAAGCGCTTGCCTAGACGACACGCAGCACACAGCAATAAACTCTGGCTCCCAAATGCCTGTATTCATAGGGGCGGGTGTTCCCAGGATGTGTGCGCTTGTCGCTCAACTTGTAAGGTCTTGGCAAGACAAAAGCAGTGGGTGGCCAGATTTCTGAGCTTCTAATGAATGTGTGAGGTGGACCACTTCCAGTTTTCTTGAAGGTCCTCGAACTGAGCACATGAGGAGGCTGCTGTTGGCGCCAGTGGCTGTACTGCTGACAAGCAATCAGAGGTCACTTGACTATTAATAATGGGAGACTTTGGGCAGTGCAAACTACTGGTAAGGTGTGTGTGTTTGGGGGTGGAGTTATTGGGCACATTGCTTCTCTAGAGCGGGCAGCCTAACTTTTGTTTTTCAGCCTTGATTCCTCTCTGCAAATCCCCTATTTGGCTAACTTGTGTTTTTGGTCTGACCCTTGTGGTGTGCAAAACCTTATTTGCCCTCCCTGTTTTGCCACACTGCGACACTCTACAGATGTGGAAGATGTGAAATTTGTCATCAATTATGACTACCCGAACTCCTCAGAGGATTATATCCACCGAATTGGAAGAACTGCCCGCAGCAGCAAAACTGGCACCGCATACACTTTCTTTACCCCAGGAAATATTAAGCAAGTTAATGACCTGATCTCCGTCCTCCGAGAAGCAAACCAAGCCATCAACCCCAAGCTGCTGCAGCTGGTGGAGGACAGAGGTAAGAGCCCACTCCCAGTTGGCTTTGTAGAATGGGGGGTGCAGGCTGACTGGATCACATGTAGGTGGAGGCAGCAGATTCTGCCTGAGTTTTACTGAACTGTAGAACTTAGTAAGTGGGCCAGTACCCATCGCAGGAAGGTAGTAAGGTGGGGCTGCTGGATGTTACACCCTAAAGCGTCAATTCCTTTTCCTATTTGCAGGACGCTTCAGAGGCAGAGGAGGCATGAACGACCGACGTGACCGTTTCTCTTCAGGCAAGCGGGGTGGGTGGGACCGGGAAAACTATGACCGTGGGTTTGGCGGCAAGAGAGACTTTGGCAACAAATCCCAAAATGGCTTCGGCAACAAATCCCAAAATGGCTTTGGGGCACAGAATTACAATGGAAACTCCTTTAACAGCTACGGCACCAATGTTCAGAGTGGGTTCCGGGCAGGAGCACAGAACGGCACATACCAGAATGGCTACGCCAGCCAGCAGAATGGCTACAGTGCACCTCCAATGCAGAACAGCATGGCCCAACAGGCATACACATACCCAGCTGCCACTGCTACAGCACCAGCTGTCATGGGTTACCCCATGCCGACGTCCTACCCCCAATAAGCTGTTAAAGCACAGTCTGTTTTTATTTTCTGTACTTGCTCTTTGTATCGTTTCCATGCAGGATAGTTATTTAATCCCAGCGGATTCTCGGAGGGAGCTGCAGCAGTGCCTGTGGTGCACTTTCACTATTTAAGTTGACTGTATCTACATTCCTGAGGCAATTTTAGTTGTTTTTTTTTTTTTTGTAATAGAACAAAGCCAGTGTTTCCAGAGTTTACGTGATTTGGAGTACTGTAATGGGGGCAGCGCATGGCCTTCAATAAAGATCTTTAACTTGGTTATCTCACTTGTCTTGCTCTTCAGTGCCCTCCGGGGGGGGGGGGGCGGTGTGGGGGTACGTAATGCCTGGGCCCCATCACATTTATATTGCTGTTATAGAGAATCTAACCTGGCCACAGACCTCTCAGCATAACTGGCTCCTTAGTGCTTGTGTAAGTCATAGGGCTCCCTTGGAACAGGATTCTTCTGCAGCTAAATGGAGACCATTGGAAAAGTAACCTACATCCTGATTGGTTACCAGCCCACTAGAAAAAGCACCTACTTGGGGTACTGGGGAGGGGGGGGTTAGCCCCCCCACTTTATGTCCCCTACAAGCCAGTTCATTCCAGAGCTGCAGTGTTTAAGACTCGGGGGCAGGCAGGCTCAGGGATAGGGTGCTGTAGGGGCATATACAGGTGCTTTATTCTTGGCTTCAGGTAAAGGGGGTTTGGGACTAATCTACAGACAGAACTCTGCCCATTCATTGGCTGAGAGGGCCTAGCATGTTTGTGTGCACTGTGAATCACGTGATCCCAAGGGGTGGCCCTTAATTCTTAATGGCATTTTCCTATTTAGGATTAAGCACATACTAATAAACATTTTTATAAATTATACTATTTAGATGAAGCAGGGTTTGTACATAAGCTGGCAATATATTAATATAGACCTACACTGTTTGGGGTATAGTTTCCCTTTAATAGCAATGCCATTTACACTAAGCTATAGGACCAGTGGGAATGTGCCCCCATTAGCTGCATATGTGCCAGTAGGAACCCCACACAGTAGGACCCTGGGTGCAAGTTATGTGGGTCAGTAGAAGTTATTTTGTTTGGCATGCCTGTAATATGGAGCTTTATTCCAACTATTAAATAATACAGAAGCCTCTAATACAGACCTGAATCCTTTCCCTGTAGCCCGATGTTCCAGTACTCGGCTGCTGATCCCTCACAGTATGTAACTGGCAGCAGCAGTGAGACTGGTTAGTAGCCCGTTACTCCTTTCCCTGAGAGGCAGCGTTACATTACTCGGCTGCTGATCCCTCACAGTATGTAACTGGCAGCAGCAGTGAGACTGGTTAGTAGCCCGTTACTCCTTTCCCTGAGAGGCAGCGTTACATTACTCGGCTGCTGATCCCTCACAGTATGTAACTGGCAGCAGCAGTGAGACTGGTTAGTAGCCCGTTACTCCTTTCCCTGAGAGGCAGCGTTACATTACTCGGCTGCTGATCCCTCACAGTATGTAACTGGCAGCAGCAGTGAGACTGGTTAGTAGCCCGTTACTCCTTTCCCTGAGAGGCAGCGTTACATTACTCGGCTGCTGATCCCTCACAGTATGTAACTGGCAGCAGCAGTGAGACTGGTTAGTAGCCAGTTACTCCTTTCCCTGAGAGGCAGCGTTACATTACTCAGCTGCTGATCCCTCACAGTATGTAACTGGCAGCAGCAGTGAGACTGGTTAGTAGCCAGTTACTCCTTTCCCTGAGAGGCAGCGTTACATTACTCGGCTGCTGATCCCTCACAGTATGTAACTGGCAGCAGCAGTGAGACTGGTTAGTAGCCAGTTACTCCTTTCCCTGAGAGGCAGCGTTACATTACTCGGCTGCTGATCCCTCACAGTATGTAACTGGCAGCAGCAGTGAGACTGGTTAGTAGCCCGTTACTCCTTTCCCTGAGAGGCAGTGTTACATTACTCGGCTGCTGATCCCTCACAGTATGTAACTGGCAGCAGCAGTGAGACTGGTTAGTAGCCAGTTACTCCTTTCCCTGAGAGGCAGCGTTACATTACTCGGCTGCTGATCCCTCACAGTATGTAACTGGCAGCAGCAGTGAGACTGGTTAGTAGCCCGTTACTCCTTTCCCTGAGAGGCAGTGTTACATTACTCGGCTGCTGATCCCTCACACTATGTAACTGGCAGCAGCAGTGAGACTGGTTAGTAGCCCGTTACTCCTTTCCCTGAGAGGCAGCGTTACATTACTCGGCTGCTGATCCCTCACAGTATGTAACTGGCAGCAGCAGTGAGACTGGTTAGTAGCCCGTTACTCCTTTCCCTGTAGCCCGATGTTACATTACTCGGCTGCTGATCCCTCACAGTATGTAACTGGCAGCAGCAGTGAGACTGGTTAGTAGCCCGTTACTCCTTTCCCTGAGAGGCAGCGTTACATTACTCGGCTGCTGATCCCTCACAGTATGTAACTGGCAGCAGCAGTGAGACTGGTTAGTAGCCCGTTACTCCTTTCCCTGAGAGGCAGCGTTACATTACTCGGCTGCTGATCCCTCACAGTATGTAACTGGCAGCAGCAGTGAGACTGGTTAGTAGCCCGTTACTCCTTTCCCTGAGAGGCAGTGTGTTACATTACTAAAGCTGCCCATACACGAGCAGATCCCACCTATGGGTGGGTGATATCGGGGAACCTATAGGCCCTGGGGACAAACGATTGAATTATAAAGGTTGCAATGGCCTATCGGTTCCATCAACGAGGCGATGCGGCCCCCCATCCGACTGAATTTTCTAACCTGGGCGATTTCAGGCCCCTTTGTGTGACATAAGTTGTATAAGTTTGGAAAACATGAAATATTGTGGTGATGCTGAAATGTACCCCCTGCCCCCTCCTACCTGTTGTAGCAAATGCATTGTGTAGGTTAATCTCATCTAATTGTGAATTGTGTGTAGCCAGCCGGCTCTGTCTGGCCCTCCCCATGTAATTGCCCCTATTGTGAGGGCACACAGAGCCAGACCCCATAGTGACACAATACACATAGTTACCCCTTGTGAGAGCAGTGCTCTGTCTGGTCAATACAATAGACTGAACTGGGCATGCTCCCTAGGTGGCTTCCCATAGGCCCAGTGGGATTAGCTATGATTGGCCCCTCTGGAAGCTGCCTTTGGGTTGGCATTTACGACAGGGGCTGTTCCCTTTCTGGCTACAAAGGTGGCTGCCAAGAGTTCCAAGGAGCCTTTTGTCTGGGGTGTAACCTTAGCTACGGCAGGACCCCCTCCCCTGTGTTCCCTGGAATCTACCTTAGCTGGGGCAAGAAGATTCCCCCCAACTGTGTGTATTCCCCTATTCCCTACGGAAGGACTGTTCCCCTGGAACCTACCCTAGCTGGGGCAAGAAGATTCCCCCCAACTGTGTGTATTTCCCTATTCCCTAAGGAAGGACTGTTCCTCTGGAATCTACCCTAGCTGGGGCAAGAAGATTCCCCACAACTGTGTGTATTTCCCTATTCCCTAAGGAAGGACTGTTCCTCTGGAACCTACCCTAGCTGGGGCAAGAAGATTCCCCCCAACTGTGTGTATTTCCCTATTCCCTAAGGAAGGACTGTTCCTCTGGAATCTACCCTAGCTGGGGCAAGAAGATTCCCCACAACTGTGTGTATTTCCCTATTCCCTAAGGAAGGACTGTTCCTCTGGAACCTACCCTAGCTGGGGCAAGAAGATTCCCCCCAACTGTGTGTATTTCCCTATTCCCTAAGGAAGGACTGTTCCTCTGGAATCTACCCTAGCTGGGGCAAGAAGATTCCCCACAACTGTGTGTATTTCCCTATTCCCTAAGGAAGGACTGTTCCCCTGGAATCTACCCTAGCTGCGGCAAGAAGATTCCCCACAACTGTGTGTATTCCCCTATTCCCTACGGAAGGACTGTTCCTCTGGAATCTACCCTAGCTGAAGCAAGAAGATTCCCCCCAACTGTGTGTATTTCCCTATTCCCTAAGGAAGGACTGTTCCTCTGGAATCTACCCTAGCTGGGGCAAGAAGATTCCCCCCAACTGTGTGTATTTCCCTATTCCCTAAGGAAGGACTGTTCCCCTGGAACCTACCCTAGCTGGGGCAAGAAGATTCCCCCCAACTGTGTGTATTTCCCTATTCCCTAAGGAAGGACTGTTCCTCTGGAATCTACCCTAGCTGGGGCAAGAAGATTCCCCCCAACTGTGTGTATTTCCCTATTCCCTAAGGAAGGACTGTTCCTCTGGAACCTACCCTAGCTGGGGCAAGAAGATTCCCCCCAACTGTGTGTATTTCCCTATTCCCTAAGGATGGACTGTTCCTCTGGAATCTACCCTAGCTGGGGCAAGAAGATTCCCCCCAACTGTGTGTATTTCCCTATTCCCTACAGAAGGACTGTTCCCCTGGAACCTACCCTAGCTGGGGCAAGAAGATTCCCCCCAACTGTGTGTATTCCCCTATTCCCTACGGAAGGACTGTTCCCCTGGAACCTACCCTAGCTGGGGCAAGAAGATTCCCCCCAACTGTGTGTATTCCCCTATTCCCTACGGAAGGACTGTTCCCCTGGAACCTACCCTAGCTGGGGCAAGAAGATTCCCCCCAACTGTGTGTATTCCCCTATTCCCTACGGAAGGACTGTTCCCCTGGAACCTACCCTAGCTGGGGCAAGAAGATTCCCCCCAACTGTGTGTATTCCCCTATTCCCTACGGAAGGACTGTTCCTCTGGAACCTACCCTAGCTGGGGCAAGAAGATTCCCCCCAACTGTGTGTATTCCCCTATTCCCTACGGAAGGACTGTTCCCCTGGAACCTACCCTAGCTGGGGCAAGAAGATTCCCCCCCAACTGTGTGTATTCCCCTATTCCCTACGGAAGGACTGTTCCCCTGGAACCTACCCTAGCTGGGGCAAGAAGATTCCCCCCAACTGTGTGTATTCCCCTATTCCCTACGGAAGGACTGTTCCCCTGGAACCTACCCTAGCTGGGGCAAGAAGATTCCCCCCAACTGTGTGTATTCCCCTATTCCCTACGGAAGGACTGTTCCTCTGGAACCTACCCTAGCTGGGGCAAGAAGATTCCCCCCAACTGTGTGTATTCCCCTATTCCCTACGGAAGGACTGTTCCCCTGGAACCTACCCTAGCTGGGGCAAGAAGATTCCCCCCAACTGTGTGTATTCCCCTATTCCCTACGGAAGGACTGTTCCCCTGGAATCTACCCTAGCTGGGGCAAGAAGATTCCCCCCAACTGTGTGTATTCCCCTATTCCCTACGGAAGGACTGTTCCCCTGGAATCTACCCTAGCTGGGGCAAGAAATTCCCCCCAAACTGTGTGTATTTCCCTATTCCCTACGGAAGGACTGTTCCCCTGGAACCTACCCTAGCTGGGGCAAGAAGATTCCCCCCAACTGTGTGTATTTCCCTATTCCCTAAGGAACAAGAGTGCAGGCTGGCTACCACCTACTGGCTTATGGGAACCTGCTGATGGCTACTTGCCATTTCTCCAATAAATGCCTCATCCTGTGATACTAACCGTTGGCTCTTTGGGTCCTGCCCTATGTCTGGGAACTCAGGGCCCTGAGGTTGTGGCACCTTGTTCCTGCCCCTACACGGGCCGATAAGCTGCCGAATTTGCCCAAGGGACCCATAGCAGCAGCTACAATCAGCCTGTGTATGGGGCCCTTAACTCCATACGCTGTGGGCGATTACCTTAGTTACAGATAGGGGGCGCTTGGGAGCCTGCTATAACCAACTGATTATATTACAGGGTCAGGAAAATGAAATCACTTTAGTTGCATATACAGGGTGAGATCTGCTTGTCTGTATGAGCTGGGAGTATCTGATTGGTGCTTGGGAGACCCACTGGGAGGGTACCAACACATGTCCCCCCCAAATCAGCCAGACACGGATTGTGCAGGGCCCACACACGGGCCGGGAAGCAGCTCACCCCATGGGGGGAGGGGCCAGGCAGGCAGTGTGTTGGCTGTGCCTGCTGGGTAACATTTGTGTCTGTTACTCCTGCACCCAAGCTATGGCCGCCTGCGTGTAGCTAACTCTCCCGGGCTGAGGCTGGAGGGCCGCCTGCGTGTAGCTAACTCTCCCGGGCTGAGGCTGGAGGGCCGCCTGCGTGTGGCTAACTCTCCCGGGCTGAGGCTGGAGGGCCGCCTGCGTGTAGCTAACTCTCCCGGGCTGAGGCTGGAGGGCCGCCTGAGGCTGGAGGCCCCTGCGTGTGCTAACTCTCCCGGGCTGAGGCTGGAGGGCCGCCTGCGTGTGGCTAACTCTCCCGGGCTGAGGCTGGAGGGCCGCCTGCGTGTGGCTAACTCTCCCGGGCTGAGGCTGGAGGGCCGCCTGCGTGTGGCTAACTCTCCCGGGCTGAGGCTGGAGGGCCGCCTGCGTGTGGCTAACTCTCCCGGGCTGAGGCTGGAGGGCCGCCTGCGTGTGGCTAACTCTCCCGGGCTGAGGCTGGAGGGCCGCCTGCGTGTGGCTAACTCTCCCGGGCTGAGGCTGGAGGGCCGCCTGCGTGTGGCTAACTCTCCCGGGCTGAGGCTGGAGGGCCGCCTGCGTGTGGCTAACTCTCCCGGGCTGAGGCTGGAGGGCCGCCTGCGTGTAGCTAACTCTCCCGGGCTGAGGCTGGAGGGCCGCCTGCGTGTAGCTAACTCTCCCGGGCTGAGGCTGGAGGGCCGCCTGCGTGTAGCTAACTCTCCCGGGCTGAGGCTGGAGGGCCGCCTGCGTGTAGCTAACTCTCCCGGGCTGAGGCTGGAGGGCCGCCTGCGTGTAGCTAACTCTCCCGGGCTGAGGCTGGAGGGCCGCCTGCGTGTGGCTAACTCTCCCGGGCTGAGGCTGGAGGGCCGCCTGCGTGTGGCTAACTCTCCCGGGCTGAGGCTGGAGGGCCGCCTGCGTGTGGCTAACTCTCCCGGGCTGAGGCTGGAGGGCCGCCTGCGTGTGGCTAACTCTCCCGGGCTGAGGCTGGAGGGCCGCCTGCGTGTGGCTAACTCTCCCGGGCTGAGGCTGGAGGGCCGCCTGCGTGTGGCTAACTCTCCCGGGCTGAGGCTGGAGGGCCGCCTGCGTGTGGCTAACTCTCCCGGGCTGAGGCTGGAGGGCCGCCTGCGTGTGGCTAACTCTCCCGGGCTGAGGCTGGAGGGCCGCCTGCGTGTGGCTAACTCTCCCGGGCTGAGGCTGGAGGGCCGCCTGCGTGTGGCTAACTCTCCCGGGCTGAGGCTGGAGGGCCGCCTGCGTGTGGCTAACTCTCCCGGGCTGAGGCTGGAGGGCCGCCTGCGTGTAGCTAACTCTCCCGGGCTGAGGCTGGAGGGCCGCCTGCGTGTAGCTAACTCTCCCGGGCTGAGGCTGGAGGGCCGCCTGCGTGTAGCTAACTCTCCCGGGCTGAGGCTGGAGGGCCGCCTGCGTGTGGCTAACTCTCCCGGGCTGAGGCTGGAGGGCCGCCTGCGTGTGGCTAACTCTCCCGGGCTGAGGCTGGAGGGCCGCCTGCGTGTGGCTAACTCTCCCGGGCTGAGGCTGGAGGGTCGCCTGCGTGTGGCTAACTCTCCCGGGCTGAGGCTGGAGGGCCGCCTGCGTGTGGCTAACTCTCCCGGGCTGAGGCTGGAGGGCCGCCTGCGTGTGGCTAACTCTCCCGGGCTGAGGCTGGAGGGCCGCCTGCGTGTGGCTAACTCTCCCGGGCTGAGGCTGGAGGGCCGCCTGCGTGTGGCTAACTCTCCCGGGCTGAGGCTGGAGGGCCGCCTGCGTGTGGCTAACTCTCCCGGGCTGAGGCTGGAGGGCCGCCTGCGTGTGGCTAACTCTCCCGGGCTGAGGCTGGAGGGCCGCCTGCGTGTGGCTAACTCTCCCGGGCTGAGGCTGGAGGGCCGCCTGCGTGTGGCTAACTCTCCCGGGCTGAGGCTGGAGGGCCGCCTGCGTGTGGCTAACTCTCCCGGGCTGAGGCTGGAGGGCCGCCTGCGTGTAGCTAACTCTCCCGGGCTGAGGCTGGAGGGCCGCCTGCGTGTAGCTAACTCTCCCGGGCTGAGGCTGGAGGGCCGCCTGCGTGTAGCTAACTCTCCCGGGCTGAGGCTGGAGGGCCGCCTGCGTGTGGCTAACTCTCCCGGGCTGAGGCTGGAGGGCCGCCTGCGTGTGGCTAACTCTCCCGGGCTGAGGCTGGAGGGCCGCCTGCGTGTGGCTAACTCTCCCGGGCTGAGGCTGGAGGGCCGCCTGCGTGTGGCTAACTCTCCCGGGCTGAGGCTGGAGGGTCGCCTGCGTGTGGCTAACTCTCCCGGGCTGAGGCTGGAGGGCCGCCTGCGTGTAGCTAACTCTCCCGGGCTGAGGCTGGAGGGCCGCCTGCGTGTGGCTAACTCTCCCGGGCTGAGGCTGGAGGGCCGCCTGCGTGTAGCTAACTCTCCCGGGCTGAGGCTGGAGGGCCGCCTGCGTGTAGCTAACTCTCCCGGGCTGAGGCTGGAGGGCCGCCTGCGTGTAGCTAACTCTCCCGGGCTGAGGCTGGAGGGCCGCCTGCGTGTAGCTAACTCTCCCGGGCTGAGGCTGGAGGGCCGCCTGCGTGTAGCTAACTCTCCCGGGCTGAGGCTGGAGGGCCGCCTGCGTGTAGCTAACTCTCCCGGGCTGAGGCTGGAGGGCCGCCTGCGTGTAGCTAACTCTCCCGGGCTGAGGCTGGAGGGCCGCCTGCGTGTAGCTAACTCTCCCGGGCTGAGGCTGGAGGGCCGCCTGCGTGTGGCTAACTCTCCCGGGCTGAGGCTGGAGGGCCGCCTGCGTGTGGCTAACTCTCCCGGGCTGAGGCTGGAGGGCCGCCTGCGTGTGGCTAACTCTCCCGGGCTGAGGCTGGAGGGCCGCCTGCGTGTAGCTCCAGGCTCAGGGAAGAAGGCCCTGGTTAGTGCTGCGCAGTTCCACACGCCTTGGTACCCTACCGCTCACACTATCAGGGAAACCCACAGCCAGACTACAGGCTAGCAGAGCATGCTGGGAGCTGATGGCGTCACATCCCAGCCAAGTGCAAACAGAGAAGCCCGCACGGGAGAAGATCTTACTGAGCACCAGGGCCGCCATTAAGGAGGGACGGGCGGGGGTTCGTTCCCGGGCACCCAGGCCAACAGTTTCCCCTTCCCAAGCACAGGCCGCAGCCGCACCTCGCTGCTTGCCCCTCCCACCTCGCTGCTTGCCCCTCCCACCTCGCTGCTTGCCCCTCCCACCTCGCTGCTTGCCCCTCCCACACCAGCAGGGCCCCAGCTTTCCGTCAGACAGGAAATACCAACGCCCTCAGCTTCCAACATGTGACCCTGCGTCACGGCCAGACGTATGTGCGGTGACGCAGCACGTAGCCGCCATGTGGGATGACGGAGCCGCGTATGGCAGCGTTGCGGAGGCGGAAGCAGTTAGTAAGTAGCCGGTAATCGCCTCAGGGTTCCCGCTGCTCGCACCTTCTCACTCACATGAGGTAAAATAAGAGACTGGCCTTTGTGTTGCTTTCCCGCCGCCTCACTGCCAGCTTGATTACAAGTCATTTATACTTGCTGCTCTAAAAAAGAGGGTTTTTTCCCGGTTGCCAACAGTAACTGCCGCCATCAGGGCCGCTTGGCATCCATTTTGTAAGTCCCAGTATGTAGCTGTATGTTCCCTACAGGCAGTGCTTGCGCAGGCGCAGTATAATAACAACTGAGTCACACACTGTATAACACTCACACCTCTTCTTCTACTGTGGCCCCTTGCCTCTCACATAGCTCCTCCCTCTGGGGGCCGGGGGGTTTCCCACAGAGGGGGGGGGGGCGGGGGGTTTCCCACAGAGGGGGGGGGGGGCGGGGGGTTTCCCACAGAGGGGGGGGGGCGGGGGGTTTCCCACAGAGGGGTGGGGAGGGGCGGGGGGTTTCCCACAGAGGGGGGGGGGGGCGGCGGCGTTTCCCACAGAGGGGTGGGGAGGGGCGGCGGGTTTCCCACAGAGGGGGGAGGGGCGACGGGTTTCCCACAGAGGGGGGGGGGGGCGGCGGGTTTCCCACAGAGGGGGGGGGGGCGGCGGGTTTCCCACAGAGGGGGGGGGGGCGGCGGGTTTCCCACAGAGGGGTGGGGAGGGGCGGCGGGTTTCCCACAGAGGGGGGGGGGGCGGCGGTTTCCCACAGAGGGGGGGGGGGGCGGCGGGTTTCCCACAGAGGGGGGGGGGCGGTTCCCGAGGGGTGGGGAGGCGGCGGGTTTCCCACAGAGGGGGGGGGGGGCGGCGGGTTTCCCACAGAGGGGGGGGGGCGGCGGGTTCCCACAGAGGGGGAGGGGCGGCGGGTTTCCCACAGAGGGGGGGGGGGCGGCGGGTTTCCCCACAGAGGGGGGGAGGGCGGCGGGTTCCCACAGAGGGGGGAGGGGCGGCGGGTTTCCCACAGAGGGGGGGGGGCGGCGGGTTTCCCACAGAGGGGGGGGAGGGCGGCGGGTTCCCACAGAGGGGGGGGGGGGCGGCGGGTTTCCCACAGAGGGGTGGGGAGGGGCGGCGGGTTTCCCACAGAGGGGGGGGGGGCGGCGGGTTTCCCACAGAGGGGGGGGGAGGGGCGGCGGTTTCCCACAGAGGGGGGGGGGGCGGCGGGTTTCCCACAGAGGGGGGGGGGGGCGGCGGGTTTCCCACAGAGGGGGGGGAGGGGCGACGGGTTTCCCACAGAGGGGGGGGGGGCGGCGGGTTTCCCACAGAGGGGGGGGGGCGGCGGGTTTCCCACAGAGGGGGGGGGGGGCGGCGGGTTTCCCACAGAGGGGTGGGGGGGCGGCGGGTTCCCACAGAGGGGGGGGGGGCGGCGGGTTTCCCACAGAGGGGGGGGGGGGGCGGCGGTTTCCCACAGAGGGGGGGGGGGGCGGCGGGTTTCCCACAGAGGGGGGGGCGGCGGGTTTCCCACAGAGGGGTGGGAGGGGCGGCGGTTTCCAGAGGGGGGGGGGGGCGGCGGTTTCCCACAGAGGGGTGGGGAGGGGCGGCGGGTTTCCCACAGAGGGGGGGGCGGCGGTTTCCCACAGAGGGGGGGGGCGCGGCGTTTCCACAGAGGGGTGGGGAGGGGGCGGGTTTCCCAAGAGGGGGGGGGGCGGCGGGTTTCCCCACGAGAGGGGGGGGGCGGCGGGTTTCCCACAGAGGGGGGGGGAGGGGCGACGGGTTTCCCACAGAGGGGGGGGGGGGGGGGGGTTTTCCACAGAGGGGTGGGGAGGGCGGCGGGTTTCCCACAGGGGGGGGGGAGGGGCGACGGGTTTCCACAGAGGGGGGGGGGCGGCGGTTTCCCACAGCGGGGGGGGGGGTTTCCCACAGCGGGGGGGGGGTTTCCCACAGAGGGGACGGGGGGGCCGGTGGGTTTCCCACAGAGGGGACGGGGGGGCCGGTGGGTTTCCCACAGAGGGGACGGGGGGGCCGGTGGGTTTCCCACAGAGGGGGGGGGGGTGGGTTTCCCACAGAGGGGGGGGGTTCCCGGAGAGGGGGGCAGTAGGTTGTACCACCACCCTTCTTGGCCTAAGGGAACCCTATCTAGTCGCCGTGCCTTTAGCTGGTTACAGTCTCACTAAGGGTTTCACCAGTTGGCAGTGCTGCAGCTGTGCCACAATAAAAAGAGCAGAATATCTGTATTTTGGGCAGAGGCCAGCAATGGCTACTATCCTGGCAAACGTGGGCCGATTGGGGGCTATGTGATTGCTGCATTTGCCCGAGGGCTGTGGGACCTGTTTATTCACAATTGCACAAGACTTTTTCTCGTTACCCCCAAGGTGAGAGTATAAGGATCTGTATGATATTAATCTGCGGCCCTAGTTTGCACAGATAGGGCTGGGTTTCCCCTGAGGCCACAATCCTGCAATGCCCCCTTCCTGTCCTGGGGCAGAATCTCCTGTGTGCCTAGTACTGTGGGTGTAGGGAAGCTTAGGATGCGGCCCCGGGGCCAAACATTCCCTTGTGCACAACACATCTTTCCTTTTTGGCCAAGTTGGGAGAAGAGGCTCTTATGGCGGCAGGTTCTGTTGGGAGGAGCGGTTCTTATGGTGGCAGGTTCTGTTGGGAGAAGAGGCTCTTATGGCGGCAGGTTCTGTTGGGAGGAGAGGTTCTTATGGCGGCAGGTTCTGTTGGGAGAAGAGGCTCTTATGGCGGCAGGTTCTGTTGGGAGGAGAGGTTCTTATGGCGGCAGGTTCTGTTGGGAGAAGAGGCTCTTATGGCGGCAGGTTCTGTTGGGAGGAGAGGTTCTTATGGCGGCAGGTTCTGTTGGGAGAAGAGGCTCTTATGGCGGCAGGTTCTGTTGGGAGGAGAGGTTCTTATGGCGGCAGGTTCTGTTGGGAGGAGAGGTTCTTATGGCGGCAGGTTCTGTTGGGAGAAGAGGTTCTTATGGCGGCAGGTTCTGTTGGGAGAAGAGGTTCTTATGGCGGCAGGTTCTGTTGGGAGAAGAGGCTCTTATGGCGGCAGGTTCTGTTGGGAGGAGAGGTTCTTATGGCGGCAGGTTCTGTTGGGAGAAGAGGTTCTTATGGCGGCAGGTTCTGTTGGGAGGAGAGGTTCTTATGGCGGCAGGTTCTGTTGGGAGAAGAGGTTCTTATGGCGGCAGGTTCTGTTGGGAGGAGCGGTTCTTATGGTGGCAGGTTCTGTTGGGAGAAGAGGCTCTTATGGCGGCAGGTTCTGTTGGGAGGAGAGGTTCTTATGGCGGCAGGTTCTGTTGGGAGAAGAGCTCTTATGGCGGCAGGTTCTGTTGGGAGGAGAGGTTCTTATGGCGGCAGGTTCTGTTGGGAGGAGAGGTTCTTATGGCGGCAGGTTCTGTTGGGAGAAGAGGTTCTTATGGCGGCAGGTTCTGTTGGGAGGAGAGGTTCTTATGGCGGCAGGTTCTGTTGGGAGAAGAGGTTCTTATGGCGGCAGGTTCTGTTGGGGAGAAGAGGTTCTTATGGCGGCAGGTTCTGTTGGGAGGAGAGGCTCTTATGGCGGCAGGTTCTGTTGGGAGGAGAGGCTCTTATGGCGGCAGGTTCTGTTGGGAGGAGAGGCTCTTATGGCGGCAGGTTCTGTTGGGAGGAGAGGTTCTTATGGCGGCAGGTTCTGTTGGGAGGAGAGGTTCTTATGGCGGCAGGTTCTGTTGGGAGGAGAGGCTCTTATGGCGGCAGGTTCTGTTGGGAGGAGAGGTTCTTATGGGCGGCAGGGTTCTGTTGGGAGGAGAGGTTCTTATGGCGGCAGGTTCTGTTGGGAGGAGAGGTTCTTATGGCGGCAGGTTCTGTTGGGAGAAGAGGCTCTTATGGCGGCAGGTTCTGTTGGGAGGAGAGGCTCTTATGGCGGCAGGTTCTGTTGGGAGGAGAGGTTCTTATGGCGGCAGGTTCTGTTGGGAGGAGAGGTTCTTATGGCGGCAGGTTCTGTTGGGAGGAGAGGCTCTTATGGCGGCAGGTTCTGTTGGGAGGAGAGGTTCTTATGGCGGCAGGTTCTGTTGGGAGAAGAGGCTCTTATGGCGGCAGGTTCTGTTGGGAGGAGAGGTTCTTATGGCGGCAGGTTCTGTTGGGAGAAGAGGCTCTTTATGGCGGCAGGTTCTGTTGGAGGAGAGGTTCTTATGGCGGCAGGTTCTGTTGGGAGGAGCGGCTCTTATGGCGGCAGGTTCTGTTGGGAGAAGAGGTTCTTATGGCGGCAGGTTCTGTTGGGAGGAGCGGCTCTTATGGCGGCAGGTTCTGTTGGGAGGAGAGGCTCTTATGGCGGCAGGTTCTGTTGGGAGGAGATGTTCTTATGGCGGCAGGTTCTGTTGGGAGGAGAGGTTCTTATGGCGGCAGGTTCTGTTGGGAGAAGAGGCTCTTATGGGGGCAGGTTCTGTTGGGAGAAGATGTTCTTATGGCGGCAGGTTCTGTTGGGAGGAGAGGTTCTTATGGCGGCAGGTTCTGTTGGGAGGAGAGGCTCTTATGGCGGCAGGTTCTGTTGGGAGAAGATGTTCTTATGGCGGCAGGTTCTGTTGGGAGAAGAGGCTCTTATGGCGGCAGGTTCTGTTGGGAGGAGCGGCTCTTATGGCGGCAGGTTCTGTTGGGAGGAGAGGCTCTTATGGCGGCAGGTTCTGTTGGGAGGAGAGGCTCTTATGGCGGCAGGTTCTGTTGGGAGGAGAGGTTCTTATGGCGGCAGGTTCTGTTGGGAGGAGAGGTTTTTATGGCGGTATCTGGGTATATACCCTGCTGGGGGGGGGGGGGATCTGGTATATACCCTGCCGGGGGGGGGGGGGTATCTGGGTATATACCCTGCTGGGGGGGGGGATCTGGGTATATACCCTGCCGGGGGGGGATCGGGATCTGGGTATATACCCTGCCGGGGTGGGGGTATCTGGGTATATACCCTGCTGGGGGGGGGGGGGATCTGGGTATATACCCTGCCGGGGGGGGGGGGGGGGGATCGGGATCTGGGTATATACCCTGCCGGGGTGGGGGTATCTGGGTATATACCCTGCTGGGGGGGGATCTGGGTGTATACCCTGCCGGGGGGGGGGTTTATCTGGGTATATACCCTGACGGGGGTGGGTATCTGGGTATATACCCTGCCGGGGGGTGGGGGTATCTGGGTATATACCCTGCCGGGGGGAGGGGTGTCTGGGTATATACCCTGCCAGGGGGGGGAGTCTGTGGGACTTTATCTGTATTGATGAAAGCAGTGCAGTTTGATACATGTAAATACCCAGTATTCTCTTCTGTCCCATCATGCAGAGCGGATCTCTCTAGCGCTTACCCACAATGCCCCTGCGGAACACTCGCCAGTTATTGGTGGCTGCTGGCGATACGGTGACTGGAGCCTCGGCAGAGTTGCCCCCGTGGGTGGGGCGCCACAGACGGTGCAGTAGAAGGGGACTGGCAGCCGCGGGCACTGCCCACAAGCAGGACTCTCTCTTACGTCTGTGCCAGGAGAGACACTTCATATCCGGGGGGGCCCCGAGCCACACGTCCCTGCTGCAGGGGGGCCACAGTCTGGGGCCCCTGGGGGTGGAACTGAGGCGCAACCTGCTGTCCCAGTGGTGGAACTCGGTGGTGTTACACAGAGAGCAGGTTCTAGCCATTGATACTGCCCTTCAGCTGCCCAACCCGTCTATTGCCCCAGAGGCGCCCCTACTGGCCATATGTACTCAGCACTTACTGGGGCTCCCCCCACAGCAGCGGGGCACGTGCCTGGGGGGTCCTGTGGGGAAGTGTGGGGTCCTGCGCCATGAGCTGCTCTACGGTAAGCACCCCATTCTTACTTAGTGGGGAACAGCACCCCATTGTACTAGTGTGCCCCTTCATTAGTGGGGAACGGCACCCCATTGTACTAGATTGCCCCTTCATTAGTGGGGATCGGCACCCCATTGTACTAGATTGCCCCTTCATTAGTGGGGAACGGCACCCCATTGTACTAGTGTGCCCCTTCATTAGTGGGGAACAGCACCCCATTGTACTAGTGTGCCCCTTCATTAGTGGGGAACAGCACCCCATTGTACTAGTGTGCCCCTTCATTAGTGGGGAACGGCATCCCCATTGTACTAGTGTGCCCCTTCATTAGTGGGGAACGGCACCCCATTGTACTAGTGTGCCCCTTCATTAGTGGGGATCAGCACCCCATTGTACTAGTGTGCCCCTTCATTAGTGGGGATCAGCACCCCATTGTACTAGTGTGCCCCTTCATTAGTGGGGAACAGCACCCCATTGTACTAGTGTGCCCCTTCATTAGTGGGGAACAGCACCCCATTGTACTAGTGTGCCCCTTCATTAGTGGGGAACGGCATCCCCATTGTACTAGTGTGCCCCTTCATTAGTGGGGAACGGCACCCCATTGTACTAGTGTGCCCCTTCATTAGTGGGGAACGGCACCCCATTGTACTAGTGTGCCCCTTCATTAGTGGGGAACAGCACCCCATTGTACTAGTGTGCCCCTTCATTAGTGGGGAACAGCACCCCATTGTACTAGATTGCCCCTTCATTAGTGGGGATCGGCACCCCATTGTACTAGATTGCCCCTTCATTAGTGGGGATCGGCACCCCATTGTACTAGTGTGCCCCTTCATTAGTGGGGAACAGCACCCCATTGTACTAGTGTGCCCCTTCATTAGTGGGGATCAGCACCCCCATTGTACTAGTGTGCCCCTTCATTAGTGGGGATCGGCACCCCATTGTACTAGTGTGCCCCTTCATTAGTGGGGATCGGCACCCCATTGTACTAGTTTGCCCCTTCATTAGTGGGGAACGGCACCCCATTGTACTAGTGTGCCCCTTCATTAGTGGGGAACGGCACCCCATTGTACTAGTGTGCCCCTTCATTAGTGGGGAACGGCACCCCATTGTACTAGTGTGCCCCTTCATTAGTGGGGAACAGCACCCCATTGTACTAGTGTGCCCCTTCATTAGTGGGGAACAGCACCCCATTGTACTAGTGTGCCCCTTCATTAGTGGGGAACAGCACCCCATTGTACTAGTGTGCCCCTTCATTAGTGGGGAACAGCACCCCATTGTGCTAGTGTGCCCCTTCATTAGTGGGGATCAGCACCCCATTGTACTAGTGTGCCCCTTCATTAGTGGGGAACGGCACCCCCATTGTACTAGTGTGCCCCTTCATTAGTGGGGAACGGCACCCCCATTGTCCTAGATTACCCCTATAATTAGTGGGGGGGGGGAATGGCCCCCATTGTCCTAGATTACCCCTGTAATTAGTGGGGGGGGGAACGGCACCCCCATTGTCCTAGATTACCCCTGTAATTAGTGGGGGGGAATGGCACCAATTGGCCTAGTTTACCCCTGTAATTAGTGGAGGGGGGGGGGAATGGCACCAATTGGCCTAGTTTACCCCTGTAATTAGTGAGGGGGGGGGAATGTGTATATACCCTTACACATGTGCTTGTGTTGTGCGTCTGTATGAACCAATAGGTGCCTTGATGGAATACGTCCCCTCCATGGAGCTGCTCAATAAAAAGCTGCCGTTTGGCCTCGCCGAGATCGGAAAATGCTTTCACCCTATTCCAGAAGTGGCCAATGAGGGCACCATTCCCCCCAGGTAAGTGGCTGCCAGAAGAGGGAGGTGATTGGTTTCTGTAGTGCCACTATATGGACTGTAGTACTTTGCTTTTCCTGGCCATCCCTTGGTAGCATAAGATTTGGGTTTATCCTCTACCATACTGTCAGGACCCAGAAGGGTTAATAAAGCAGTGCATTAAATACCCACCCCTTCCTGTCCTCCTCAGTCTTTTTTTTCTTCTGTTCTGTCCAGGACCAGATCGCTTTTGTTTGTTTTTAGAACTCACTTGGCCCTCTTTAGGGTCCCATTCCAGGCGCAGTTTTCTGACACACTTTCTCCGCCTGATGCCTGCTCCATTGTGATTGCCATAGCGCTTTCTCAGGAGCAGGTCCCCTATTGCAGCCGGGGGAGAGATACCGTTCTTGGTAGGAATGCATGCCTGTGTGGGCGCTGACATCATCAATCAGCGCAGCCCTATCTTGCCGGCAGCCGGGGTCTGCTTTGCCTTATGTGCCCGCACATCAGTTTGAGCAGGAACGCTCCCAGAATGGACCTGCTGCCCCTAAGGCTACTCGGTGAGTTCTGTTCCTGTAAGTTGTGCTGCAACGAAAAAAGTGTGTTATTAATGGCTGTTATCGATTGTAGGCCTACTACCCCTGTTGAAGAGACGGCCAGGAAAAGGCAGAGGTCACAAGATAAGGATGTCCGACCCTGTAAAGCTTGTAAGAAGCCTGCTCTTCCAAACAAGAGGCTGTGCAAGGAATGTGTGAGATCTTAGAAGGAGATACAGACATTCCAGCGGCACAGAAGTGTGCTCCAAACATAGATTTATCACAGACCCCATCAACATCCAGGGAAAACATCGCAAGAGGATATATTAGCCTGGATTAAGCATGCTGTTTCAGCCTGATGTGCCTGAGGATATAGAGTCAGATTTTAGTTCATCTGAGGAGGAAGGGGAAGAGGAAACTTCCTTCTTTGATATGAATATATACCAGACCTTATTAAGGCAGTGAGGCATTAGTATTAGAGGAGCGTGATCAGTCAGCAACTAATGTATTTTTTGCCAAAAGAAAAAGCACACCTTTCCAGTGCACAAGGAGGTGCAGGATGTTGTGAGTTCAGAGTGGCACAAGATGTCCAGGAAGGTGCCGGTGGAGGACAAGTTTGGTAAGCTATATCCCTTTCCTCTGGATTCACAGGAACTATGGGATAGTCCTCCAACTGTGGATGCACCGGTGGCCAGGTTATCCAGGAAGACAGCCCTTCCAATTGATGATGTTTCAGCATTGAAGCATGTGATGGAAAGGCGAATGGAGATGGAGCGTAAGAAGTTATATATAACAACAGGAGCCATGTACAAGCCCTCTATAGCCTTGGTGTCAGTGGTTAAGGTCCTGTCCATTTGGATAGAAGATATAGAGCAAATGACCAGGGGTGTTGAGCCCCGTGAGAAAATATTGGCTGATGTAAAATTGTCCACAGCTTTTTGTCTCGGAGCGAGATCAATGGCTTTAGCTGTGGTGGCAAGGAGGGCCCTCTGGCTTAAATATTGGTTCACAGATACAGCCTCAAAGAATGCGTCATGCAAATTACCATTTGAAGGGAAAATGCTATCTGGTAAAGCATTAGAGGAAATAATTTCTAAGTGGGATCGTCAAACAAAGAGTTGGAATCAGAAGATTTGTTTGCCTGTGAGCCTGAAGCAGAATCTGCGGTGGTGGTCAATACCTGTCAACCTCAGGAAAGGTTTTCCGTTACAGGAGCCAGAATACGTGGAACTCTACACAGATGCCTCAGGTCTGGGTTGGGGAGCTCATGTAGAGAACTACTCAGCCCAGGGAGGATGGGGCAGGGATCTGTCTTATCTACCATCCAATATACTCAAGTTGAGGGCAGTAAATTTTGCACTGAAGATTTTCCAAAACTAATTGATTTCTCTCCCCGTCGGGATTCGCTCTGACAATGTGGCAGCTGTCACATACATCAGGAGACAAGGAGGGACCAGGAGTTGTGCTATGATGGAGGAGCCGATTCCTATTATGACATTTGCACAAGCCCATCTAATGGATATTACAGCCCTTCATGTGCCGGGCATGTTGAATCTCCAGGCAGATCAATTCAGCAGGAGGAGGATCAGCAGTGGAGAAGGGAATCTCCATCCCCAGGTCTTCAACTGGGTCACCACCAGGTTGGGCTGCTCAACGATAGATCTTATGGTGACAATACAGAATCGGAAGGTGCTGAGGTTCTTCTCCAGGTTTCCTTATCCCCAGGCAGTGGCTACAAATGCCTTAGTCCAGGACTGGAGGGGCTTGTGGGCGTATGTGTTTCCTCCCTTCCCGATGATCTTCAGAGTGTTGCAGAAGATCTTTTACACTCCGATGGAGGCCTTGGTAATTCTTTCAAATTGGCCGCGCCGGCCATGGTATCCACTGTTGAGGAGGATGGTCCAGGGCAAGCCAATTTCCCTGCCGATCAGGGAGGATCTGTTGTCCCAAGGGAGCCTGTGGCATCCGAATCCTTCAGGGTCTGATGGCCTGGAAGCTGAGAGGAGAAGGCTAGCACAGCAGGGATGTTCTCAGGCAGTCATTAATACCTTATTAAAGTCTAGAAAACCGAATACATCTCAAAGATATTATGCAACGTGGGATGTGTTTCAAGATTGGGCAACTAAAGAGGGCATAGACCCCTGGAATACAACGACTCCAGAGATTCTTGAATTCCTACAACGAGGCCTGGACAGGGGTCTTAGCCTGAGCACTCTGAGAGTACAGTTGTCAGCATTGTCTGCTATTCTGGAGAGAAGGCTTATTGAAGAACCCTTGATTTCTATGTTCTTTAAAGCAGCAGTGAGGATTGTGCCACCTGTTAGATCTTTATCTCCTCTATGGGACTTACCATTAGTCCTGAAGGCTCTCACTGGGAAACCATTCGAGCCATTAGATCAGGCTTCGCTGTGGGACGTGACACTCAAGACCATCCTTTTAGTGGCCTTAACATCGGCTAGGAGAGCATGCGAGTTGCAGGCGTTATCTGCGAGAGCTCCATATACAGTCTTTAAAGGGGACTCTGGGGTTCTTCGACCAATATTGCAGTTTTTGCCCTAGGTAGTTTCCCCGTTACATATCAATGAACCAATTATTCTTCCAGCCTTTGTCCCGGATATGAATGCCCAAGAAGGGGCAGCATGGAAGTCTTTAGATGTCCATTATTGTTTACAGATCTATCTACAGAAGACTGAGAATGTGAGAAAGACGGATAGGTTATTCGTCATTCCAGCTGGACCAAGAAAGGGACAACCAGCAAAAACAGCAACTTTGAGAAGATGGATTGTCATGGCAATTAAGGAGCAGGGGGAGCCAGTGCCTCAGGGAATCAGAGCCCATTCGATGAGGGGTATTGCATCGTCTTGGGCAGCAGAAGCGGGAGCTCAACCTGAAGCAATCTGCAGGGCAGCTACATGGGCAACCTCTAATACCTTTATTCAACTTTATAAGTAAGATATTAGGTCTACTGCTTCATTGCAGTTTGGGCGCTCAGGTCTCCAGGCAGTGTCTGGAGTTGAATGAACTTTCTTCTGTTATCAGCACAATATTGTCTTTATTCCCACCCAGTCAATTGCTTGGGTACTCACCCAAATGTTATGCTGCCAGGGGATGGCCAGGAAAGGAGAAAATCAATTCATACTTACCGAGATTTTCTTTTCCTGGCCATCCTCCCTGACAGCATGCCCACCCTTTCATTGTCTGTCCAGAAAATCAGGCAAAGACTGAGGAGGACAGGAAGGGGTGGGTATTTAATGCATTGCTTTATTAACCCTTCTGTGTCCTGACAGTATGGTAGAGGATAAACCCAAATGTTATGCTGCCAGGGAGGATGGCCAGGAAAAGAAAATCTCGGTAAGTATGAATTGATTTTCTCTTTTCTCTTCTAGAATAGGAGAGAGGACAGTGGCCTCCCTTGTCTGGTTCATTTCCCCAAAATCCTCAGGGCAGTGGCAGGATTACTGGCTCCGGCACCGACTCCAGTGGTGGCAAAAGGTAAGTGCAAAAGTTTCCCATATTGATCTAATCATTTGTTCTATCACTCTTCTGTACCCCCCTGGGGCTGTAACCTGCCCCCGCAGCACCATTATATCACAGGGGGTACAGCTTATTGTGTGCCCAGAACATTCCCTCTCTGTATATTTGTATTTATACATATGGGTAGGAGGTGCCATAGTGTTTCCCTTAGACAGTACAGTATGGGGGTACAGCTTATTGTGTGCCCAGAACATTCCCTCTCTGTATATTTGTATTTATACATATGGGTAGGGGGTGCCATAGTGTTTCCCTTAGACAGTACAGTATGGGGGTACAGCTTATTGTGTGCCCAGAACATTCCTTCTCTGTATATTTGTATTTATACATATGGGTAGGGGGTGCCATAGTGTTTCCCTTAGACAGTACAGTATGGGGGTACAGCTTATTGTGTGCCCAGAACATTCCCTCTCTGTATATTTGTATTTATACATATGGGTAGGGGGTGCCATAGTGTTTCCCTTAGACAGTACAGTATGGGGGTACAGCTTATTGTGTGCCCAGAACATTCCTTCTCTGTATATTTGTATTTATACATATGGGTAGGGGGTGCCATAGTGTTTCCCTTAGACAGTACAGTATGGGGGTACAGCTTATTGTGTGCCCAGAACATTCCCTCTCTGTATATTTGTATTTATACATATGGGTAGGGGGTGCCATAGTGTTTCCCTTAGACAGTACAGTATGGGGGTACAGCTTATTGTGTGCCCAGAACATTCCCTCTCTGTATATCTGTATTTATACATATGGGTGGGAGGGGCCACAGACAGTCTGGGCCGGGCCGGTTCTTGGCTAAGTTGGCGCTTGTTGCTGTTCCCAGTTTGCTCAGAGCCCGTCGGGGTTCGGCTGCAGGGAGATTGAGCAGGAGGGACAGGGAGGGAAGATCTCAGTGATTCAGTACGAGTTCCCCTGGGGAAGAGAGACCATTGAGACCCTGTGCAGTATGGATGACTCTGCCCTGTTACAGATGCATTCTGGGAGCAGCACCAAACTCCAGGTAAGTTGTTCCATTGCGTTATACATGCAGGACCCCCCCATTTTAGCAATCCAGTTTGTAGCTGCACCCCCGGCCCTGCTAATAAGCCCCATTCTTGGGCACATTTGCGCCGCTGGCTTTGCCTACAGATAAGGGCACCGCGCTGCCATTTCTACTGGCTGCTCACTTTCCCAGATACGATTGGACATTACAGAGCCCATTATCTCCCTACAGGCTCGAGATGGGCGCAAGTGGGTGGTGCCACATGTGCTGTGGGTGAGTGGAGACCTAGACAGGGGGCTTCTTGCCTACCTTTCAGATGCCCTGCAGCAGACGGAGGGCCCCCCAGTGCGTGGCCGCTACCAGCAAAGGGAGGTGAGACCCCAGTAATGTGGGGTTAGGGCTCTGATAGGGCCGCTCCCGGACGAGACTTTCCTCTAGTCTCTGTGTGTCCGTATGGAATGTTGGGGAACCATGTTGTTTTGGGGGGCTCTCTCCGTGCCTCAGGCGAGTATAAGACTGTTTGTCCCTTTCTGGTTACAGGTCCTGAAGTTGCACCCCACGCTGGCACCCATTAAAGTGGCTGTGGATATGGGGAAAGGTCCCACTGGTGAATTACGGCTGGTAAGTGGCAAGCTGAGCAGGCTGAGGCGGGAGTGACGGCTACATGGCAGCGCCGGCGTGTGAGTGACTGGCATTTCCCTGGGACTGTGCCCCACTCCATGTGCGCCAGGGTGGCACAGACTGACGTGTAACTGAATATTCCAGGTGTGCCAAGGCCTTTCCACTGAGCTGCGGGAACATGGAGTGTATGTGTGGCCCGGCTACCAGGAATCCCTGCAAGGCTCCTTGGAGCAGCTCTATACAAAGTAAGGAACCCTGTCATGGTCGTACTTCCCCTTTAGTAGTGGGCGTGGCCTGTACCATGGACTTCCTGCAGATCCATCCCACTTGAGCCACAAGCTGAGTGCCGTTCTGTGTTTGTTCCCCACAGGTATGACCAGATGGGAGTCCTATTCACAGTGCTGGTGAGTGAGGCCACGCTGGAGAATGGGTTGCTACAGGCGCGCAGCCGAGATACCGCCCTCAAGGAGACCGTGCATGTATCCAAGCTGAAGGATTTCCTGCTCACATACATTGCTGCAGCCACACACCTGTGATGGGCACAATAAAGAGCAACTTCTGTCCCAGTGTTAGTGGTGGTATTTATAGGGGTGGGGCCTTCTACGCGGCGTGTAGGGGTGGGGCCTTCTACGCGGCATGTAGGGGTGGGGCCTTCTACGCGGCGTGTAGGGGTGGGGCTTTGGCCAGTCCTGGGGATATTGCAGGGGGATGGGTGGATGGTTTGGAATGAGTGAGAGTAGGAGATAAGGTGCTGTAGCGTCTTGGGGTCACATTCATGGATTGGGGTGTAGGAATCACCCTCACAGGTACATTAAAAGGGATGCCTGTCCCCTTATTTTCTTGTACCCCGGTTTTTATTACCAATGTGCCCGGCCATAGAGCCAGACTGAGGGGATAATGTGCTGCCGAGAGAAGAACTTGGGCACAATGAGTAAGAATGAGAGTTTCCCAGCAATCCCTGGCCTCTCTTAAAGGGGCGGTTCACCTTTATAAAGATAAACCTTATCTCTGCTCCAAGGGTTAAAAAGACAATATAATAACTAAGGTCTAAAGCGGGACTGTAGAAAGAGAAAAAAAAACAGGAAAATGCTATCTAATAAATTCAACTTACCCTACATACAATATAAAGTCATATAACTGCCCTCCTCCATACTAACCCTTTAGTGCACAAACAGTCTCCCTAAAGGAGCTGGCGCTGAAAAACCACCCAATAAAGTGACAAATCAGTTTCTATTTATTTAGAATTAATCAATGTGTTACAGCAGAATAAAATCTATTTTATACAATAATGAAGTAAAAATATCCAATAAATTCTATATACAGGAGAAAATCCTTTTCTCTATCGGCCCTTCTGTCAGTGCAGACGTTAGGGGTTTGTCTGGGATCACCTCTGGAGGCAGGACAGAGAATTGAACTTAGTGGCTCCTGGCCCCTCCCACTGTATATAAGGCTCCACCCTCACTCCTCAGTTCTGTTGGTAAGCTCAGTCGGTGGAGACAGTACAGATAGAAGGAAGGCCAAGAGACATAAGGTAGAAGGATAGGGAGAAAGAGGTCCCGGTGCCCATACTAAATCAGCCTGGGTGGGACTTACTGCACTGACAGTTCGGGCCTACGAGAAAAGGATTTTCCGGTGAGTATAAAATCCCCTTTTCTCTAGCGGCCCTCCTGTCAGTGCAGAACGTATGGGGACGTCCCAAAGCTGTCCCTCTAGATGGGTGGGTATTTAACTCTAACTTTCCGGGTATAGTGCCCATGTTACTATACCACTGCGGCTTGTAAAACTTTTCGGCCAAACGCGGCCGGCTGAGATGCAAAAACGTTCAACTTGTAAAACTTAACAAAAGTATTGGGTGAAACCCACGTGGCTGCTCGGCAGATCTGTTCCGCCGTTGCCATGTTCTGTAGTGCCCATGACGTGCTTTGTGCCCGTGTAGAGTGGGCTTTAACTTTAAATGGTCTGGGCAAGTTTTGTCGTTCATATGCTGTAGTGATGGTGTCAACTAGCCAACGTGCTATAGTTCTTTTAGACACCGCTTTCCCTTGTAGGCTGTGGAGTAGGAAACCAGGAGACTATCAGAACATCTGTATTCTGCTGATCTCTTTAGGTAAATGCGGATAGCTC
Source organism: Xenopus tropicalis (assembly GCF_000004195.4). Lineage (NCBI taxonomy): Eukaryota > Metazoa > Chordata > Amphibia > Anura > Pipidae > Xenopus > Xenopus tropicalis. Next base: position 51,567,224 of record NC_030686.2, read on the forward strand.
GGACTACATCCAACTTGTGGAACCTTCTCTCTTTTTCGTTTGTTGGATTAGGACAAAAGGAAGGTAATATAATGTCCTGGTTCATGTGGTGATTGGTCACCACTTTTGGTAGGAACCCTGGAGTTGTTCTGAGTACCACTTTGTCGGAATGGATGGTTAGCCACGGTTCCCTGCAGGACAGAGCTGCAATTTCCGACACCCTTTTAGCCGATGTGATTGCGACTAGGAAGGTGACTTTTAGTGATAGCCATTTGAGCTCTTGTCACTCCTCTGATGAACTGTTGAATCGTAGGATCATCAGCCCATTTCGTATGGGTCAATGCTGCTAATGCTGAAATCTGAGTTTTCAGGGTGTGTAAGCCCAACCCTTTTTTAAAGCCGTCTGTAACGAATTCTACCACTGATGTTGTGGAGGTATCTGTCCAATGTATGTGCCGCTGCCCGCACCATGTAAGGAATGTTTTCCAGACCCTGTAGTACACCTTTGTGGTGGATTGTTTGCGGGCCTGTAGTAGAATATCTATGGCGTTCTGTGATAGCCCATACTGTTTCCACCACTCGGTCTCAAGAGCCACGCAGTTAGTCGAAGCATGGCTAGATTGGGGTGTTTTATCGGTCCTTGGGTCAACTGATCTGGTATGAGTGGTAATCTCCACGGTGTGGTAATTGACAAACTGACTAGGTCTGTGTACCAGACCCTGTTTGGCCAATCTGGGGCTATCAGGATTGTCGTTGTGTTTGTCTGTTTCAGTTTCCTGATTATCCGTGGTAGGATAGCTAGTGGTGGGAAGGTATATATCATGTTGAATTTCCATGGAACAACTAGGGCATCTACCAATGCTGATCCTGGGTCTCTTGCTCTGGCGCAGTACTGAGGGAGCTTTGCGTTGTGTTTGGAGGCTAGCATGTCTATTTCCGGAGTGCCCCATTTGTGGATCAGTTGTTGGAAGACATTGTCGTTGAGTGACCACTCCCCTTGATCTATGGTTATTCGGCTCAAGTAATCCGCCTCCCAATTCAGTACCCCTGGTATGAATATTGCTGAAATGCTTGAGACTGTGTTTTCTGCCCAAGTCAGTATGCGTGTCGCCTCTTGCATGGCCAACTTGCTGTGTGTGCCTCCTTGTTTGTTGACATATGCTACGGCTGTTGCATTGTCGTATTGTACCTGAACCGCTCGGTTGCGGAGTATCGTTGACCAGCGTTCTAGTGCTAACGCTATTGCTCGTAGCTCCAGTACATTGATTGGTAAGAGACTCTCCTCTTTGGACCAGGTTCCCTGAAGAGTGAGGTTCTGGTAGACTGCTCCCCAACCTCTGAGGCTGGCATCCGTTGTCACTACTTCCCAGGTGGTGTTTGCCCAACTTTTCCCTTGATGGAGGTTGTTCTCTGTTCTCCACCAGAGGAGGCTGTCTCTGGTTGTCTGTGAGATGGGAATCATTTGTCGCAAGTCTTGGTGGTTCCTGTTCCAAAATTGCAGGAAGTTGTGTTGCAGGGGCCTGAAGTGGAATCTGGCGAAGGGAACGGCTTCTAGAGTGGATACCATGAGGCCCAAAAGACGCAGGCAGTCTTCCGCCGAGATTCTCTGTTTGGCGCAGAATGACTGGGTTGTAACTATCAACGTGTTGATCTTGTCTTGAGGTAGGTACACTCTCTGCATCTTGGAGTCGAACCGAAGGCCCAGGAATGTGATTGTTTGGCTCGGTGCGAGTGAACTTTTGCGGTAGTTGATTAACCAGCCGTGTTGTGTCAGTACGCGAAGGCACAATTTTGTGTGCATAGATGCTTGTGCTGCTGTGGGAGCCTTGATCAGTAGGTCGTCCAAGTACGGTATGACATGGACTCCCAAGGATCTTAGATAGGCCACTATAGGGGTAAGGACTTTGGTGAAAACGCGTGGAGCAGTACATAGTCCAAAGGGTAATGCTGTAAATTGATAATGAGAATTTTTGACTGCAAATCTGAGGAATTTCCTGGAGTGTGGGGAAATCGGCATGTGCAAGTAGGCGTCTTGCAAATCTATGGAAGTCATAAAAATTCCCAGTTCCATGGTTGCAGTCACTGATCTGACGGACTCCATCCTGAACTTTTGGTTTAGAACCATTGGGTTTAGGGGCTTCAGGTTGAGGACTGGTCTGAAGGTGCCTTCTTTTTTCCGTACCAGGAATTGGTTGGAGTAAAAGCCCTTGAATTTGTGGGGTTCCGGAACTTCCTCCACTACTCCTGTTAGTAGCAGTGTGGATACTGCCTCTTGTAGGAGTTGTTCCTTTTGAGGTGTTGTGGAGGATGGAAGGAACCTTCCGGCCGGAAGGTGTGGGTGAAGGGTATTCTGTACCCTTGCCGAATGATGGATAGTACCCAAGTGTCTGTTACATGTGTTTCCCAAGTCCCTATGAATTATTGAAGTCTGCCCCCCACGTTTTGTGTCCTTGTTTGTAGGGCCAAGTCAGGTTGAGGTGGGCTTGCTGCCGTTAGGCTTCTTGTTGCCACGTGCCTGTTGTTGCCATTGGGGTCTGCCTCGTCTGGCAGTCTGGTCAGTCTGGGGGTTTCTGAAGTTTGGACGAAAGGAACGAAAGGGTCTGCTCTGTGTGTTCCATCCTCTTTTTGCCGTGTATCTGTTTGAGGTATCGAATCTGGGCTTTTTCCCTGTAGGTAGGAAGGTACTTTTCCCTCCTGTGACTTCAGAAATGATCTGCTTCAAGTCTGGACCGAATAAGGATTCTCCAGTGAACTTCAGGGATAGGAGCTTCATTTTGGATGCGGTGTCCCCTGTCCAATGTCTCATCCACAGGGCCCGGCGTGCCACCACTGTATTTGCCGTTGCTTTGGCCGCTAGTTTGGTAATCTCTGTTGCTGCTTCTGCCAAGAAAGACAAGGTGGTGGATAGCTTATCGACCTCTGTTTGTAGTTGTTGTTTGGATGATGGTGGGTGTCGTGCCAGTTCCTGTGCCCAGTGTTTGGCTGTACGGGCCAAGCCCGCGGAAGCCACCGCAGGTCTAAGTATTGCCGCTGCTTGAGTGTAGGACCTTTTAAGCACCGATTCCATTCGGCGGTCTAGTGGGTCCTTAAATGCCGCCTCTTCTGCTGGTAAGGCTGTTTGTCTGGACAGGCGGGCAACCGCTGAATCCACCTTTGGAGCCCTGTCCCATTTCTTTTGATATTCCTCGGGAACAGGATAAGTTTTAAAGAATCTTTGTGTGAGGGCGATACGCCGTTCTGGTTGATTCCGCTCTGCCTCAATAGCCTGAGTGAGGGAGTTAAATACTGGAAATGCTAGTTTAGATCTCTTTTGTACCCCCAATAGTTTGTCTGCCTTGGAGCGGGTCACTGTCTCATCTTTAATTTCTAGTGTCTGCATCATTTCTCGCAGTCATTTCTTTGATATTTCTGGTGTAGCGGAAGCAGATCCCTCTTCCTCAGAGTCTGACTCGGATTGGGGATGAGAGGGAATAGACAGATCTGTGACTGGAGGTCTCATCTGCCTCTGTATCTGAGGCTAAGCCCTCTTCAGATTCTGATGAGGATGATAGGATAACAGGCGCCTTGCGCTTTTTATTAATCCGGGGCCTGCTGTGCCCCTTTTGTTTGGGTGTGGGTTGAACAGTGTGCATTATCCACTGTAAAAACTCTCCAAACTGAGCTGGTACCTGGGTGGGTGTGTGGGCCTGGGGCTCTGTATCCCATGGCATAGGCACGGGGGTATCTGCTGTGGGAGGCTGTGTAGACTGCTCCCCTTGTATATTGGTGGGGGGGGTGCCTGGTGCTGATATTGGCTCCTGTGAATGAGCCTGTGTCAATGGTGGGGAAAGGATTGGAGGGTCTGGCAAGGCTGTGGGCTCAGATGCAGGCTTACAGTCAGAGCAATAAGTCTTCTCAGTCTTTCTGAGGGAGTGTTTGCATACTTTGCACTTAGGTGCTTGAACAGGCTTTTTTCTGTTTTTTTGCCGATTGCACCACCTCCCTGAGGTCCTTAAGTGAGTCAGACCGTTCCATTATTATATTGTTAATGTAGAGCAGAGTGTACTCACAACAAGTAGGTCTAGGCAAGCTATGCTATAACCGCTGTGAATGCAGCAGGATCAGATTAGCGACCGTCTCCTTCTCAGAGCGAGCGCGTTGTGCCGAGGTGCGCCGACTTCCTTTGGCGCGAAACCTAGGAGCGCGGCTTCCCGCGCGTTGCCTAGCAACCCAAACGCGCGCTTGTGCGTGTGGTTCTGCCTGTACTGAGGGGCCCTACCTCTGCGTGTATGCTGTACAAGGTAAGGGGCCTCCTTTGAGATGGGCGCTGTTTGTCTGCCTTGGTGCGCGCCCCATTGCAGTGCCGAGTATACAGCACCTTGCTGTGTTCCCTCCTGTGAGCATGTGTGCTGGGTCCAGGATAGGAGCAGCTCTGCGTGCTCTGGGAATAGCATGTGTCCAGCCAACTCTGGGGCAGCTCTGGGAATAGCATGTGTCCAGCCAACTCTGGGGCAGCTCTGGGAATAGCATGTGTCCAGCCAACTCTGGGGCAGCTCTGTGTGCTCTGGGAATAGCATGTGTCCAGCCAACTCTGGGGCAGCTCTGGGAATAGCATGTGTCCAGCCAACTCTGGGGCAGCTCTGTGTGCTCTGGGAATAGCATGTGTCCAGCCAACTCTGGGGCAGCTCTGGGAATAGCATGTGTCCAGCCAACTCTGGGGCAGCTCTGGGAATAGCATGTGTCCAGCCAACTCTGGGGCAGCTCTGGGAATAGCATGTGTCCAGCCAACTCTGGGGCAGCTCTGGGAATAGCATGTGTCCAGCCAACTCTGGGGCAGCTCTGCGTGCTCTGGGAATAGCATGTGTCCAGCCAACTCTGGGGCAGCTCTGGGAATAGCATGTGTCCAGCCAACTCTGGGGCAGCTCTGGGAATAGCATGTGTCCAGCCAACTCTGGGGCAGCTCTGCGTACCCTAGTTGTGCTATATATCAAGCCAGTAGTGGCAGCTCTGCGTGCCTTGGTCATGATATGTGCTAATAACCTTTTGGGCAGCTCTGCGTTCCCTGGTAGTGATGTGTGTATCAGGCCAGTTTTGGCAGCTCTGCGTGCCCTGTGCCTGTATAATCCTGGGTTTAGTAGGACAGCTCTGCGTGCCCTGTGCCTGTATAATCCTGGGTTTAGTAGGACAGCTCTGCGTGCCCTGTGCCTGTATAATCCTGGGTTTAGTAGGACAGCTCTGCGTGCCCTGTGCCTGTATAATCCTGGGTTTAGTAGGACGGCTCTGCGTGCCCTGTGCCTGTATAATCCTGGGTTTAGTAGGACAGCTCTGCGTGCCCTTTGTAATGCCCATATATGAAGAATATAATTAAATTAAAAAGGAAAAAAAATAAAATTGATAGAATCTGTCCTACACCTCCGAGGCAGGACAAAGAACTGAGGAGTGAGGGTGGAGCCTTATATACAGTGGGAGGGGCCAGGAGCCACTAAGTTCAATTCTCTGTCCTGCCTCCAGAGGTGATCACAGACAAAACCCACACGTTCTGCACTGACAGGAGGGCCGCTAGAGAAACCCCTAACGTCTGCACCGACAGGAGGGCCGCTAGAGAAACCCCTAACGTCTGCACCGACAGGAGGGCCGCTAGAGAAACCCCTAACGTCTGCACCGACAGGAGGGCCGCTAGAGAAACCCCTAACGTCTGCACCGACAGGAGGGCCGCTAGAGAGACCCCTAACGTCTGCACCGACAGGAGGGCCGCTAGAGAAACCCCTAACGTCTGCACCGACAGGAGGGCCGCTAGAGAAACCCCTAACGTCTGCACCGACAGGAGGGCCGCTAGAGAAACCCCTAACGTCTGCACCGACAGGAGGGCCGCTAGAGAAACCCCTAACGTCTGCACCGACAGGAGGGCCGCTAGAGAAACCCCTAACATCTGCACCGACAGGAGGGCCGCTAGAGAGACCCCTAACGTCTGCACCTACAGGAGGGCCGCTAGAGAAACCCCTAACGTCTGCACCGACAGGAGGGCCGCTAGAGAGACCCCTAACGTCTGCACCGACAGGAGGGCCGCTAGAGAGACCCCTAACGTCTGCACCGACAGGAGGGCCGCTAGAGAGACCCCTAACGTCTGCACCGACAGGAGGGCCGCTAGAGAGACCCCTAACGTCTGCACCGACAGGAGGGCCGCTAGAGAGACCCCTAACGTCTGCACCTACAGGAGGGCCGATAGAGAAACCCCTAACGTCTGCACCGACAGGAGGGCCGATAGAGAAACCCCTAACGTCTGCACCGACAGGAGGGCCGCTAGAGAAACCCCTAACGTCTGCACCGACAGGAGGGCCGCTAGAGAAACCCCTAACGTCTGCACCGACAGGAGGGCCGCTAGAGAAACCCCTAACGTCTGCACCGACAGGAGGGCCGCTAGAGAGACCCCTAACGTCTGCACCGACAGGAGGGCCGCTAGAGAAACCCCTAACGTCTGCACCGACAGGAGGGCCGCTAGAGAAACCCCTAACGTCTGCACCGACAGGAGGGCCGCTAGAGAAACCCCTAACGTCTGCACCGACAGGAGGGCCGCTAGAGAGACCCCTAACGTCTGCACCGACAGGAGGGCCGCTAGAGAGACCCCTAACGTCTGCACCGACAGGAGGGCCGCTAGAGAAACCCCTAACGTCTGCACCTACAGGAGGGCCGCTAGAGAGACCCCTAACGTCTGCACCGACAGGAGGGCCGCTAGAGAGACCCCTAACGTCTGCACCGACAGGAGGGCCACTAGAGAAACCCCTAACGTCTGCACCTACAGGAGGGCCGATAGAGAAACCCCTAACGTCTGCACTGACAGGAGGGCCGCTAGAGAAAAATAATTAGCTCCTTGATTGGCTCATCCAGGTATGAAGTGCAGGGTTACACCGCCGGCGCCAAATACACGGCTATTAAACCCAATAGGAGACACTCGGCAGAGAAGTGGAACATCTCCCCCCTCACTCAGTACAAGTAATGGGAATACAAGTGAGCGTAGGAAAATAAATTCTCTGCGTAGTTACACACAGTGCGCCAGTGTATTCACATATATCCTCCAAATAGCCACGGGCACACAATAAGGACTAGCCCCATATTGGCTTCATTGCAGGCACCAACCCCCCTTGTCCCGACCGGGAACTTACTTGGGATAGAACAGAGAGAGGCACTCTGGCTACTAGAAGCGGCTTACACACCATTCCCTCCGGTGACGCCAAGTCCGTCAATACGGGTCCTCTCTCGTGTCAGATTACAAGTCGACGCGTTTCACGCTCTGCGCTTCCTCATGGACTACCAAGCCCCTATGGGCTAACCCCCCCATATATACCCACCTGCACTCAACATCATTACTGAATTAACCCGTTAATAACCCTTCAGATTCACACTTTTTATATAAGGTAAAACTTCTTATTGGGCACAATATTTTAGAAAAGGTCAACTAACTACATAAAACAAAACCACATAAGGATCATTTAAAGCAAATATAAATATATAAAAAAAAAGTCCATGAGGAAGCGCAGAGCGCGAAACGCGTCGACTTGTGATCTGACACGAGAGCGGAGCCGTATTGACGGACTTGGCGCTTATTTATTATTATTTATTTTCCTACGCTCACTTGTATTCCCATTACTTGTACTGAGTGAGGGGGGAGAGGTTCCACTTCTCTGCCGAGTGTCTCCTATTGGGTTTAATAGCCGTGTATTTGGCGCCGGCGGTGTAACCCCGCACTTCATACCTGGATGAGCCAATCAAGGAGCTAATTATTTTTATGGTGCCCTGAGCTCCTGACTCCTTTGGGTTATTAATTGGGGGCACTGTGAGTTTTTAACCCATTATATTTTTATTGCCTATCCTTTTTGAAGTTGTAAATATGGGTGAGGCTAATGAATTCCCTTTCTATTGAGGGAATGATATTCAGCCATTGGGAATTGAAGGGTAAATTATCTGTAGGGCTCATCTGTCTCCCTAAATGACTTTCTCCTGTATATAGAATTTATTGGATATTTTTACTTTGTGTGAATTCATTATTGTATAAAATAGATTTTATTCTGCTGTAACACATTGATTAATTCTAAATAAATAGAAACCGATTTGTCACTTTATTGGGTGGTTTTTCACCTTAATGTAATGTTTATAGCAGAACCCCACGTGGACTCGGCTTACAAGATTCGGATAAGCCCATTAATACAGCGATGGGGAAACCCACGTACAGTACAGATCTTATTGTGCCTATTGTTACCCCCCGTGGGGGATTTCCAATTCCCCCCACATGGTCTGGAGCCCAGGATCTGGGGTGCTTTAATAACATGGGGTGATATATGCCTATGAAGGCCTCAGCTTAATGTATGTAATGCTTATGCCTAAACCTGTCCCACAGTATAGAATGCCTTACCCTAGCAGCTTTACCATTGGTCTTTGTGACCAAAAACCCCTCCTACTGGCCCCATGTTTAGCCAGTGCATGATCTAGCCAAGATGGTGGCAGCCCATTGTTCTGTTTTCCCGCCGGAGGGTTTTAAACAAAGAAGCTCCCAGAAGTCCCCTCCAGAGGAGCTGGGCCAGCCCCTCCTAGGTTAAACCCCTCCCCTAATGATGCTGCAGGGGACCCTGCCAATTGGAGCTGCTAGGGTTGGGTTAAGCAGAAGCAGGGTCAGCCTCCTAACCAATCAATCCTAGGGGGTGTGGAAAAGGGGCGAGTTACCAGCAGCAGGGTAGAAAACCCAGAGGTTGGAGGTGGAGAAGGGGCTTTTTGTTCATCTGGGTGTAACCTCGCTACGGCAGGACACCCTCCCCTGCGGTTCCTTGGGATCCACCCTAGCTCTGGCGGGACACCCTCCCCTGCGGTTCCTTGGGATCCACCCTAGCTCAGGCAGGACACCCTCCCCTGCGGTTCCTTGGGATCCACCCTAGCTCAGGCAGGACACCCTCCCCTGCGGTTCCTTGGGATCCATCCTAGCTCTGGCGGGACACCCTCCCCTGCGGTTCCTTGGGATCCACCCTAGCTCTGGCGGGACACCCTCCCCTGCGGTTCCTTGGGATCCACCCTAGCTCTGGCGGGACACCCTCCCCTGCGGTTCCTTGGGATCCACCCTAGCTACGGCGGGACACCCTCCCCTGCGGTTCCTTGGGATCCACCCTAGCTGCGGCGGGACACCCTCCCCTGCGGTTCCTTGGGATCCACCCTAGCTCTGGCGGGACACCCTCCCCTGCGGTTCCTTGGGATCCACCCTAGCACTGGCGGGACACCCTCCCCTGCGGTTCCTTGGGATCCACCCTAGCACTGGCGGGACACCCTCCCCTGCGGTTCCTTGGGATCCACCCTAGCACTGGCGGGACACCCTCCCCTGCGGTTCCTTGGGATCCACCCTAGCTCAGGCAGGACACCCTCCCCTGCGGTTCCTTGGGATCCACCCTAGCTCAGGCAGGACACCCTCCCCTGCGGTTCCTTGGGATCCATCCTAGCTCTGGCAGGACACCCTCCCCTGCGGTTCCTTGGGATCCACCCTAGCTCTGGCGGGACACCCTCCCCTGCGGTTCCTTGGGATCCACCCTAGCTCTGGCGGGACACCCTCCCCTGCGGTTCCTTGGGATCCACCCTAGCACTGGCGGGACACCCTCCCCTGCGGTTCCTTGGGATCCACCCTAGCTACGGCGGGACACCCTCCCCTGCGGTTCCTTGGGATCCACCCTAGCTGCGGCGGGACACCCTCCCCTGCGGTTCCTTGGGATCCACCCTAGCTCTGGCGGGACACCCTCCCCTGCGGTTCCTTGGGATCCACCCTAGCACTGGCGGGACACCCTCCCCTGCGGTTCCTTGGGATCCACCCTAGCACTGGCGGGACACCCTCCCCTGCGGTTCCTTGGGATCCATCCTAGCTCAGGCAGAACACCCTCCCCTGCGGTTCCTTGGGATCCACCCTAGCTCAGGCAGAACACCCTCCCCTGCGGTTCCTTGGGATCCATCCTAGCTCAGGCAGGACACCCTCCCCTGCGGTTCCTTGGGATCCACCCTAGCACTGGCAGGACACCCTCCCCTGCGGTTCCTTGGGATCCATCCTAGCTCAGGCAGGACACCCTCCCCTGCGGTTCCTTGGGATCCATCCTAGCTCAGGCAGGACACCCTCCCCTGCGGTTCCTTGGGATCCACCCTAGCTGTGACGGGACACCCTCCCCTGCGGTTCCTTGGGATCCATCCTAGCTCTGGCGGGACACCCTCCCCTGCGGTTCCTTGGGATCCACCCTAGCTGTGACGGGACACCCTCCCCTGCGGTTCCTTGGGATCCACCCTAGCTGTGACGGGACACCCTCCCCTGCGGTTCCTTGGGATCCATCCTAGCTCTGGCGGGACACCCTCCCCTGCGGTTCCTTGGGATCCACCCTAGCTCTGGCGGGACACCCTCCCCTGCGGTTCCTTGGGATCCACCCTAGCTCTGGCGGGACACCCTCCCCTGCGGTTCCTTGGGATCCACCCTAGCTACGGCGGGACACCCTCCCCTGCGGTTCCTTGGGATCCACCCTAGCTGCGGCGGGACACCCTCCCCTGCGGTTCCTTGGGATCCACCCTAGCTCTGGCGGGACACCCTCCCCTGCGGTTCCTTGGGATCCACCCTAGCACTGGCGGGACACCCTCCCCTGCGGTTCCTTGGGATCCACCCTAGCACTGGCGGGACACCCTCCCCTGCGGTTCCTTGGGATCCACCCTAGCTCTGGCGGGACACCCTCCCCTGCGGTTCCTTGGGATCCACCCTAGCTCTGGCGGGACACCCTCCCCTGCGGTTCCTTGGGATCCACCCTAGCTACGTCGGGACACCCTCCCCTGCGGTTCCTTGGGATCCACCCTAGCTCTGGCGGGACACCCTCCCCTGCGATTCCTTGGGATCCACCCTAGCTCTGGCGGGACACCCTCCCCTGCGGTTCCTTGGGATCCACCCTAGCACTGGCGGGACACCCTCCCCTGCGGTTCCTTGGGATCCACCCTAGCTCTGGCGGGACACCCTCCCCTGCGGTTCCTTGGGATCCACCCTAGCTCTGGCGGGACACCCTCCCCTGCGGTTCCTTGGGATCCACCCTAGCTGTGACGGGACACCCTCCCCTGCGGTTCCTTGGGATCCACCCTAGCTCTGGCGGGACACCCTCCCCTGCGGTTCCTTGGGATCCACCCTAGCTGCAGCGGGACACCCTCCCCTGCGGTTCCTTGGGATCCACCCTAGCTGCAGCGGGACACCCCTGCGGTTCCTTGGGATCCACCCTAGCTCTGGCGGGACACCCTCCCCTGCGGTTCCTTGGGATCCACCCTAGCTGCGACGGGACACCCTCCCCTGCGGTTCCTTGGGATCCACCCTAGCTCTGGCGGGACACCCTCCCCTGCGGTTCCTTGGGATCCACCCTAGCTGCAGCAGGACACCCTCCCCTGCGGTTCCTTGGGATCCACCCTAGCTGTGACAGGACACCCTCCCCTGCGGTTCCTTGGAATCCACCCTAGCTGCGGCGGGACACCCTCCCCTGCGGTTCCTTGGGATCCACCCTAGCTCCGGCAGGAAGATTCCCTCCAACTGGATTACCCTAACCCCTGTGGAAGGACTGTTTGCCCTGGAACCAAGGTAGTGCATTTTCTGTGGAACTACCCAAAAAGGAACTTTGTTTATTCCCATTGGAACTGCCTGGGGAGACTACCAAGTTAATGGTGGACTGTCTGGGTGGGACAACTTTGTGTATTGGGGGCTGGGAGACCCTGCCTTTGTTCCCTGGAGACTGTGCAGAGGGGGGTTGCCCTGGGGACTCCCTGAAGGAGGATTTGAAGTGATTGGGACTTGTGGACCTTCCATGCGTATTGCCCTTTCCCTGTTTCTCTACGTTTGGTTGTAATAAACCCCTGTGAAACAACCCCTGTGGCACGTGTGGTATTTCCCTGATTGTGCTAGCGGCTCATACGTCATACGTTGTGTGACAGTCTTCATTATTTCAAATTGTTTTTTTAACTATTTGCCTTCCTCCACTAACACTTTCCAACTTTTAAATGGGGGTCACTGACCCAGCAGCCAAAAACTATTGTTCTTTGAGGCTCCAGTTTTATTGTTATTGTTACTTTTTATTCCTTATCTCTCTGTTCAGCCCCTCCCCTACTCACCAGGCTCCGTTTTATAGATATTTAGTTCTGTCATATTCAATATCAGCCACAAGGTGGCAGCAGGCTCCATATTATAGATATTTAGTTCTTTCATATTCAATATCAGCCACAAGGTGGCAGCAGGCTCCATATTATAGATATTTAGTTCTTTCATATTCAATATCAGCCACAAGGTGGCGGCAGGCTCCATATTATAGATATTTAGTTCTGTCATATTCAATAGAAGCCACAAGGTGGCGGCAGGCTCCATATTATAGATATTTAGCTCTCCTGTCATATTCAATATCAGCCACAGGGTGGCAGCAGGCTCCATATTAAAGATATTTAGCTCTCCTGTCATATTCAATAGAAGCCACAAGGTGGCGGCAGGCTCCATATTAAAGATATTTAGCTCTCCTGTCATATTCAATATCAGCCACAAGGTGGCGGCAGGCTCCATATTATAGATATTTAGCTCTCCTGTCATATTCAATATCAGCCACAAGGTGGCGGCAGGCTCCATATTATAGATATTTAGCTCTCCTGTCATATTCAATATCAGCCACAAGGTGGCGGCAGGCTCCATATTATAGATATTTAGCTCTCCTGTCATATTCAATATCAGCCACAAGGTGGCGGCAGGCTCCAAATTATAGATATTTAGTTCTGTCATATTCAATATCAGCCACAAGGTGGCAGCAGGCTCCATATTATAGATATTTAGCTCTCCTGTCATATTCAATATCAGCCACAAGGTGGCAGCAGGCTCCATATTAAAGATATTTAGCTCCTCTGTCATATTCAATATCAGCCACAAGGTGGCAACAGGCTCCATATTATAGATATATAGTTCTGTCATATTCATGTGCATTTGGCACAATCCCCCGGCCTCTGGCTGTGGCCCAATCACCTACCTTGGAGACACCATGGGGAGGCGCTATTGTTGAATAATGGGAACCAGACCAATTTCAGCAAAAGGACAGAATGTTCTTCCCAAAGTCACAGTCCCCTAGGTAAGTGTGAGCCAAACACAGTAACACCCATGTTCCCCCATAGCAACAGTCTATAGGGAGGGGGCTGGGCATTAGGGGCCCCCCAGTCACTTACCCTTCATGTCACTCGGAGGTGCCACTAACAGTCTATAGGGGGGGGGCTGGGCATTAGGGGCCCCCCAGTCACTTACCCTTCATGTCACTCGGAGGTGCCACTAACAGTCTATAGGGGGGGGCTGGGCATTAGGGGCCCCCCAGTCACTTACCCTTCATGTCACTCGGAGGTGCCACTAACAGTCTATAGGGAGGGGGCTGGGCATTAGGGGCCCCCCAGTCACTTACCCTTTATGTCACTCGGAGGTGCCACTAACAGTCTATGGGGAGGGGGCTGGGCATTAGGGGCCCCCCAGTCACTTACCCTTCATGTCACTCGGAGGTGCCACTAACAGTCTATAGGGGGGGGCTGGGCATTAGGGGCCCCCCAGTCACTTACCCTTTATGTCACTCGGAGGTGCCACTAACAGTCTATGGGGAGGGGGCTGGGCATTAGGGGCCCCCCAGTCACTTACCCTTCATGTCACTCGGAGGTGCCACTAACAGTCTATAGGGGGGGGCTGGGCATTAGGGGCCCCCCAGTCACTTACCCTTCATGTCACTCGGAGGTGCCACTAACAGTCTATAGGGGGGGGCTGGGCATTAGGGGCCCCCCAGTCACTTACCCTTCATGTCACTCGGAGGTGCCACTAACAGTCTATAGGGGGGGGCTGGGCATTTGGGGCCCCCCAGTCACTTACCCTTCATGTCACTCGGAGGTGCCACTAACAGTCTATAGGGGGGGGGCTGGGCATTAGGGGCCCCCCAGTCACTTACCCTTCATGTCACTCGGAGGTGCCACTAACAGTCTATAGGGGGGGGGCTGGGCATTAGGGGCCCCCCAGTCACTTACCCTTCATGTCACTCGGAGGTGCCACTAACAGTCTATGGGGAGGGGGCTGGGCATTAGGGGCCCCCCAGTCACTTACCCTTCATGTCACTCGAGGTGCCACTAACAGTCTATGGGGAGGGGGCTGGGCATTAGGGGCCCCCCAGTCACTTACCCTTCATGTCACTCGGAGGTGCCACTAACAGTCTATGGGGGGGGGGCTGGGCATTAGGGGCCCCCCAGTCACTTACCCTTCATGTCACTCGGAGGTGCCACTAACAATCTATGGGGGGGGGGCTGGGCATTAGGGGCCCCCCAGTCACTTACCCTTCATGTCACTCGGAGGTGCCACTAACAGTCTATAGGGAGGGGGCTGGGCATTAGGGGCCCCCCAGTCACTTACCCTTCATGTCACTCGGAGGTGCCACTAACAATCTATAGGGGGGGGCTGGGCATTAGGGGCCCCCCAGTCACTTAGCCTTCATGTCACTCGGAGGTGCCACTAACAGTCTATAGGGAGGGGGCTGGGCATTAGGGGCCCCCCAGTCACTTACCCTTCATGTCACTCGGAGGTGCCACTAACAATCTATAGGGGGGGGCTGGGCATTAGGGGCCCCCCAGTCACTTACCCTTCATGTCACTCTAATGGCAGCTCTTTGCATCTCCCAGAAAGTAATGAAGCAATGTTCCCATCGGCCAGCAGATGGCGCTCTAATGGCAGCTCTTGCTTCATTCCCAGGCTACCTGACTGTGAGCCCCACAGGAAGGTGGATCCCCAAACTGTAGGGCCTATAGATCCCTTCCAGGGTTGTACTTACCCCCCCGGTTACATATATATGTAGAGACCCATAGGGTTAAGCTCCCTATGGTGTTATCCCTTATCCTTTCAGATATATAGTGTCTTCCTCTCTGGCTGCTGTTGTCTCAGGCTTCACGGCACTGAGCCTGGAGGCACAAGGCCCCAGTAAAGAGTAACACCTAATCCTTAAGTCGGGGACAGGGCCCCGTGAACGAGGTAAAGCCAGCACCGTCAGTACCATTTATAGCACCCTCTAGGAGTGGTGAGAGCAGTCAGCTTATTTAGCAAGGGCAGTTAATAGCCCCATCCAGGAGATGTAAAATGGTTTAGCCTACCCCGGCTCTGTAGTCGTTCTTTAGGGAGCGGTTTATTAGACGCCAGGTACCAGTGTTAGGAGCTCTCCCCTGGGCCGCAGTCGGCCGGAACACTCCCTACTGAAAGGTCCATATCTCAGGTATCAGCTAATCCCCTGTGCATCCTCCAAGTGGGGTATTCTGTTCCTAAGTGTCACATCTGCACTCTCCATTGTGACATCCTATACTGCTGTATCTGTGAGTATAAACCCTGTTGCACTATCCCATATGTGCCTTGTCCAATAAAGTATTATCCAGTTATTCTGCAAGAGCTCCGGGCGCCCTATCACTTATTATATTGCACAACACCAGTGTGGGTTGTAGTTCAGCAACACCATCTAGCCCCTGACATAGCTCCCACTTAGCGGAGGCCCATCCTGGGAAAGGGGGTTGCATGTAACACGTGCTCTATTGTTCAACTAGCCTGGTATAATACCCCTATTAAGCCAGCCAAGTGTTACATATACAGTGGTGTGAAAAACTATTTGCCCCCTTCCTGATTTCTTATTCTTTTGCATGTTTGTCACACTTAAATGTTTCTGCTCATCAAAAACCGTTAACTATTAGTCAAAGATAACATAATTGAACACAAAATGCAGTTTTTAAATGAAGGTTTACGTTATTAAGGGAGAAAAAAAACTCCAAATCTACATGGCCCTGTGTGAAAAAGTGATTGCCCCCCTTGTTAAAAAATAACTTCACTGTGGTTTATCAATTTCAATTTTCAATTTCAATATCAATTTGTGTAGTCACCCCCAGGCCTGATTACTGCCACACCTGTTTCAATCAAGAAATCACTTAAATAGGAGCTACCTGACACAGAGAAGTAGCCCAAAAGCACCTCAAAAGCTAGACATCATGCCAAGATCCAAAGAAATTCAGGAACAAATGAGAACAAAAGTAATTGAGATCTATCAGTCTGGTAAAGGTTATAAAGCCATTTCTAAAGCTTTGGGACTCCAGCGAACCACAGTGAGAGCCATTATCCACAAATGGCAAAAACATGGAACAGTGGTGAACCTTCCCAGGAGTGGCCGGCCGACCAAAATTACCCCAAGAGCGCAGAGACAACTCATCCGAGAGGCCACAAAAGACCCCAGGACAACATCTAAAGAACTGCAGGCCTCACTTGCCTCAATTAAGGTCAGTGTTCACGACTCCACCATAAGAAAGAGACTGGGCAAAAACGGCCTGCATGGCAGATTTCCAAGGCGCAAACCACTTTTAAGCAAAAAGAACATTATGGCTCGTCTCAATTTTGCTAAAAAACATCTCAATGATTGCCAAGACTTTTGGGAAAATACCTTGTGGACCGACGAGACAAAAGTTGAACTTTTTGGAAGGTGCGTGTCCCGTTACATCTGGCGTAAAAGTAACACAGCATTTCAGAAAAAGAACATCATACCAACAGTAAAATATGGTGGTGGTAGTGTGATGGTCTGGGGTTGTTTTGCTGCTTCAGGACCTGGAAGGCTTGCTGTGATAGATGGAACCATGAATTCTACTGTCTACCAAAAAATCCTGAAGGAGAATGTCCGGCCATCTGTTCGTCAACTCAAGCTGAAGCGATCTTGGGTGCTGCAGCAGGACAATGACCCAAAACACACCAGCAAATCCACCTCTGAATGGCTGAAGAAAAACAAAATGAAGACTTTGGAGTGGCCTAGTCAAAGTCCTGACCTGAATCCTATTGAGATGTTGTGGCATGACCTTAAAAAGGCGGTTCATGCTAGAAAACCCTCAAATAAAGCTGAATTACAACAATTCTGCAAAGATGAGTGGGCCAAAATTCCTCCAGAGCGCTGTAAAAGACTCGTTGCAAGTTATCGCAAACGCTTGATTGCAGTTATTGCTGCTAAGGGTGGCCCAACCAGTTATTAGGTTCAGGGGGCAATTACTTTTTCACATAGGGCCATGTAGGTTTGGATTTTTTTTCTCCCTAAATAATAAAAACCCTCATTTAAAAACTGCATTTTGTGTTTACTTGTGTTATCTTTGACTAATAGTTACATGTGTTTGATGATCAGAAACATTTTGTGTGACAAACATGCAAAAGAATAAGAAATCAGGAAGGGGGCAAATAGTTTTTCACACCACTGTATATAAGATAAATCATGGGGGGGGGGGGCATGACCAATACGCTGTGTAGGAAGGTGCCACGCCCACTGGCTGTAGCCAATAGTAGGAAAGCAACAATAACACAGACCTAAGAAGGGAAATGTTTATTTACAAGCACAGAGACAGAAGGGCTCACCCTCCCATGAGAGAAATGGATGGTACCAGCCGGCCCAGATAAAGCAGCAGAACCGAGCTTTGCTTAGCTACAGGGGAAAGGGGGTCCCCACTCACTGCTCCCCAACGTGTAAATGTCAGCGCTCTCAGCCCCATTGTTGGCAGCATATGGTACTGCTCGGTGGCTACACAGTGTGGTTCTGGTAGATGTGGGCCAGTACAGCCAACTGCCCGGTGGCTACAGGACATACACACAGTGTGGTTCTGGTAGATGTGGGCCAGTACCTGCCGATACAGCCAACTGCCCGGTGGCTACAGGACATACACACAGTGTGGTTCTGGTAGATGTGGGCCAGTACCTGCCAATACAGCCAACTGCCCGGTGGCTACAGGACATACACACAGTGTGGTTCTGGTAGATGTGGGCCAGTACCTGCCAATACAGCCAACTGCCCGGTGGCTACAGGACATACACACAGTGTGGTTCTGGTAGATGTGGGCCAGTACCTGCCGATACAGCCGACTGCCCGGTGGCTACAGGACATACACACAGTGTGGTTCTGGTAGATGTGGGCCAGTACCTGCTGGTACAGCCAACTGCCCGGTGGCTACGGGACATACACACAGTGTGGTTCTGGTAGATGTGGGCCAGTACCTGCCGGTACAGCTGACTGCCCGGTGGTTGTTTAGTGTGTAAACCCTGCAGAGGGGAAGTGGCCAATGAGTAATTGCCCCTAGGGCAGAAACCATGTAAGGCTTATGGACATGTTGGTATAAACACCCCCCAGCCCCCCCATACTGCCATGCAGGGGACTGGGGCGCACCCATCAGGCTGGCGCTACAGCTATGGGGAAGGGGTTAAAGGTCCATTTGGGCTAAAGCTAATAACTGGCTCAGTTCCATGTAATGGGGCAGGTAGGTTCAGTATGGCTGCTCCGGCACAAAGGGCAGGGCTAACATGCGGTGCTGCCCATCCCACTCCCCTATAAACAGCACAGGAAGCAGCTGCGCCCCAACTGCTTAGGGCTCCTCCTGGTGGCAGGGTGAAATAATACTTCCAGGTGGGACGTGCCTTTCCAACATGGAGGTGGTGAGATGAAGGCAGCCCGTGGCGCTGCAGCCTACACTGCAATGCCCAGTATGTGGGTGGGAGCAATAAGGAGGAGCCACCGTAGCTGCAATGGGTTGCTGTGTGAGCCAGGAGGGTCTTGGATGCTGTGGGGGGGACCGGGATGGGCTGAGATGCTGTGGGGGGGGGGGGGGACTGACTGACTGAGATGCTGTGTGGGGGGGGGAGACGGGGCTGAGATGCTGTGTGGGGGGGACGACGGGCTGAGATGCTGTGGGGGGGGGGGGGCTGAGATGCTGTGGGGGGGACTGACTGAGATGCTGTGGGGGGGGGGGGAGACTGACTGAGATGCTGTGGGGGGGGGGGACTGACTGAGATGCTGTGGGGGGGGACGACGGGCTGAGATGCTGTGGGGGGGGGGACGGGCTGAGATGCTGTGGGGGGGGGGACGGGCTGAGATGCTGTGGGGGGGGGGCACGGGCTGAGATGCTGTGGGGGGGGACTGACTGAGATGCTGTGTGGGGGGGGGAAGACGGGCTGAGATGCTGTGGGGGCGGGGGGGGGGGGGGACGGCTGAGATGGTGGGGGGGGGGGGGACCGGCTGAGATGCTGTGGGGGGGGGGACCGGCTGAGATGCTGTGGGGGGGGGGGACCGGCTGAGATGCTGTGGGGGGGGGGGGACCGGCTGAGATGCTGTGGGGGGGGGGGGGACCGGCTGAGATGCTGTGGGGGGGGGGGGGGGGGACCGGCTGAGATGCTGTGGGGGGGGGGGGGACCGGCTGAGATGCTGTGGGGGGGGGGGGGACCGGCTGAGATGCTGTGGGGGGGGGGGACCGGCTGAGATGCTGTGGGGGGGCTGAGATGCTGTGGGGGGGGGGCTGAGATGCTGTGGGGGGGGCTGAGATGCTGTGGGGGGGGGGCGGGCTGAGATGCTGTGGGGGGGACCGGCTGAGATGCTGTGGGGGGGGGGACCGGCTGAGATGCTGTGGGGGGGGGGGGGACCGGCTGAGATGCTGTGGGGGGGGGGGACCGGCTGAGATGCTGTGGGGGGGGGGACCGGCTGAGATGCTGTGGGGGGGGGGGACCGGCTGAGATGCTGTGGGGGGGGGGGGGGGACCGGCTGAGATGCTGTGGGGGGGGGGGGACCGGCTGAGATGCTGTGGGGGGGGGGACCGGCTGAGATGCTGTGGGGGGGGGGACCGGCTGAGATGCTGTGGGGGGGGGACCGGCTGAGATGCTGTGGGGGGGGGGGACCGGCTGGGAATGTTCCATAAATAAGTGCCAATAAAGCAACAATAGTCTCTGCTTCTCTTTCTTATAGGCTTCTCTTCATGCAGTGACCGGGGCACCGGGGCATTTAGACATCTTCACTGGGGCATTTAGACATCTTCACTGGGGCATTTAGACATCTTCACTGGGGCATTTAGACATCACACGAGTCTTCTGTTCTCTGGAAGGTAAAGGGAAATGATTGCTATTTATATAGAGCCATCAGATTACGCAGCGCGTTACAGAATAGAGGGGACGAGACAACAAGGAAACATTTATAAAGCGCTTTCTCCCGTGGGACCCACAGCCCATAGTTTGCCTCGGATCAGTACATATCTATGTGTGCAGAGGGAACGTTATGTGGGTATAAATGCCAGACTAAACAGGTGGCTTTTCAGTTTAAACGAGTGCAGGGTTGGAGCTTGATCCCGATTGGCAGGGCATCCCGCAGGGGGGGGGCAGCAGGACAGCTCTGGATCCAAAGGGTTTCACTCTGGGGGTGGTCAGGTTATTGGATCCATTTGATCTAAGGTTGTGGGAGGTGTGACGTAGTTGCAACAAGTCCTTCAGGTATCCGGGCCCAGGCCATGTAGGGATATGAATGTTAGCATGCCAGTGAGTAAAGGATTGGGGTTACGTGGCAATGGCGGGGTTGGCTTGTTAGCAATCTGGCGGCAGCATTCTGTACGACTAACTTGTACATATAAACCATTCACACAGATGGTTTGCGGTTACATTGTACCTGAGGGATTGGCAGAGAGGGGCGGCACTTGGGGAGCGGGAGGAGAGGGGTAGGAGTCTGGCAGCGCTGTTCCTGAGGGATTGGCAGAGAGGGGCGGCACTTGGGGAGCGGGAGGAGAGGGGTAGGAGTCTGGCAGCGGTGTTCCTGAGGGGATTGGCAGAGAGGGGGGCACTTGGGGAGCGGGAGCGAGAGGGGCAGGAGTCAGGCAGCGCTTGTTCCTGAGGATTGGCAGAGAGGGGCGGCACTTGGGGGAGCGGGAGGAGAGGGGTGAGGAGTCTGGCAGCGCTGTTCCTGAGGGATTGGCAGAGAGGGGCGGCACTTGGGGAGCGGGAGGAGAGGGGGTAGGAGTCTGGCAGCGGTGTTCCTGAGGGCATTGGCAGAGAGGGGCGGCACTTGGGGAGCGGGAGGAGAGGGGTAGGAGTCTGGCAGCCGCTGTTCCTGAGGGATTGGCAGAGAGGGGCGGCACTTGGGGAACGGGAGGAGAGGGGTATGGGTCTGGCAGCGCTGTTCCTGAGGGATTGGCAGAGAGGGCGGGCACTTGGGAGCGGGAGGAGAGGGGTAGGAGTCTGGCAGCGCTGTTCCTTGAGGGATGGCAGAGAGGGGCGCACTTGGGGAGCGGGAGGAGAGGGGTATGGGTCTGGGCAGCGCTGTTCCTGAGGGCATTGGCAGGAGAGGGGCGGCACTTTGGGGAGCGGGAGGAGCAGGGGTAGGAGTCAGGCAGCGCTGTTCCTGAGGGATTGGCAGAGAGGGGCGGCACTTGGGGAGCCGGGAGGAGAGGCGGTAGGAGTCTGGCAGCGCTGTTCCTGAGGGATTGGCAGAGAGGGGCGGCACTGGGGAGCGGGAGGAGAGGGTAGGAGTCAGGCAGCGCTGTTCCTGAGGATTGGCAGAGAGGGGCGGCACTTGGGGAGCGGGAGGAGAGGGGTAGGAGTCTGGCAGCGCTGTTCCTGAGGGCATTGCAGAGAGGGGCGGCACTTGGGGGAGCGGGAGGAGAGGGGTAGGAGTCTGGCAGCGCTGTTCCTGAGGGATTGGCAGGAGAGGGGCGGCACTTGGGGGAGCGGGAGGAGAGGGGTAGGAGGTCTGGCAGCGCTGTTCCTGAGGGATTGGCAGAGAGGGCGGCACTTGGGAGCGGGAGGAGAGGGGTTAGGAGTCTGCAGCGCTGTTCCTGAGGGATTGGCAGAGAGGGGCGGCACTTGGGGAGCGGCGAGGAGAGGGGTATGGTTCTGGCAGCGCTGTTCCTGAGGATTGGCAGAGAGGGGCGGCACTGGGGAGCGGGAGGAGAGGGGGTAGGAGTCAGGCAGCGCTGTTCCTGAGGGATTGGCAGAGAGGGGTGGCACTTGGGGAGCGGGAGGAGAGGGGCAGGAGTCAGGCAGCGCTGTTCCTGAGGGATTGGCAGAGAGGGGCGGCACTTGGGGAGCGGGGAGGGACAGGGGCAGGAGTCAGGCAGCGCTGTTCCTGAGGGATTGTCAAGAGAGGGGCGGCACTTGGGGAGCGGGAGGAGAGGGGCGGCACTTGGGAGCGGGAGGAGAGGGTAGGAGTCAGGCAGCGCTGTTCCTGAGGGATTGGCAGAGAGGGGCGGCACTTGGGGGAGCGGGAGGAGAGGGGCAGGAGTCAGGCAGCACTGTTCCTGAGGGATTGGCAGAGAGGGGCGGCACTTGGGGGAGCGGGAGGAGAGGGGTAGGAGTCAGGCAGCGCTGTTCCTGAGGGATTGGCAGAGAGGGGCGGCACTGGGGAGCGGGAGGAGAGGGGCAGGAGTCAGGCAGCACTGTTCCTGAGGGATTGGCAGAGAGGGGCGGCACTTGGGGAGCGGGAGGAGAGGGGCAGGAGTCAGGCAGCGCTGTCCTGAGGGATTGGCAGAGAGGGGCGGCACTTGGGGAGCGGGAGGAGAGGGGTAGGAGTCTGGCAGCGGTGTTCCTGAGGGATTGGCAGAGAGGGGCGGCACTTGGGGAGCGGGAAGGAGAGGGGTAGGAGTCTGGCAGCGCTGTTCCTGAGGGATTGGCAGAGAGGGGCGGCACTTGGGGAACGGGAGGAGAGGGGTATGGGTCTGGCAGCGCTGTTCCTGAGGGATTGGCAGAGAGGGGCGGCACTTGGGGAGCGGGAGGAGAGGGGTAGGAGTCTGGCAGCGCTGTTCCTGAGGGATTGGCAGAGAGGGGCGGCACTTGGGGAGCGGGAGGAGAGGGGTATGGGTCTGGCAGCGCTGTTCCTGAGGATTGGCAGAGAGGGGCGGCACTTGGGGAGCGGGAGGAGAGGGGTAGGAGTCAGGCAGCGCTGTTCCTGAGGGATTGGCAGAGAGGGGCGGCACTTGGGGAGCGGGAGGAGAGGGGTAGGAGTCTGGCAGCGCTGTTCCTGAGGGATTGGCAGAGAGGGGTGGCACTTGGGGAGCGGGAGGAGAGGGGCAGGAGTCAGGCAGCGCTGTTCCTGAGGGATTGGCAGAGAGGGGCGGCACTTGGGGAGCGGGAGGAGAGGGGTAGGAGTCAGGCAGCGCTGTTCCTGAGGGATTGGCAGAGAGGGGCGGCACTTGGGGAGCGGGAGGAGAGGGGCAGGAGTCTGGCAGCGCTGTTCCTGAGGGATTGGCAGAGAGGGGTGGCACTTGGGGAGCGGGAGGAGAGGGGCAGGAGTCAGGCAGCGCTGTTCCTGAGGGATTTGGCAGAGAGGGGCGGCACTTGGGGAGCGGGAGGAGAGGGCAGGAGTCAGGCAGCGCTGTTCTGAGGGATTGCCAGAGAGGGCGGCACTTGGGAGCGGGAGGAGAGGGGCAGGAGTCTGGCAGCGCTGTTCCTGAGGGATTGGCAGAGAGGGGCGGCACTTGGGGAGGCGGGAGGAGAGGGGCAGGAGTCTGGCAGCGCTGTTCCTGAGGGATTGGCAGAGAGGGGCGGCACTTGGGGAGCGGGAGGAGAGGGGTAGGAGTCTGGCAGCGCTGTTCCTGAGGGATTGGCAGAGAGGGCGGCACTTGGGGAGCGGGAG
Organism: Xenopus tropicalis; assembly: GCF_000004195.4. Classification (NCBI taxonomy): domain Eukaryota; kingdom Metazoa; phylum Chordata; class Amphibia; order Anura; family Pipidae; genus Xenopus; species Xenopus tropicalis. The sequence goes on from NC_030686.2 coordinate 51,590,638, forward strand.
GAGAGGGGTAGGAGTCTGGCAGCGCTGTTCCTGAGGGATTGGCAGAGAGGGGCGGCACTTGGGGAGCGGGAGGAGAGGGGTAGGAGTCTGGGCAGCGCTGTTCCTGAGGGATTGGCAGAGAGGGGCGGCACTTGGGGAGCGGGAGGAGAGGGGTAGGAGTCTGGCAGCGCTGTTCCTGAGGGATTGGCAGAGAGGGGCGGCACTTGGGGAACGGGAGGAGAGGGGTATGGGTCTGGCAGCGCTGTTCCTGAGGGATTGGCAGAGAGGGGCGGCACTTGGGGAGCGGGAGGAGAGGGGTAGGAGTCTGGCAGCGCTGTTCCTGAGGGATTGGCAGAGAGGGGCGGCACTTGGGGAGCGGGAGGAGAGGGGTATGGGTCTGGCAGCGCTGTTCCTGAGGGATTGGCAGAGAGGGGCGGCACTTGGGGAGCGGGAGGAGAGGGGTAGGAGTCAGGCAGCGCTGTTCCTGAGGGATTGGCAGAGAGGGGCGGCACTTGGGGAGCGGGAGGAGAGGGGCAGGAGTCAGGCAGCGCTGTTCCTGAGGGATTGGCAGAGAGGGGCGGCACTTGGGGAGCGGGAGGAGAGGGGTAGGAGTCTGGCAGCGCTGTTCCTGAGGGATTGGCAGAGAGGGGCGGCACTTGGGGAGCGGGAGGAGAGGGGTAGGAGTCTGGCAGCGCTGTTCCTGAGGGATTGGCAGAGAGGGGCGGCACTTGGGGAACGGGAGGAGAGGGGTATGGGTCTGGCAGCGCTGTTCCTGAGGGATTGGCAGAGAGGGGCGGCACTTGGGGAGCGGGAGGAGAGGGGTAGGAGTCTGGCAGCGCTGTTCCTGAGGGATTGGCAGAGAGGGGCGGCACTTGGGGAGCGGGAGGAGAGGGGTATGGGTCTGGCAGCGCTGTTCCTGAGGGATTGGCAGAGAGGGGCGGCACTTGGGGAGCGGGAGGAGAGGGGTAGGAGTCAGGCAGCGCTGTTCCTGAGGGATTGGCAGAGAGGGGCGGCACTTGGGGAGCGGGAGGAGAGGGGCAGGAGTCAGGCAGCGCTGTTCCTGAGGGATTGGCAGAGAGGGGCGGCACTTGGGGAGCGGGAGGAGAGGGGTAGGAGTCTGGCAGCGCTGTTCCTGAGGGATTGGCAGAGAGGGGCGGCACTTGGGGAGCGGGAGGAGAGGGGCAGGAGTCAGGCAGCGCTGTTCCTGAGGGATTGGCAGAGAGGGGCGGCACTTGGGGAGCGGGAGGAGAGGGGTAGGAGTCTGGCAGCGCTGTTCCTGAGGGATTGTCAGAGAGGGGCGGCACTTGGGGAGCGGGGAGGAGAGGGGTAGGAGTCTGGCAGCGCTGTTCCTGAGGGGATTGTCAGAGAGGGGCGGCACTTGGGGAGCGGGAGGAGAGGGGTAGGAGTCTGGCAGCGCTGTTCCTGAGGGATTGGCAGAGAGGGGCGGCACTTGGGGAACGGGAGGAGAGGGTAGGAGTCTGGCAGCGCTGTTCCTGAGGGATTGGCAGAGAGGGGCGGCACTTGGGGAGCGGGAGGAGAGGGGTATGGGTCTGGCAGCGCTGTTCCTGAGGGATTGGCAGAGAGGGGCGGCACTTGGGGAGCGGGAGGAGAGGGGTAGGAGTCTGGCAGCGCTGTTCCTGAGGGATTGGCAGAGAGGGGCGGCACTTGGGGAGCGGAGGAGAGGGGTAGGAGTCTGGCAGCGCTGTTCCTGAGGGATTGGCAGAGAGGGGCGGCACTTGGGGAGCGGGAGGAGAGGGGTATGGGTCTGGCAGCGCTGTTCCTGAGGGATTGGCAGAGAGGGGCGGCACTTGGGGAGCGGGAGGAGAGGGGTAGGAGTCTGGCAGCGCTTGTTCCTGAGGGATTGGCAGAGAGGGGCGGCACTTGGGGAGCGGGAGGAGAGGGGTATGGGTCTGGCAGCGCTGTTCCTGAGGGATTGCAGAGAGGGCGGCATTTGGGGAGCGGGAGGAGAGGGGTAGGAGTCTGGCAGCGCTGTTCCTGAGGGATTGGCAGAGAGGGGCGGCACTTGGGGAGCGGGAGGAGAGGGGTATGGGTCTGGCAGCGCTGTTCCTGAGGGATTGGCAGAGAGGGCGGCACTTGGGGAGCGGGAGGAGAGGGGTAGGAGTCTGGCAGCGCTGTTCCTGAGGGATTGGCAGAGAGGGGCGGCACTTGGGGAGCGGGAGGAGAGGGGTAGGAGTCTGGCAGCGCTGTTCCTGAGGGATTGGCAGAGAGGGGCGGCACTTGGGGAGCGGGAGGAGAGGGGTAGGAGTCTGGCAGCGCTGTTCCTGAGGGATTGGCAGAGAGGGGCGGCACTTGGGGAGCGGGAGGAGAGGGGTAGGAGTCTGGCAGCGCTGTTCCTGAAGGATTGGCAGAGAGGGGCGGCACTTGGGGAGCGGGAGGAGAGGGGTAGGAGTCTGGCAGCGCTGTTCCTGAGGGATTGGCAGAGAGGGGCGGCACTTGGGGAGCGGGAGGAGAGGGGTAGGAGTCTGGCAGCGCTGTTCCTGAAGGATTGGCAGAGAGGGGCGGCACTTGGGGAGCGGGAGGAGAGGGGTAGGAGTCTGGCAGCGCTGTTCCTGAGGGATTGGCAGAGAGGGGCGGCACTTGGGGAGCGGGAGGAGAGGGGTAGGAGTCTGGCAGCGCTGTTCCTGAGGGATTGGCAGAGAGGGGCGGCACTTGGGGAGCGGGAGGAGAGGGGTATGGGTCTGGCAGCGCTGTTCCTGAGGGATTGGCAGAGAGGGGCGGCACTTGGGGAGCGGGAGGAGAGGGGTAGGAGTCTGGCAGCGCTGTTCCTGAGGGATTGGCAGAGAGGGGCGGCACTTGGGGAGCGGGAGGAGAGGGGTATGGGTCTGGCAGCGCTGTTCCTGAGGGATTGGCAGAGAGGGGCGGCATTTGGGGAGCGGGAGGAGAGGGGTAGGAGTCTGGCAGCGCTGTTCCTGAGGGATTGGCAGAGAGGGGCGGCACTTGGGGAGCGGGAGGAGAGGGGTATGGGTCTGGCAGCGCTGTTCCTGAGGGATTGGCAGAGAGGGGCGGCACTTGGGGAGCGGGAGGAGAGGGGTAGGAGTCTGGCAGCGCTGTTCCTGAGGGATTGGCAGAGAGGGGCGGCACTTGGGGAGCGGGAGGAGAGGGGTAGGAGTCTGGCAGCGCTGTTCCTGAGGGATTGGCAGAGAGGGGCGGCACTTGGGGAGCGGGAGGAGAGGGGTAGGAGTCTGGCAGCGCTGTTCCTGAGGGATTGGCAGAGAGGGGCGGCACTTGGGGAGCGGGAGGAGAGGGGTAGGAGTCTGGCAGCGCTGTCCTGAAGGATTGGCAGAGAGGGGCGGCACTTGGGGAGCGGGGAGGAGAGGGGTAGGAGTCTGGCAGCGCTGTTCCTGAGGGATTGGCAGAGAGGGCGGCACTTGGGGAGCGGAGGAGAGGGGTAGGAGTCTGGCAGCGCTGTTCCTGAAGGATTGGCAGAGAGGGGCGGCACTTGGGGAGCGGGGAGGAGAGGGGGTAGGAGTCTGGCAGCGCTGTTCCTGAGGGATTGGCAGAGAGGGGCGGCACTTGGGGAGCGGGAGGAGAGGGGTAGGAGTCTGGCAGCGCTGTTCCTGAGGGATTGGCAGAGAGGGGCGGCACAGACAGGGGAAGCCCACAGAGTTGCAGTAGTCTAAGCGGGACATGACGAGGGCGTGGATGAGAGTTATAGTCTCATGAGTGAGGGAAGGGCGAATGGGCACAATGTTTCTGGGGTGGAACCAACAGGATTAAGAGAGTGTTTGGATGTGGGGATGAAAGAGAGAGACTCCCAGACTGTGAGCTTGTGGGACTGGGGTTACATTAATATGTCGGGCAGGGCGCGGGGCTGGGGTTACATTAATATGTCGGGCAGGGCGCGGGGCTGGGGTTACATTAATATGTCGGGCAGGGCGCGGGGCTGGGGTTACAGTCATATGTCGGGCAGGGCGCGGGGCTGGGGTTACAGTCATATGTCGGGCAGGGCGCGGGGCTGGGGTTACAGTCATATGTCGGGCAGGGCGCGGGGCTGGGGTTACAGTAATATGTCGGGCAGGGCGCGGGGCTGGGGTTACAGTAATATGTCGGGCAGGGCGCGGGGCTGGGGTTACAGTCATATGTCGGGCAGGGCGCGGGGCTGGGGTTACAGTAATATGTCGGGCAGGGCGCGGGGTGGGGTTACAGTCATATGTCGGGCAGGGCGCGGGGCTGGGGTTACAGTAATATGTCGGGCAGGGCGCTGGGCTGGGGTTACAGTCATATGTCGGGGCCAGGGCGCGGGGCTGGGGTTACAGTAATATGTCGGGCAGGGCGCGGGGCTGGGTTACAGTAATATGTCGGGCAGGGCGCGGGGCTGGGGTTACAGTCATATGTCGGGCAGGGCGCGGGGCTGGGGTTACAGTCATATGTCGGGGCAGGGCGCGGGACTGGGGTTACAGTCATATGTCGGGCAGGGCGCGGGACTGGGGTTACAGTCATATGTCGGGCAGGGCGCGGGGCTGGGGTTACAGTCATATGTCGGGCAGGGCGCGGGGCTGGGGTTACAGTCATATGTCGGGCAGGGCGCGGGGCTGGGGTTACATTAATATGTCGGGCAGGGCGCGGGGCTGGGGTTACAGTCATATGTCGGGCAGGGCGCGGGGCTGGGGTTACAGTCATATGTCGGCAGGGCGCGGGACTGGGGTTACAGCATATGTCGGCAGGGCGCGGGGCTGGGGTTACATTAATATGTCGGGCAGGGCGCGGGGCTGGGGTTACAGTCATATGTCGGGCAGGGCGCGGGGCTGGGGTTACAGTCATATGTCGGGCAGGGCGCGGGGCTGGGGTTACATTAATATGTCGGGCAGGGCGCGGGGCTGGGGTTACATTAATATGTCGGGCAGGGCGCGGGGCTGGGGTTACAGTAATATGTCGGGGCAGGGCGCGGGGCTGGGGTTACATTAATATGTCGGGCAGGGCGCGGGGCTGGGGTTACAGTAATATGTCGGGCAGGGCGCGGGGCTGGGGTTACAGTAATATGTCGGGCAGGGCGCGGGGCTGGGGTTACAGTAATATGTCGGGCAGGGCGCGGTGGCTGGGGTTACAGTAATATGTCGGGCAGGGCGCGGGGCTGGGGTTACAGTAATATGTCGGGGCAGGCGCGGGGCTGGGGTTACATTAATATGTCGGGCAGGGCGCGGGCTGGGGTTACAGTCATATGTCGGGCAGGGCGCGGGGCTGGGGTTACAGTCATATGTCGGGCAGGGCGCGGGGCTGGGGTTACAGTAATATGTCGGGCAGGGCGCGGGGCTGGGGTTACAGTAATATGTCGGGCAGGGCGCGGGGCTGGGGTTACAGTAATATGTCGGGCAGGGCGCGGGGCTGGGGTTACAGTCATATGTCGGGCAGGGCGCGGGGCTGGGGTTACAGTCATATGTCGGGCAGGGCGCGGGGCTGGGGTTACAGTCATATGTCGGGCAGGGCGCGGGGCTGGGGTTACAGTCATATGTCGGGCAGGGCGCGGGGCTGGGGGGGAAGGTGAGCAGCAGAAATAACCCCCGCTGGTCAGGAAATGCCCCGGGGCAGCAGCATACTGTGGTGGCTAAAGGGCCATTGCCTGGATCACATGATGCCGTGGGGTAAATAAGCTGAATGGATGGGCCGGGGGGTGATGGAACCAAGGCCGGTGCCACCCGAGGCGGATTCTGCGGATCAGGCTGAGAGTCATTGCTTGGGCCCAGTGCAGACACACTAAGTAGAACTGACATAGGCTGTGAGTGTCAGCTCTTGGGCCAAAGCAATGCGTCCTACAACAGGCATCGTATCGGGGCTTATTGTCAGCTTGCGCTTACCCTCAGGGGGGGGGCATGGTGTCAGGCTGATTACCCCCGGGGGGGGCATGGTGTCAGGCTGATTACCCCCGGGGGGGGGCATGGTGTCAGGCTGATTACCCCCAGGGGGGGGGGCATGGTGTCAGGCTGATTACCCCCAGGGGGGGCATGGTGTCAGGCTGATTACCCCCAGGGGGGGGCATGGTGTCAGGCTGATTACCCTCGGGGGGGGGCATGGTGTCAGGCTGATTACCCCGGGGGGGCATGGTGTCAGGCTGATTACCCCCGGGGGGGGCATGGTGTCAGGCTGATTACCCCCGGGGGGGCATGGTGTCAGGCTGATTACCCCCGGGGGGGGGGCATGGTGTCAGGCTGATTACCCCCGGGGGGGGGCATGGTGTCAGGCTGATTACCCCCGGGGGGGGCATGGTGTCAGGCTGATTACCCCCGGGGGGGCATGGTGTCAGGCTGATTACCCCCGGGGGGGGGCATGGTGTCAGGCTGATTACCCCCAGGGGGGCATGGTGTCAGGCTGATTACCCTCAGGGGGGGCATGGTGTCAGGCTGATTACCCTCAGGGGGGGGGCATGGTGTCAGGCTGATTACCCCCGGGGGGGCATGGTGTCAGGCTGATTACCCTCGGGGGGGGGCATGGTGTCAGGCTGATTACCCCCGGGGGGGGGGCATGGTGTCAGGCTGATTACCCCCGGGGGGGGGCATGGTGTCAGGCTGATTACCCCCAGGGGGGGCATGGTGTCAGGCTGATTACCCTCAGGGGGGGGCATGGTGTCAGGCTGATTACCCCCGGGGGGGGGCATGGTGTCAGGCTGATTACCCTCAGGGGGGGGGCATGGTGTCAGGCTGATTACCCCCGGGGGGGGCATGGTGTCAGGCTGATTACCCTCAGGGGGGGGGCATGGTGTCAGGCTGATTACCCCCGGGGGGGGCATGGTGTCAGGCTGATTACCCCCAGGGGGGGGGGCATGGTGTCAGGCTGATTACCCCCGGGGGGGGCATGGTGTCAGGCTGATTACCCCCAGGGGGGGCATTGCGGGGGATGAGCCAAGGCAAACACAGGGGCACATTCCAGCGCTACATAAACACTGGGGATGAGCAGGAAGAGCAGCACTAAGGGGCGGGGCTAGGGAGAATGAATTGGGATTGTGGGAAGTGGGAGGGGTTCCTTCCTGGATCAGAACCGACAGGCAGACAAGAACTTACAAGGAAATCTCTGAACAATGAGAAGCCCCCATAGCCAAGAGTGACTCACTCCTCTCCCTAATGGCTTTACCAGGAGGGGGCCCAGCAGAGCAAGAATGCCCCCCCAGCAGGGCAAGAATGCCCCCCCAGCAGCGCAAGAACCCAGAATCCTCCATCTGGAAATGACTCCCAAACACAGGTTTATAGTGAGAAGGGGGTTGGCAGGTCATACTCACCGGGGTGTCGCCTCACTGCCATCTGCAAATAAACATACAATTAATGAGCTTTACTCACTGCTAGTTATACCCCCACCCCAGGGTACAAGGGCCCCCGCTAGTTATACCCCCACCCCAGGGTACAAGGGCCCCCGCTAGTTATACCCCCACCCCAGGGTACAAGGGCTCCTGCTAGTTATACCCCCACCCCAGGGTACAAGGGCTCCTGCTAGTTATACCCCCACCCCAGGGTACAAGGGCCCCCGCTAGTTATACCCCCACCCCAGGGTACAAGGGCCCCCGCTAGTTATACCCCCCACCCCAGGGTACAAGGGCCCCCGCTAGTTATACCCCCCACCCCAGGGTACAAGGGCCCCCGCTAGTTATACCCCCCCACCCCAGGGTACAAGGGCCCCCGCTAGTTATACCCCCCACCCCAGGGTACAAGGGCCCCCGCTAGTTATACCCCCCCACCCCAGGGTACAAGGGCCCCCGCTAGTTATACCCCACCCCAGGGGTACAAGGGCTCCCGCTAGTTATACCCCCCCACCCCAGGGTACAAGGGCTCCTGCTAGTTATACCCCCACCCTAGGGTACAAGGGCTCCTGCTAGTTATACCCCCACCCCAGGGTACAAGGGCCCCCGCTAGTTATACCCCCACCCTAGGGTACAAGGGCTCCTGCTAGTTATACCCCCACTCCAGGGTACAAGGGCTCCTGCTAGTTGTACCCCCACCCTAGGGTACAAGGGCCCCTGCTAGTACAGAGAGGGTGCCCAGCCCACCAGCTCCATTCACATTTCCCTTCCACCCAATGGGAATTTGGGAGAACAGGAATTGGATAAACAGAGAGAAATAGTGCAGTGGTTTTACTTCCCCTTTAGTGCAGCTGTACAGCCCAATGGTGGCTATCAGGGCAGGAATCTGTTGCTTATTGTGTTGGTTCCCTGGCTATCAGGCCTGGCATCTCCCACCATGAAATCCAGGCCTGTTTAGTTGGGTCGCGCTGCCCTTATCTGCGCCAAACACTCTTCCTGTTCATCCATCAGGAAATGCACACAGGCCTCTCCAACAACAAGTGCACAAAGCTTCCCGAAATAACACGGGACTCGCAGAGTAGCCGAAATAAGCCCTGGCCTTTACACGGGACTCGCAGAGTAGCCGAAATAAGCCCTGGCCTTTACACGGGACTCGCAGAGTAGCCGAAATAAGCCCTGGCCTTTACACGGGACTCGCAGAGTAGCCGAAATAAGCCCTGGCCTTTACACGGGACTCGCAGAGTAGCCGAAATAAGCCCTGGCCTTTACACGGGACTCGCAGAGTAGCCGAAATAAGCCCTGGCCTTTACACGGGACTCGCAGAGTAGCCGAAATAAGCCCTGGCCTTTACACGGGACTCGCAGAGTAGCCGAAATAAGCCCTGGCCTTTACATGGGACTCGCAGAGTAGCCGAAATAAGCCCTGGCCTTTACACGGGACTCGCAGAGTAGCCGAAATAAGCCCTGGCCTTTACACGGGACTCGCAGAGTAGCCGAAATAAGCCCTGGCCTTTACACGGGACACGCAGAGTAGCCGAAATAAGCCCTGGCCTTTACACGGGACTCGCAGAGTAGCCAAAATAAGCCCTGGCCTTTACACGGGACTTCGCAGAGTAGCCGAAATAAGCCCTGGCCTTTACACGGGACTCGCAGAGTAGCCGAAATAAGCCCTGGCCTTTACACGGGACTCGCAGAGTAGCCGAAATAAGCCCTGGCCTTTACACGGGACTCGCAGAGTAGCCGAAATAAGCCCTGGCCTTTACACGGGACTCGCAGAGTAGCAGCCTTGTGCCCTGTATATTTGCCCCCCCCAGCAGGGACATGCAGAGTAGCAGCCTTGTGCCCTGTATATTTGCCCCCCCCCAGCAGGGACACACAGAGTAGCAGCCTTGTGCCCTGTATATTTGCCCCCCCCCCCAGCAGGGACACACAGAAGTAGCAGCCTTGTGCCCTGTATATTTGCCCCCCCCCAGCAGGGACACACAGAGTAGCAGCCTTGTGCCCTGTATATTTGCCCCCCCAGCAGGGACACACAGAGTAGCAGCCTTGTGCCCTGTATATTTGCCCCCCCAGCAGGGACATGCAGAGTAGCAGCCTTGTGCCCTGTATATTTGCCCCCCCAGCAGGGACACACAGAGTAGCAGCCTTGTGCCCTGTATATTTGCCCCCCCCAGCAGGGACACACAGAGTAGCAGCCTTGTGCCCTGTATATTTGCCCCCCCCAGCAGGGACACACAGAGTAGCAGCCTTGTGCCCTGTATATTTGCCCCCCCCAGCAGGGACACACAGAGTAGCAGCCTTGTGCCCTGTATATTTGCCCCCCCAAGCAGGGACATGCAGAGTAGCAGCCTTGTGCCCTGTATATTTGCCCCCCCCCCCCAGCAGGGACACACAGAGTAGCAGCCTTGTGCCCTGTATATTTGCCCCCCAGCAGGGACACACAGAGTAGCAGCCTTGTGCCCTGTATATTTGCCCCCCCCAGCAGGGACACACAGAGTAGCAGCCTTGTGCCCTGTATATTTGCCCCCCCCAGCAGGGACATGCAGAGTAGCAGCCTTGTGCCCTGTATATTTGCCCCCCCCCCAGCAGGGACACACAGAGTAGCAGCCTTGTGCCCTGTATATTTGCCCCCCCAGCAGGGACACACAGAGTAGCAGCCTTGTGCCCTGTATATTTGCCCCCCCCAGCAGGGACACACAGAGTAGCAGCCTTGTGCCCTGTATATTTGCCCCCCCAGCAGGGACACACAGAGTAGCAGCCTTGTGCCCTGTATATTTGCCCCCCCAGCAGGGACACACAGAGTAGCAGCCTTGTGCCCTGTATATTTGCCCCCCCCAGCAGGGACACACAGAGTAGCAGCCTTGTGCCCTGTATATTTGCCCCCCCAGCAGGGACATGCAGAGTAGCAGCCTTGTGCCCTGTATATTTGCCCCCCCCAGCAGGGACACACAGAGTAGCAGCCTTGTGCCCTGTATATTTGCCCCCCCCAGCAGGGACACACAGAGTAGCAGCCTTGTGCCCTGTATATTTGCCCCCCCCAGCAGGGACACACAGAGTAGCAGCCTTGTGCCCTGTATATTTGCCCCCCCCAGCAGGGACACACAGAGTAGCAGCCTTGTGCCCTGTATATTTGCCCCCCCCAGCAGGGACACACAGAGTAGCAGCCTTGTGCCCTGTATATTTGCCCCCCCCAGCAGGGACACACAGAGTAGCAGCCTTGTGCCCTGTATATTTGCCCCCCCCCAGCAGGGACATGCAGAGTAGCAGCCTTGTGCCCTGTATATTTGCCCCCCCCCAGCAGGGACACACAGAGTAGCAGCCTTGTGCCCTGTATATTTGCCCCCCCAGCAGGGACACACAGAGTAGCAGCCTTGTGCCCTGTATATTTGCCCCCCCCAGCAGGGACACACAGAGTAGCAGCCTTGTGCCCTGTATATTTGCCCCCCCCCCCCCAGCAGGGACACACAGAGTAGCAGCCTTGTGCCCTGTATATTTGCCCCCCCAGCAGGGACACACAGAGTAGCAGCCTTGTGCCCTGTATATTTGCCCCCCCCAGCAGGGACACACAGAGTAGCAGCCTTGTGCCCTGTATATTTGCCCCCCCAGCAGGGACATGCAGAGTAGCAGCCTTGTGCCCTGTATATTTGCCCCCCCCAGCAGGGACACACAGAGTAGCAGCCTTGTGCCCTGTATATTTGCCCCCCCCCCCCAGCAGGGACATGCAGAGTAGCAGCTTTGGGCAGTGAATGTAACACTTTGGGGGGGCCACAAACCCTCCCTATGAATATAAGAATAATAATGCTTCTATGAGCCAAACAACAGAAATGTTAAAAAAAACGCAGATTCCAGGCAGAATGAAACAAAGGCCGAAGGGAGGGATCCCCTGACTGCACAGAGCCCTTCCCTACAGACTATAGTAGGACCCCCCCCCCTTAATTACCCTGTGCTTTGGCTACTGCCCAAGGGCCGGGCCGTGTGGGCGAGGGCCTCACAGAAACATCCTGGGCACAATTAATATACACATAGTTCCTTTACTAGTTCCACCTATAGGGACCAACTCTTCCACTGAATTATGAATGGATCTCTAGAGCAGGTATAAAGGGGTTGTTAGATGAAGTCGGCCATGTTGGATTCCACTGAAGCTTTTATGGGACATCCTTGCTGTGTAGTTGGTCCTGCTCACTGGGCGGGGCTTATTGCAGGGGAAATAAACACAGCTTTTACTATTTGCCTTGTTACTCTGTACTGTTCTGCCTGGCCGGTACCACATCATTCCATATATAATGGGAGGCAAGGGGCAGAAAAGTGCTGGGAGGCTGTGGGACTAGGAGGTTGTGGGGCAGGGAGGCTGGGGGGCAAGGGGGCTGTGGGACTGGGAGGCTGGGGGGCAAGGGGGCTGTGGGACTGGGAGGCTGGGGGGCAAGGGGGCTGTGGGACTGGGAGGCTGGGGGGCAAGGGGGCTGTGGGACTGGGAGGCTGGGGGGCTGTGGGGCAGGTTACAGTGTGGGTCGGTTACCGTGGCCCTGGGATGGCCGAGAGCAGGTTCCAGGTGGCCCACAGACAAGTTACCCAGTGGCCCACAGACAAGTTACCCAGTGGCCCACAGACAAGTTACCCAGTGGCCCACAGACAAGTTACCCAGTGGCCCACAGACAAGTTACCCAGTGGCCCACAGACAAGTTACCCAGTGGCCCACAGACAAGTTACCCAGTGGCCCACAGACAAGTTACCCAGTGGCCCACAGACAAGTTACCCAGTGGCCCACAGACAAAGTTACCCAGTGGCCCACAGACAAAGTTACCCAGTGGCCCACAGACAAAGTTACCCAGTGGCCCACAGACAAGTTACCCAGTGGCCCACAGACAAGTTACCCAGTGGCCCACAGACAAGTTACCCAGTGGCCACAGACAAGTTACCCAGTGGCCCCACAGACAAGTTACCCAGTGGCCCACAGACAAAGTTACCCAGTGGCCCACAGACAAGTTACCCAGTGGCCCACAGACAAGTTACCCAGTGGCCCACAGACAAGTTACCCAGTGGCCCACAGACAAGTTACCCAGTGGCCCACAGACAAAGTTACCCAGTGGCCCACAGACAAAGTTACCCAGTGGCCCACAGACAAGTTACCCAGTGGCCCGGTTACCTTGATGTGGGTTTGGGGTGACCGGCTCCACCTCCGGCTTCTCTTTATTGTTCCCTAAGGAGTGAGACACCAGTTACTAAATGTACAGTTTCCATTTGCCTCCGGTCAAGCTAAAGTCTGGCCAATCCTCGCACACATTGGGCAACTACCCAGCGCCACCGACGCCTGCAGGGCGGAGCTGAAACATGGAAGGCGGAGCTTCCTCATCTGTGTCCACCCACAAGGTGCATTTCAGTCTGGGCAGAGTAGCAGGAGTATGAACAAAATGCATGATGGGAAAGTGCCCCCCCCACAGGGACATACATACCCAAACTGGTACCTACAGGCAATTCTCAGCACATTTGCTTTTATTACCCCCATTCTGTCTGTGAAAGAAAAGCCTGGGGGCATTAATAAGGACAATACTGTGGCAATTCCATCCCTATCATGTGACACAGCAGAAATGGGGCAGATAATAAAGTTATTACCCAAGTTTCCTTCTGGTGATTTATCAACATGATTCTCATCCTCTGATTGGACGACGTTACCTGGAACTGAGCAGAAGAGCATTGAATGAGAGATGATTGGGCCCCGGGCCCCATCCCACAGGACATTGCTCATTGGCCCGCAGAGGAGCCGTATGGGGACACGTGATTGGGTGAATGTCAGTACAGAGGGATGTGACTTTACCCAAACAGGATTCCTCTTCGCTCCTCAGGCCAATAGCAGCCGACTTCTCCTTGCTGGAACTCTTCTCGTTAGTTGTTCTGTTGGACCAAAGAAAGAGATGAAATGGTTAAATGGATCGGCGTCGGCGTATTTCCTGGAAGAGGGGAATATTGGTACTTACCTGTTCATATCCAGCGCGGTTTCTCTTCCTACAAATAAATAAAGGCCCATAGTCATATACAGGTATAAACAGTAATAGAGCCCGGGGCCCCTGCACTCAGCCAAGGGTCATATACAGGTATAAACAGTAACAGAGCCCGGGGCCCCTGCACTCAGCCAAGGGTCATATACAGGTATAAACAGTAACAGAGCCCGGGGCCCTGCACTCAGCCAAGGGTCATATACAGGTATAAACAGTAACAGAGCCCGGGGCCCCTGCACTCAGCCAAGGGTCATATACAGGTATAAACAGTAACAGAGCCCGGGGCCCCTGCACTCAGCCAAGGGTCATATACAGGTATAAACAGTAATAGAGCCCGGGGCCCTGCACTCAGCCAAGGGTCATATACAGGTATAAACAGTAACAGAGCCCGGGGCCCCTGCACTCAGCCAAGGGTCATATACAGGTATAAACAGTAACAGAGCCCGGGGCCCTGCACTCAGCTAAGGGTCATATACAGGTATAAACAGTAACAGAGCCCGGGGCCCTGCACTCAGCCAAGGGTCATATACAGGTATAAACAGTAATAGAGCCCGGGGCCCTGCACTCAGCCAAGGGTCATATACAGGTATAAACAGTAACAGAGCCCGGGGCCCTGCACTCAGCCAAGGGTCATATACAGGTATAAACAGTAATAGAGCCCGGGGCCCCTGCACTCAGCCAAGCGTCATATACAGGTATAAACAGTAACAGAGCCCGGGGCCCCTGCACTCAGCCAAGCGTCATATACAGGTATAAACAGTAACAGAGCCCGGGGCCCCTGCACTCAGCCAAGCGTCATATACAGGTATAAACAGTAACAGAGCCCGGGGCCCCTGCACTCAGCCAAGGGTCATATACAGGTATAAACAGTAACAGAGCCCGGGGCCCCTGCACTCAGCCAAGGGTCATATACAGGTATAAACAGTAACAGAGCCCGGGGCCCCTGCACTCAGCCAAGGGTCATATACAGGTATAAACAGTAACAGAGCCCGGGGCCCTGCACTCAGCCAAGGGTCATATACAGGTATAAACAGTAACAGAGCCCGGGGCCCCTGCACTCAGCCAAGGGTCATATACAGGTATAAACAGTAACAGAGCCCGGGCCCTGCACTCAGCCAAGGGTCATATACAGGTATAAACAGTAACAGAGCCCGGGGCCCCTGCACTCAGCCAAGGGTCATATACAGGTATAAACAGTAACAGAGCCCGGGCCCTGCACTCAGCCAAGGGTCATATACAGGTATAAACAGTAACAGAGCCCGGGCCCTGCACTCAGCCAAGGGTCATATACAGGTATAAACAGTAACAGAGCCCGGGGCCCTGCACTCAGCCAAGGGTCATATACAGGTATAAACAGTAACAGAGCCCGGGGCCCCTGCACTCAGCCAAGGGTCATATACAGGTATAAACAGTAACAGAGCCCGGGGCCCCTGCACTCAGCCAAGCGTCATATACAGGTATAAACAGTAACAGAGCCCGGGGCCCCTGCACTCAGCCAAGGGTCATATACAGGTATAAACAGTAACAGAGCCCGGGGCCCCTGCACTCAGCTAAGGGTCATATACAGGTATAAACAGTAACAGAGCCCGGGGCCCCTGCACTCAGCCAAGGGTCATATACAGGTATAAACAGTAACAGAGCCCGGGGCCCCTGCACTCAGCCAAGGGTCATATACAGGTATAAACAGTAACAGAGCCCGGGGCCCCTGCACTCAGCTAAGGGTCATATACAGGTATAAACAGTAACAGAGCCCGGGGCCCCTGCACTCAGCCAAGCAGGGGAAGCAAAGCCCAGAGATAGGGCAACCGTGACTGGTATCTATGGATCACTGGCCGTGCTGGGAGAGATGGGA